>NC_057936.1:23619892-23955830 GCF_018555375.3 Anguilla rostrata | reverse complement strand
ACATACTGCATAAATATTTATCTCAGCATAGTCAAAAGAGATATTAATTAATATAAACTGAATTAATGGAAGCCATTCTTTTGAAGGATAAACTTGATATTTCATTGAACTGGTAACTTTCAGGTTAGGTTATTACAAATTGAGTGAAAATCACAGCCCAAGACATGTTAAGCCATTGTCAAAATTAAGTCCTGATACACTATATAGCACTTCTCTTTGTGGTCTTCAGTTTCTGGCAATTATCAAGAAGTTGGCTTTCCCTCTGCATGAGGATTTACCATTGCAGAATGCAGAGTGACCTTTCAGAAAGCCACCGTGTTTATCATTTATCCTCTAAGTTGGTAACTTTGTTCTGCAAAATGTAACTACAATTCAAAGCCTGCATGTCAGAACAGAAGTCCCATTGTTTGTGTACAGCATTCATGCAGCCTCCAGGGTCAGAGGCAAACTTCCTGGCCAGAAACCTCCTCACGCTGTTAAACCCACAGTTTGTCAAACATAAGCTAATTCAAAAATTATCATAAGCATCAGAAAGTAGGTGATAACGCTCTTGTGATTACAATGATTTACTTTCTTACCTTATGATTTCTTTCCTGGTGAAAAATGTGCAGTCCTACAAATATAACCAAAAACATATAAAAGCTAATGTATTATGACAAGCTACCAAAACTGAATGTTTTGCTGCTGTTTACAGTAGAACACTAGAACACCACAGCTCCATTGGCTGGACACTTGTCACAATTAAGAATTAATGTCTTTTGAAAATAGGTTTTATCTTAAGTTTTATACCTGCTGAGGCATCCTATCTCACAAATCCATAATTAGTACTTTCCAGGATGTGGGCATTGCAAATTTGCACATATAGAGGAAAACATTTATCAAATTTCCCTTCCATGGTTTCTTCTGATAGTAAAGCACAGTTAATTGCAGCCCAAAATGTCCCATACATACTAATGATCAGATATGAAAAATCCTAAAAACCCAATCAGTGCAGTCGAACTATAAGAATAAAGGGTCCGGTAATCAATAACACCACCACCTGTATTCAGATTTATATGTGTACAGCCACAAATGCCTTTGGTTTAAAAAAAATAAAAATTAAAAATAAAAAAAAACTGAATCATTTTCTGGACACTTTCTTGGAGGCAGTAGGAAATGCACATCATATAGGTATATGATTTCCACCATATGCTGCTCATTTACAATACATTGTCTTCTTTGCATACACTACTTTACAAATATTTTTGACTCATTCAGTCTTTGAAATTGCTCATCAGAGGCTCTTATTTTGTCTACCAAAAATAAATCTAAAGGTTGCGATAATTCGTATGGATTATTCTAGATGTATCAAGGCCTGTTATGTGTATTGCAGCCACTTGCACCATTTGTAACCTGAGGTTCCTAAATGCCCAGCATGAGTAGCTACATTATACTTACAGTACTCAGTTAACGGTACAATACCTCAGTCAACAGATATGAACACAACGTTACTGTACACAGACCTAAACAGGAAAATTGAGCAGGTGGATAGAAATAAAAGTACAAACCTGGTAGGCATCTAACTGCTGTGCTGTAAATATTGTCTGCTTGTTCCCCATTCTTGCATTTGCATGCTTGCTCTCAGCGCCATTGTAGTGCTCACTGCTGAGATCCTTTTAGGGGACCTGTGGATATTTTAGATATGAAAATGCTGGAACAAAAGAAGGCCAGCAAGCAGAGTATCACGTGTCGGTAACCCATGGCCTCTTTCATTCCCTATTATAATGGAGGCATTTCATCGTTTTCCCTGATCTGAATGGCAGCCTCTTTGAATGCAAACAAGGGCTGTCACCCAGCATCATTCAGAGTGGTATCAACACCTGAACAGTACTCTATGGGTACTGCCTACCCTGCTCTTGGCCAAGACTCAGGTTACAGCTGGTATATAGTAATTATGTACACGACTTACAGTGTGTGTCTGAATTTTGGAACTACAATATTAATTTGATCTAGCTGTAAAATTTACTATGAACACACAAAGGTTTGAATACTTCAACCGACACAGGAATCGATAACAAAACATAAAGAAAAATTATAGTTTGCAGTTTTCTGGATATTGTATGATTGTATAAAATATTATTCAACAAAATATGCAATAATTAAACATGTAAGAGCAAAATGCAAATGTATTTTCCAGCAATAATGAAATCCCAACAAATACGGATAAATAATGGCTTTCAATTGCGGTTTGATATGAATTTAAAATAGATTAAGCAGCAAGCAGCAGTTATAAGGTTCCAAGCTCACCTCGCAAAAACAGACAGAGAAAACATTATGAAACAGACAACATAGGCAAACAGACAAGTAAACAAAGGTTTCATGAGAACTGGACAGGCGGGTTGGTAAATTACGGCACATTTTGTGTTAGGCCACTTTTCGACGTGTTAACAAATCAAGGACAACAAAAATCTGCTTTTTTCCCCCCAGCAACTTTGCCATGGGATCATAGTTAGTGAGACAATTGAATTCCCATGAGTGATCACAAAAGTAATGCTAACTGCACTGACAGCTTTTTGTTAGATGATTGCTCATGTGGCGGCTTGGGATTTGAGCCAGCAACCTTTGATTTTTAAGGCCAGCTTCTTATCTAGGCCACACCCCAGTTTAGTGTGTTAGAAGGTGGGTGGGGTTGCAAGGGGTGGAGTGTCATGACTGTCCAAGCTGTTTTGAAAGCCTCAAAAAGTATATCTACATTAGTACCTTCCAATCAGTGCATTTTGACATAGCTTTACAGACATCATCTTGAGTGTCCAGACATCATAACACTTCAGTTTGATGGAAACTGATTAAACAATATTGAAATATTCACATTGTAAATGCATCAGACCAAGATTTCGATGTATTGTAAGCTCAGTTTTTATCATATCACAACTTTTGATATGTTTATAGCTGAACGCTTTCAGAAATAATCTTTTTTCAGCAATGGAGGAGGACAATGTTGCATGGTCAAGTTTGAAAATTAAATTTCCATGAGTGGGATCAATTAAGTGTGACTCCAGCATCTCTCATTAATCATCATCAAAATTGTACAACACTCCGGTTGTAAAACTGCATAAACAGCATCCTGATTCCCCTGACAGCACATACCATAAAAATTGTTACTGTAGGACTCAAGCTGAAAAACTTGGGCAATAAAGATCTGTTCCTTAACCACCAGGCCAAACCCTAATTCATTGTGTTCAGGGAGGGGAATGGGGTTGTAAAACGCTATGTTGACCGCCTCAGAAAGAATATTATGACTTTATTAGGGCCTTCCATAGGTAAATTTAAAATCGCTTTACAGACATCATACTGTAAATCTTTAGTTTAATTTTGACCAATCATGTTCAAATTAAATTATTTGGCGCCAAGTCATGCCTGTTGGATGTATGACGAGTTTCGGCGTGTTTGCTGTTAATGCCATCTGCCAAATGCGGTTACTCTAGGACTGGTTTCTAAGTTACTTTTATCAGAAAGAAAGAAGGGGGGAAAAAGAATTCCCGCAAAAACAATAAGGTCCCAGCACTACGTGCTTGGAACCATAAAGCGTATAACACAGAGTTCAGTGCTTGGAACCCTAAAACATTTCTTGATGTAGGAAATAAAAGGCAGTGACGTTACTTAGCTGTCCCAGGACTACGGGAATCATGACTAACCATACGGAGTCAGTCCATTACATCATCAGCCCTGCCTATACAAGTCATGAATTATTAGTTGAATGTGCTGCTCGCGCGTAAGGAAAGCCGTGTATAAATCTATTTTCCTCTGAAAAAAATTAACGTTAAGTATTGCGTCTTTACGGAGTGAAAAATCTTTACCCGTTTACGATGTCTTTTATCCCTGGGCAGCCAGTCGCTGCTGTTGTGGTAAGTTGAAAAGTGAACAAAGTAGCTTGCTGTGTGTGGGGTGTAACCAACTAGCCAACATTGCGCGACCGGTGCATCTATTGTTTAGGCCCAAGAAAGCCTCGGTCTTGCGTTTGCAACATCGACCTATGATCGCAAAGCTTTGTTACGGCAATTGAGAACAGGAGTTTTACTTAAGTTTAGCAGCTGTATACCGGGTAATTATATCGGTACATTTGCAATCTCTCTATAAATGTGTAACTTACTATTGCTGTTGCCTACTCTTTGTTCGAGGTTTTCATATAAATTATCTTAATAATGTTAATGTCAGATATTTAACATTAGCCTACTTTGCGTTTGTTCCAGGGAAGGAGGTAGGCTACTTTCTCTTGAACAGCCTATCGTTGCTATCCCTTGTATAATTGTGCTATCTAGTTCAAGTGGCATTACTGCGTTTAGCTACCGTATCTTATACCGAAATTGTAGGCTATTTGAATGAATTAAGCTAGTTTGCAACTAGGTCCCTAGAACATTTGACTGATTTCCAAATTATTGTGCAACTGATTAAAAAAAATAAATATGTATAGGCTATTGGGTTAACGTTAAAAGTTGTAAGGACTAAGGTTTTAAATAAGCGACTTTGATTATACCGCTAATAAAGTGATTAGAATGAAAAACTGTCTCGTTACACGAGAAGCTTTATCTGAGTGTACGCCAAAACCAACCAACGCAATGTTTATGTGCCACAAAGTAGCATATCAAATGCTGACGAATCATATATGTTTGCTTGCTGTTAATTCGGGTAATGTCGGAACATGTTGGTACCTGTTCTACAAAACCGATACATTGAGACCGAAGGGCGGGGTAGTGGAATGTGTGTTGTAGGTGTGCGCTCCTAATAAGGCTGCAGTGCGTAAAGTCAGGACGTCCGAAATGCATTCTGCATGTGTTTGACTGACTGGTGTTCTAAATTATGTTATTAAACGCTGAGCAGTGTTCTAGGGGTATAATCCCAAATCCAAAACAATCGATCTGTACCACGAAAATGTTATGTTTTAGAAAAAAACATAGACATGATTTTACGTTATTCTTTATTTTATCGTAAAGGTTTTTTTCGGTGGTCCTCTTACAAGCCGGAGGCTTGTCGTCCCTGATAAACAGGTTTCAAATACAGTATTGTATAGTGCTGCATGTGAACGGTTCTGTAATAGACCTGTAAGGGCTCTTGCTGGAATGGCGCAAGGACTCGCAAATACCCCAACACCCTGTTACTCAAATCATGGCCCTCGAGGTCCAAGAACTGCTGGTTTTCCACCCTCTCTTTACCTGGAAGTCAGGTGTGAATAGAGTCTGGCCAATCAGTAGCACTAATTGCTTCTTTAGTTACCAAGGGGGAAAAGAAACCAGGGCTGGATTTGGATTTGAGGTCCAGATTTGAGTATCCATGCGGCCTAACGTGTGAATGTAGTAATACAAATGGTTGCAAAAATTAACATTTTTTTTTCTATTCTACACAAGCCAATGGTTTCTCAGTGAAACGCTTGCTGTTTTGAAAAAACATTTTAGTTTTAGTTTTTTTTTTTGTTAAAGCTGGAACTCAGTACATAATATATTTTGGATCATCCTGAACTTTCTGCAAGAAGGGGCCATAAACCACATGGGAATATTATATTTAAAAGATCAAAACCATCGTGTCTGCAGCGCTGGTACAATATGCTATTGAGTACCAGATGTTGACATGGAATTCATCATCACACAGACCAGCTTTGTGCACGGGACCATTAAACTTGCCAGAAACCTCCATCTGTCAGCATGACGGAATAGCTGTTTCCTCAGCCGCGTAGCATGTGGAGGGGCAGACTGCTCAAAAGCCTGACTGTCCTGTGTAGGACTGAAAAGCCATTTGTTGAGTCAGAGTGGCAATCTGTGATCCAAGAACATGTGGAACGTTTTTTTCCCCCCGTATGGATGGGTACTGTTAATCATGGGTTGAAATGTCTACTTGTCCCCATTGTTAGGAGGACTTCCTACTTTGTCCTGCCTGAAACTCGAGTGTTATTATTACCATGACTCTTTTGTCGTGTTTTTTTACTAAGCAAAAGATCCTGTAGTTGATGTGTCCTGTTCCTTTGTCCATGTTTCTTATTTTGTTTTGTTCTGTCCTTTGCATTATTCACTGCATGTGCTCAAGCTAATTTTAGTTCTCTGATCTAGGAGCGTATCGTACTAACCGTCACCAAACACATTTTATTCCGCAGTTACGCAAGACAGGTGATGAATAGAGGGATGAAATTGAGTGATTGTGGATCTGAACTTGTGTTTCAGCAACGCATTGAGATCAACAAACTGCGTCAGGGCGACAACCTGATCCTGGGGTTCAGCATAGGAGGAGGAATAGACCAAGATCCAGGACAGAACCCTTTCTCTGAGGACAAGACCGACAAGGTAGGGTAGGGGTGGGGGGAGGGGCCTTCTTGTGCTCATGCTTTCATTAGCAGTGTGACTGGCTCTGTGTTGGAGAGGTAAATGATCTGAAGCAAAGACCCTAATAGAAAGCACTGTACTTGAGACGGGCTTCTGGGTGGCTTGTGGTCCTTAGTGCGTGAGTGTTCCTCAGTCCGTTATCAGAACCAGACCACGCCCGTGCCGACTGTTGACTGTTAGCTCTGCGGGGTGTGTCGTAATTGGCTGTGGCTTGGACCAAGTAGGGTGGATAGGGGCTGTAAATGCCTCCCTTAGAAGCCTCCACTGGCTTGTCAGGCACCTGCTGTGTGTGAAGGGTACTCCTTCTGTGCCGTGGATGCGCCTCAGCTGGTGGACTCTGGAGGGAAAAGAAGCTGTGACTAGAAATGGGGATTCTGAGAAAAGCTGGTCCACGCTGTCCTGAATTACCGGAGCAGGGCGTAGACAGAATATCGCCATTGACAATGTGCTGCGCTGATCCATTTCTCTGTGCGCACAGGGTATTTATGTTACCAAGGTGACCCCAGGAGGACCGGCAGAGGTTGCAGGCCTGATGATGGGAGACAAGATAATGCAGGTATCACACTCACACGCCGATGTGATACCCCTGGGAGGGAGATGCGGCATTTCCGGGAGTGCACCGTTGGTTGCTACACGGGGAGAGACCGCACCCACACCAACATGAAATGAAATAAATCAAACACCTTCACCCCTCCCCCTCATGGGCTCCGGGCAAAAACAATTAACTAAAACAACAAACTAAAATAAAGACAAAAGAAAGCAAACCTGACCAGCAGCTTTTCAGCTCACCACACATAGCTGGCCCGCTTTTCAGGTGACCAGCTTTTCAGCGGTGGGTTTACTTTCTTGTCGAGCTCTGGAAAACACACAAACAAAAACTAAAGAAAGAAACGTTCTCTCTATGTGAGCTCCTGGTTTCGGCCCCAAACTGGGGAGAGGAACACACCTTTAAGCACCTGGGCTGATTAGTGAACTTAACCCAGGTGCATGTGCTCTCCCCACCAGCCAGCGCTGCCGAGACCAATCCGGTTCACCATCGGACCAAATGCCACACAGACCTTGAGAATTGCAGTGTGTGGCGTGACCCAGCTTTCAGTGATGGGCATTGGGTATATATGCCCTGGCAGAGGATGAATGTTATATTAGTCAGGGAGTGGGCAAAAAAAGAGAAAAAAGTTTCTGATTTTTAGCAGTAAATATGCATGCATGGCATGGAAATGAAATAAGGAACTCGGGTATTGCATTATCATATTTCAATTTGGCAGCGATAAACATCCATACTTTTCAATAAATCCACTAGATGGTGCTGTTTGCTTAATTATTGTATTGGGTTCAGTGCACAGCATATAATATGGATGTGTTGAAAAAAGAAAAATTCTTGACCGGACTGATGTATCTTCAAGGCTTGAAATAGCCTGTAAACATGTTATTCATTGAAAGGAATCCATTATCACGAGAAGTTTATTTTCATTCCATCTTTTGATTGTCATTTTGAGGCAGCTTCCCCAAGATAAGCTCTTTCCTCTTGTTCACTTGAGTTCTCTTGTCAGCAACTGAAGAGTTTCCTTGTATTTACGCGGTCCATAAGAGCAGTCAAATGGCTTTTGAGCCATTTGGCACCTTTGATTAAAAAAAATAAATAAATAAAAATAAAAAATCTTCTATCTCCAGTTGAAGAAGCTATGGGGCCAATTGACCATGTGTGTTATTTTAGGTGTAATCGCTTGTCTGGACTATAGTAAAGCCCTGCTGGCTGGGTTATTGGCCTATGCCATCCGGCCAATGCTAGTGATCCAGAATGCTGCCGCTCGCCTGGTCGCTCTTTCATTGTCTTCCATTGGATGCTTGTATTCGGTTCTAATATCACTATCACTGACCTAGGAAGGGGCAGAACCATTTGCTGCTTGCTATCTTCAGAAAATGATATCAGCAGGGCTGCCCAACCCTTTTCTGGAGATGTACCCTCCTAAGTTTTTCATTTCAACCCTAATTTGGGATACCTGATTCTACTAATTGGCAGCTCAAGGAGATCTCTAGCTGTTGAATGAGGTGTGCTTTGTTAGGGTTGGAGTGAAAACCTACAGGATGGTAGATCTCCAGGAACAGGGTTGGTCAGCCCTGGATTACAGCATACGCTCCAACCAGACGTCTCTGTTGGCATCCTCTCCCAGCTGGCTGTCCCATCTCCTAAAGCTCCTTGCAGCCACTTCATGTGGGCCTGGTTCTTCTCTGCCCTTTACCCCCCTGATGGTGGAATGACCTTCTCTGGTCAATCAGGAAGGCAGATTCACTACCTGTTTTTCACAAACATATAAAAACCAGGCTTATCAGACCACACCTCAATGTTTGTGTATAACAAGTTACTAACCCCCCCCTCCCTAGATCTCACAGGTCTTGAGGCATGCACCTTGACAGTGCGATTTCCATGACTGTAATGGTCTATAGCTCTAGTGGTGTTTGCTTACCCTGGGAAATGCACTTTTGTAGGTCACTTTGGTCAAAAGTGTCTGCCAAATGACTAAATTGTAAATTGTATGAAATTGTGTGAAATATTGTTTGTGAACATGTCAAGTATTGCATACTGTGTTTTGAAGTACCACTCTTCTGTTGCTGATACCAGGTGAATGGGTGGGATATGACGATGGTGACTCATGACCAAGCGCGGAAGAGGCTCACCAAGAAGAACGAGGAGGTGGTGAGGCTACTGGTGACACGAAGGTCTCTGGAGGATGCTGTCCGGAATTCCATGATGCATTAACCCACTATGCCAGATTAAGAGCAGGAATCCAAAGATTTATTCCACAGCGCTCAGTAGAGCTGTGCTGACGTATTCTTCTCTAACGGTCAGAATTTGACATCCGAGTAAGCTGCCCACTGTTCAAATTAGTTTGTGTGGTTAGTCCCATCTGCTCATGGATACAAATTACAAACTGAACTACATTGTATTTTACTTTTCCGGTTGTTAGCGACACTATATTTTTCAATGGCTAATGGAGCCTGAACTAGGTTTTGGTGTATTGGCAGTTTGAAGGACAATCTCTTTCATACTACTGCTCTCACTGTTAAAATATCTGATACACAAGTGTTAAATGAGGCCTGGTTCATCCAAGTTATTGGTGGTTGTAATCATTAACCTGAAATTTCAGTTAAAATAGGTATCACATCTCTACATTTAAAGTACAACTGTTTCCTGAGAAACCAAAGGGGAAAATTGTTGGTTATGAAAAGTAATCCTTGTTCTTCAAATGAAATATTGTCATTTTCATTCAATGATTGTGTTCTCGTGCATATAGGCTGTTAATTAATCGTGTAATGGTATTAATGTTTTAGTTTTATTATTTTTGCACAATTTAAAAATACACAAAAATGACAAAGATAACAAATAATATACAGTGCAGGGAGAGGCAGAAAACCCAGTGGGCTTATTTGAAGCCTCCACCTAAATAATGTAATGGAGACAGTTGTTCTTGATATCAGTGTATGTGGTTTACAGTCTTTGGATTCCCAATTGGCTTTTTTTCTTCTTTCTTTAAGTATGTGTTGAATATGTGCCACAACCAATAACATTCAGTGCTTCACACTGCTGAAAATTGGATGAGCATGTTTGGGTACTTTTCTTTGGTTTTCGTGGTCTTAGGGTTTCAATTTTATGTAGTTGACATTATACCAAAGAAAAATGTGTAGCAAAAATGTATGCAAATGTCATTTTTATATGTTTTACACTTGTGCAACCTAAACCCTTAAACTTCTCGTGCTGACTGAAAGCAGAAGAAAATATAAATTATTAGAATACAGCCATTGCATAAAAAAACAGGTTGCAGGACTGACGTGTGTGACTCAAAGCATTCCTAAGAGTGCAACATGTCATTGTGGTGCATTTGAAAATTCCTCTGGTGGCAGCGGAGGACCCTGTGGGATTCAGAGTAAGATGATTGTACAAGTGCCTTTTGTTTCAGTTTGAAGCGATGTTAAATGCAGACACTAGTTTGGTTGTAGAGATTCAAGTTTTACCTTGAACAACAAATGTATGTTCTCTTTAGTTGTACACTGGAGTTCCTCTGGACCAAACTCTGTGGTTTTTACACGTCCATTGTTAAAGTAATTTTCGCCTTAAAAATAACACTAATGATTTTGCCTCTGCCTACATGACAAACTGTCTCCTTTTCTATTCCTAAAGAAACATCTTCCAGTTTTACACTAATTATTTCTAGATGATGCAGCAGTTGAATCATTTTAATTTTACCCAGACCAATCATTTGTTAATTAGCTTGTATTTATTTGTGAAAATATACTTAAAGTCTATTGGGATACAGTTGACCGGAGTGCCTGGTATACAGTATATAATTTCTGTTTGAGTTCTTTGTAATATTTTAGCGATGTCCCAATTACTTGTTCTTCAATTGTTAACAATTCACTACTTGACAGTTCTTTAGAACATAGTCTGAGGTTGGCAGTAGTTTCCTCACTTTTCACAGTTTATGGAGAATTGTTTGATACTAAATAAAACAGCATTATTCAGAGTCTTGAAGAGGCCACTGCAGCAGAGAATAAACATGACCTCTGTGTTTCTGCACCAAAATGTTTTGCTTACTCTGTGCTCCATGACTTATTTTATATGAAATAGTCTGAATTTGTACTCACTTTTTGATGCTAATACAACCGTTTTTTTAAAGTAGGTTTTGTATATCATCATGACTGCGGCACATTATTGAAAATGATGAATGTTTTTTTTTTTCTTTTTACTTTGCTCAATGTGTATTACAGCATGAAATCACTAAATCATTTTTTGAAAAATTGTAAATAAACTTTCATCCTTGCTTTCCCTGATGACATTAACAAAGCAACCAGTTTTTTCTGTTTTAGTTTTAATTATAGTTTTACAGTTTGTTTTTGTGCTTTAGAGAATCAGTGAATCACCGTCTCCCCTTTTACATCAGTATTATTCTCATTTGTTGAGACGTAATTATTTATTAAAAACAACACTGCTCCGAAGGTCAATTGCCAACAAGTCCACACTGTTCCTTTGACCCGTTTCTGGTAGAAAAGAGGTTGTGGATCGTGTATTTACCTCACACATTTATCCATAGAGTACTATTGCTCATAGGTACTGTAGCAGTGACTGCTGGTCTGGGCCTGGGCCTGCAGTCACAGGAACGCTGACACTCACTATGAGCAGGTAGTAAAGAGTTAACTTGCGCTTGAGACATTCATGGTTTTAAAGCAAAATCTCCCTGGTGTGTATCGTATACTGGTGAAGGTTTATATATAGACAGGAGCATCATTTTCTCAGCTTTCCTTGTGAAATTAAGGAAGGCTGGAATGCTTTCTGCCGAGAGCAGGTGTTATTCACAGATCCTAATCTGCTAATTAAGTTGTGTGACGATGACTAAGTCTGAATGCATCGTCCAACTGTTCTGTTCCTTTATTTGGAAAGGATCCTCGGTTTGTGACGAGAGTCTACTACTGCTTTGCCAAGAAGCAAGATAGCAAAGACTACAGGGAGTGGCAGTACACATACTGTATTCCTGGTAAGAAATTCTAGTCTTTGTAGGCTTAAAAATATTTGTTTTTAAATCCAACAAACTGAGTCATACTTTTCAAAGACAACCAAAAAAAAATAGCATTGTAATGATCAAAAATTGAGGGCATAGCATATGTTGCCACGTAAATCAAACATTTCCCTTCATTTGTTTATTGAATATTGGAAGTGCCTATTTTTCTATTTGTTCTCAAAATGTATTTGCTTTGCTTCAGTTTTATTTATTTTTTAATTTCTTCATGTTGCCAGCTTGAAAGTAATCAGCTGACATTTCAAAGCAGAGAATCCATTAGTTGACCTTTCATTGTGCTCTCGGGGATTTCGATATGGGGTGTTTCTGCACTTTCATCCCTTAATGCTGGCCAGGGGTCTAAAAACAAACACTCCCCTTTTAACTCAAGGTGCGATGGCCGCTGGGGAACTGCACCTGGTGCACCCCAGAGAGAGCCGACTCGCGTGGCCAAAATGTTCTCCATCAAAACCAGCCTGAATCAATGCCAGTGTCTCGCTAGCGAGTAACTGCGAGGCCTATTTAGGGTCCAGCCCAGGTGTAGCCTTGTGAGGTTCTCTGCCTCACACTACCATAAACATTGGGTAATACAGCAGCTTTGATGGCCTCCATTTAAAATAAGACTTATTTTATTAATATCTTAAGATCTGTATACAGAGTAGAGCAATGATCTCTGGTGACTGTTACAATTGGGCTCCCAATATGTTTCAATTTCACTTTAAAGAACAATTTAACTTACTTTACATTGGGATTAATGCCAGTGTATCAAAGCAAAAACTTAACATGAGTTAACATACATTACATGTTATGTGACTTATTAAAAAAAATCATATTTGGTCATTTTATACTGAATAGTTTTTTTTTTTTTTTTACCTTGATAATGTGGATAGGGCAAAACGCATTAGGATTCAATGAAGCACCAAAACCAAATACTGTATCTGTCGACTCAAGACTCAGATTTTACTCACCATAACACCAAGGATCAGAATGAGAGGGAAGCATGCTCCATTCCACTTGCGTAAACATTGAGGACAGTGGTATCAAAGGTGGTCCAGTCTTACATAATAACACAAGAGCCAAAGCATGTGTGCACACACACACACACACACACATACAGTGAGCTCCACAATATTTTGGACAAATATTGTCCAAAAAATATATTTTTTTCCTGATTTTCGCTGTCTACTCTACAATTTTAGATTTGTAATCAAACAATTCACTTGTGGTTAAAGTATACATTTGCAGTTTTTATTTAAGGGTATTTTATACACTTTGGTTTTGCCATGCAGAAATTACAACACTTTTTATACATAGCACCCCTATGTCAGGGCACCATAATGTTTGGGACATGTTAATGTAATCTAAATGAAGGTAGTCATTTTAGTGCTTTGTCACATATCCTTTGCATGCAGTGATTGAAGTCTGTGACCCATCGACATAACCAGGTGTGGAGTATCTTCTTTG
Source organism: Anguilla rostrata (assembly GCF_018555375.3). Taxonomy (NCBI): domain Eukaryota; kingdom Metazoa; phylum Chordata; class Actinopteri; order Anguilliformes; family Anguillidae; genus Anguilla; species Anguilla rostrata. The sequence goes on along the minus strand of NC_057936.1, from coordinate 23,942,470 downwards.
ATACTATCTATCTTCTTAATGCTCTGCCTGACCAATACTGCAGCCATTGTCAGCTCCTGCTTATTTCAAGGGCTAGTTGCCTTAAGTTTTCTCTTCAGCACACGAATCACATGTTTGATCTGATTCAGATCAGATGAATGACAGTCAAGAAATTTAAAGTTTTTGGTTTCGAAAAAATCGTTTATTGCTTTGGCAGTATGGTTGGGATCAATGTCTTGCCATAGTATGAAGTGCTGGGGTAATTTGCTTGAACCTGACAAGATAAGATGCCTCTGTACAGTTCAGAATTCATGCTGGTGCTGCTATCAACAGTTACATCGTCACTGAAGACAAGTGAGCCAGTACCTGAGGCAGCCATACATTTCTAAGCCATAACACCCTTACCACCATGTTTCACAAATGAGGGAGATGCTTTGGATCTTGGGCAGTTCCTTTTGGTCTCCACACTTTGCTCTTGCCACCACTCTGATGCAAGTGAATCTTGGTCTCATCTGTCCACAGGTCCTTTTTCAAATTTCTTTCAGATTCTTTTTAGCCTACTGTAATCTGCCATCCTATTTTTTGTGGTTAACTAGTGTTTTACATCTTGTAGTGTAGCATCTGCAGTTCTGTTTGTGAAGTCTTCAGTGGACAGCTGTCACTGACACATCCTCACCTGCCTTCTGAAGAGTGTTTCTGATCTGTCGGACAGGTGCTTAGCGTTTTTTCTTCATTGTGGTGGAATTCTTAAATCATTAATTGTTGAGTTCTTCCTTAGCCTACCAGCCTCTTTGTGATTTCTGTGATTACCAGTGCCTTTTTCTTTCTTCTTAATGATGTTCCAAATGGTTGATTTAGGTTAGCCTATGGTTTAGCCTATGTGTCTGACAGTTTTTCTTTTCATATTCATCAGCCTCATAATAGCTTCCTTGACGTTCATTGGCACAACTCTGGTCCTTATGCTGACAAATGCCAATAATAGACTCCAAAGGCAATCAAAAATCTAGAATCAAGACTAGATACTGAAAGCTCTCTTATAGTGGTAAAGAAGTAATTGAGCACACCTGACTAATCAGAACACCTGTGAAACACATGCGAAGGCATTTCTCCCAAACATGACACCCTGGAATGGGAGGTTATGTATAAAAAGTGATGTTATTATTATGTTTCTAAAATTATGCAATACAGAGCTAAATCAAGAAAGAATGTCTGTCTCAACATAGCGCTCACTATATACTATGAAACCTTATGTTGGCATGTAGTCATGCGGTGCCATATTTTTTCCAACCATGAAAAAAATTACTTGTTGCTAAGTAACAGTTCTATCACGAAAGGATGAAGGTACTACTCTCAGTAGATTCAACCCAATAGATACCAGTTACCAACACACCCGAAAATACAGATATCATCTTAATGCTATTAAGATATCTTTTACCTTGATACATTTTAACTTCTGAATGAAGCGATTTCATCAAATCTGTCATTCTTAGAGTGTGAACAATGCTTATTTCAAATTATTTGTTTGTGAATTTTTAAGACAGATGTCAGTCTTTTTTTAAATGGAGAGCTCTACCTTTTTTAAAAGCCACATCGATGATGTCTTCCCTTTTCATTTTTAATTATGTGCAATTGAGTACAATTGTATGATATATAGTTTAAAGTTTAAGCACAGACAGATTAACGTAGTTTTTTAAAAGTAAGGTAATTTGTTCATTTTTCTTGTTTAAGTGTGCTTTTTCCATTAATATTTCCCAAAATGCTTTAGACCATTGAGGTTTTCCACTGACATTACTGTGGATTTTTACTGCTCAATTACACAGATAAGATGTAATGCAGATAAACCCTGGCCCTGAACATATATCAGATGTATAACATGCACTTGTATCTGCAGGCAAGCGCATAATTAACAAGCTAAATGTGGATCGGTCATGGTTTACACCTCCCACGCTCTAACGGTAATTGTGTTTCCATAGTGATGCAGTATGCTGCCGTTCCATTTGAGATATCAGCTTGGGTTCCTGAGGTGTAAGTGGGTGAAACATGGACTTTGGTAGCAGAGATTCTGCTTGCCTTGAGTGGGAAGGTCATCATTAAAATGTCCATTTTATATGAGATGCTGTGGGGTTTGTGTTTGTGCGTGCGTGTGTGCGTGTGTGCATGTGTGCCTGCATGTGTATGTGTGTTTAGAACATATTGAGAGCACTGAGATGCCCAGTCAAGATGTCAGGAAATCAACACAACCAAAGAGCTATTGGAGGTTAAAACCAATTGCAGATTTAAATCAGCATTGTCTTGTTTACTTGAAAATTTTAGCCATCAACCATTATTACATGAATTGTTTTTATTGTTTTATTATTAAGTGTGCTTTTCCTTGCTTCATTGGACTTATGCTTTGTTTGTGAAGACCATGTTAAGAACACCTGAACGTGTTGTTATTTGAAGGATATTTAAAGCATACACAGGTGGATTTAATCAGAGCTTGATATGCTATATGATTGCTTATACAACTGGACCACATTAACTGCTGTAAGAAGCTAATCAGACATTAAACTGGAAATTCTGAAAAGGAATTCTGCAAAATTCAGTCATGTTGTTCCCTGTGCAAATGGGGTGTTGTGTCTTGCCAGTAAAAAGCATTTGTCTTCATAACTGCTTCCCAGTCCAGTACCAAAACTGAAATCACAAAAAATAAAAATATTTAAAAAATTTGAAAAAAAAACAAACATATTTTTGCAATTTAGGTTTCATGTTATTCGAGACCAATTTCCGTATGTCAAACTGCAATGACAGTTAGCAAAGTAATACCACCTTGTTTGGTGAAATCGATTACAGCATTTTATGTATTGTGCTGTATATATTGTCATACTGTACAGTACCACTGTATCACCTAAACTGAGCCAAATGGGCCAGCCTAGAAGGTGCAACGTTCACTTTGTTACTTATTATTGTTGTGGATATTACATTTATGTATTGCATTGGTGAGGATTGTTTTGCAACTAGTATTTCAGTACTGTAAGTCTCCTAGCTGAAGCCAATGCTAAATTGTATCATGCATTTTCTTTGGAAGATTTTGACATTAGAAGTTCCTTGGCTCCGGTCATCCGCAGGCCACATGAAGGATCATGTTGGCAGAATTCCTGAGTCTGGGTGTTATTGTGTGGTTATTGCACAGGCAAACGTGGAAGCATGTTACTGTGCATGACTGTGCATGCAACACCCAGCTTGGTGCTACATACTGGTGGCCGGTGGAGCCAAGGTCCTGCGTTCGCCGTGATGTTATTTGGGTGAAATGTGCCATTTAAATGCCATTCATCATTAATATCCATATCTCCATCTACACTTAAACAGTTTGTGTTGCAATCTATGTCCCCCTCTCCATTTTTTTAATTTTCATTTTGATTTTATTGTCTGTGTGTCTGATTGGGCCCCTGTATACATTCTTGCACTCATAAATACATCACTGTAGTTCAATCATAATCCAATCACTGTAGATCCATCATAATAGATCATAAGGTTGTATCAGTTCAATTTCAGCAACTTGCTATTAGGATTTGTTAACACACACACACACACACACAATACAATATAATCATTAAAAAGGGTATATTTGAATGATATTGGTACTGTTCTGTGCTATACTGTAGAAGTGAACTATGAATATACATATTTAAAATGCATTTTAAAATGTATTCAATTTCAGTAATGTAGTTGTCATTAGATAAAATAATACAAAGGACAGAGTAATATTTAGAGTGATGTCATGTGTGCGTAGATAAAGATAATATATATTGACTGGGAAATTACCATAAAATACCAAATCAACTGTTGTAAGAACAGACCTGAACTATTGAAGACCATAGAAAAAAGAAAAAGAAAAAGCACAGTTTCTGGCAACTGTACGACCAGTAATTTACTGTTCTTTTTACAGGCTTTTTATGGTGTATAATAAGAACAATAGCTGTGCACTTACTGAATAAACAACTCTGATTTCCAGGAAGAATGCTTAAACATTGCCAAAATATTTTTTGAACTCCAAATGTCTAAATTCTATAAATCTGGACATTTGCTCCATTTTGTTTTTATTTGTATTGTTAACTGGGGGCATGTTGACTATGATCAAATTCTCATGGTAGAAAACAGGATTGAATCCAAAACATTGCTACAATGTGTATAGCCTCCCAGCAGTTTATTAGCAAAGCACATATGAGCTGGAGTGAATTTTTGCACAAAATATTCCTGATTTTAGAGACACAGAATCTTACGGTATGCCATTAAATCTTTTGTGAGGGTACAATGTACATTATTTGGAAAAAAAAAAATTACTGTCCGTACTTAGTATATTTTCGTACTAAAACTACTGTATTTACTAAGTAAACATTTTGAACTTGTATCCCTGTAGACCAGTATATACCGCAGAAGTATTGATTGACTAGATTAAGCTACACAGTAAAATGTCCAGTTTAAAATCTCGAACAGTGTTAATTCAATTTTTAACAGATAACGTTTGGTCCCACATTCCAGAGTTGGACAAAATGTTATCTGTCAACACAAGATATGTTACTGTGTGCATGTATTATCACAGTCAATGTGTGGAATGGCCATTAGAGAACACAATTCTGTATTTTGACACAATGGTGCCATTTAAATACAGTACATGGGTTGTGTGGCATGCTTTATAGGAATTCTGACATATTTTATATTAGGAATAATTTTCCTTGCCTTCCCTCTAACTATTACAGAATCTTATTTGTCAGTTAATATCCCAGCTAAATTATTATGTAAAGTATAGTGTAAATGGCGTTGCATGCACCCAAGACAGCTGAACGTCTAATTCCTACAAGCCTTTACAAAAGTTCTGGCACAACCATAATGCGTTGTAGCTCGTAAACACAGAGTGATAAAGCCAAACTCGTAGGTGGATATGTGGGTAGAAATGGGTTGAAGGTCTCTAATATATGTATCCCCTGAGTTCCATATAGTAAGACCTTCATCTGGTTCACGGAGGTAGGTTGTCATGGCAATGTCTGTATCCTTTCAACCAGCTATACCCATGCAGCCCATATTTACCTAAGCATACCAATATATTTTTTGGAAAAATATACATTTATATAATTTATTGTTAATCTTACAAAATTTTCCATAGTCTCAAAATAATGTGATTGTGCGTATTTCTTCTTCTGCAACCCGTCGCACAATTGCTTTGAAAGAGCACCCTTTACTGCAGTTAATATTCATCCGTTAAAAACATTTGCTTATTGAAATGACCTAATACTGTACTAAAACACTTTCATCAGCGGGTAACACTGACACCATAAGAACGTTTTACAAATGGGCTGTAAGGACTATAATGGCTCAGGAAATAATATGTTGAAGTATAATGGATGTCACTTCGGGCAATTTCAAAATTTGAGTTTCATTATGTATGTAGACAACACTATTAACGGCAAAAACGGGGTGTCGAAATGAAGCTAGTAGGAACTGCTTCGCTGATTCGGGTACGGATGGGCAGCAGGTGGTTTCTGTTTCTTCGCGCCTGAAGAATCCTTAACCTCTCCCTCCCACGCACACCCTACTATCTTGACAATTTAGCTTGCGAGCTGAAGTGCACACAACCACTTAGAAAACGGAAACTAGCCAAAGAAGACACAATACATCTCCCATTTGGAGTTATATTTGCATGCAGTCTATCTGTGCTGCCGCATCCGTAGCCTACACAGTGTATGGGAAAGTGTTCTATCTGACAACTCAGGAAGCAAGGAGAAATAAAGAAAAGTGCCGCTGTTCGGAAACATCTTTACAGTAGGTATGGAAACTATTTTAAAAAAAATCAGATTAGCTAATGGTTTAATATTTCTTTCTCCTCAAATATAAGCAACAAGTGTCCTGCGATTAATAGTATGTGTATGATGTTGTATGTGGTCACAGGTGTTAACTTTTGGAATGGATGTTGAGTAACGTAATTTTTTTCCATATCAACTTAAAGAATGCAAAAATGTAACATTTTCTACGATGTTTATTCATTACACTTTTGAGAGGTCAGTGGAAGCATGCTTCGTAGAACGTCTTTGGAGAACGTCTTTCCTTTCGTCTTTTTGTGGTAATTCACCTGCGGCTCGATCAGCTGCGACTGTTACGTTTGTCCGTGACTGTCAGCACTCTGGCTTGTTCTGTGGGATGGGGCCATTTATTTTCTGCTACAGGGTGTTTTCCATGGCCTTTGTCGCTTATCTAAATTAATTTATAAATTAACATAGTTTTTGCAAGAGCACAAATCTGGATATAGGCTACAAGTCGAAAGTTTAGACATCAACACAACACAATTAGAAGTATCATTTTTGTATATCGTCGCAGAACGTACATACGGTGACACTTGTTTCAGGTGCTACATTGCATAAACCCCGCAGGGAAACAAAGCTTACTGTACAGGATTGGCTACCTTCATGACGTGATTAAATTGTTCAATTTTCCTACTTTTAGTGATTCAAAAGTGATGAACCGTCTGTGTGCAGCTTGCCAATAGAAAAGTGTAATTGTTTGGTTTGTGAGTATACAGTACATCTCAATGGCTTTGGCCAGCTGACAGAATTGTTGATTGGTTGCCAAACATGCTTTTAGTAAAGTTACGTCTTAACTGTAATCTGTGGTGGTGGCTGTAGAATATATTGTGTGCTGTTTTATATCCAGTTGTGTGTTTTGCTGTAGTGTCTGCTCAGAGCCAGGTAAATGCTGGGGTGTGGACAGTGGGCAGTGGGCCAGGGTGGGGGGCACACTCGGGGTGGGGGTGGGAGGGTGTACAGACTGACTAGCTGGTGACTTTGTAGTGCTCTGCCCCCCAGCATGTGCTCTGCAGGTTGAACCCCAAGGCATCTGAAGGTCAGGTCAGAGGAGATGACAGTCCTTTTCATGTCTGTGAGTATGAGTTCAGCACAGAGGTGCGTCCACTCACTTGGACCCTGAGCTGTCGAAAAAGGTAGACGGCGTCAGACTGTGTATTCTGCTTTGGACTGTGCACAAGACCTAAATCATGAGTGGTGAGTAAGCCATTGTTTCAGAAGAGAGTGGCTTTCCATCCAATCAAACAGCACTGCGTGCAAGGCTGTGGGGGCTTGTACACGCGTTAGTGAGAGTTAGCGCTAAGCTTCTGTCTGACGCATCTTACGGTTTTACAGGATTTACTTGCTTTGCATTTTACACCTATAATTTACGGCAGTTATGTATGACTAATCAATGCCACACAGCATGGTTTTACTGTATTCAAGGATACCGCTTTAGATAATTGTGGTGTAGTGATGCTAAATGGTTTGGCTGATGGTAGACAGAGACCATTTACTTTTTTTGAGATCAGAGGTAGTTCATGGTGTTTAAGGGAAAGAACCCGGTATGGCGCTAACGGAATGCAAGCTGCCTTACAGGTATTACAATGTGCATATGTAAGTTATAAGGACCATTATGTCTTGTGTTTTTCAAAACCGTGATGGTCTTTCCTTGCCTGTTAATACTTTGGCGAACACTCAGCCTCTAATCAGTGCAAAATGAAAATTACATTCTGTTTTCCAGTGTTCAGCGGGAGTCTTTTTAACAGGGGCGTTTGAAGTAGCTCTGGGCTTTCTTTCCGGTTAGATGTGAAATACCATCCCTCTGAACAAATTAAGGTCATGCCTATGTAGAGGAAACACACTGCAGAGAGAGACAGAGAGAGAGAGAGAGAGAGAGAGAGAGAGGTTTTAAGGTTTAATTGGCTAGTGGCGAGGTATATGGCTTTTCGCTTGCTCCTGTACATATGTTGACAGTAATGATGGATTAAACCTTGAATTGATTCACAATGCATCTCTTTGCAGAAGCAGTTAAGCTTGATTTAGAGCCGAAGTTACCCAACATGTCAGCAGAAATCTAACTACAGCAGATTTTCAATTTATTAATGGATACACAGCATTTTGAAAATGGCCACAGTAGATTGTATTGTATTGTATTCACCTGTCCCGAAAAATTCCCCACATGCGTCTGTGACAGGTGTCTGTTTTGTGAGCAGTGGACAGCTGTTTACAAACAGTCCTCTTCATCTGGGGGAGGGGCTTTTGACACTCCTGGGAGCCAGAACTCTGCCAGTCTCCAGCCAGTTCCTCATGCAGCTTTAATATGGCTCTCCTGGACGTCTGAAGGGGAATTGCCAATGGCAGCATACTGGGCACACCACCTACCTGCAGGATTGTACAGTTGGGAACCTCCATTTAGCCAGGCCCAGACTGAAGCACAGATGAATTCTGTAATCGGTTGAGGTTTTTGAAGGTCGCCAAAGTACGCAGTGTTGGACGTGTGTATCATTTCTGTTTATGTGGGTCACTTTAAGGCTCATGAACCTCCTGGTGGGAGTCAGTGAGAAATGTGTGGTTGGGAGCAGCTACCATTTGTTGCCTTAATAGTTCCTCTGAGGACAGAAGGTTGGCTGTAATTAGGCCCCTGTGTTTAACTGCCTTTCTGTAATTACCACAAACTGCCACAACTCTCCTCATTACTATGAAGTCACAATCCACTACAGAGTGCCACAGCTTGTAAAATGATGTGAAATGTAAAGACAACAATGTATAATGTACTATACAATCATAAAATATATGCAGCCATTCTCCAACAATTGCACAAAATATCAAAGTACCAAATATCATATCCTCTTGAGGATTGTGTAGAGCAGGGGTTTTCAAACTCGACCCTTGGGGCCCATTTTGTATGCTGGTGTTCTTTCCTACCACAATTGAATAGTACTGAATAGTACTGAGCTGTTTTTTGTTTTTCATTTGATGCTTAATGTCTACTGAAGGATGATTTGCCTTCTTCAAGGATGATTTGCACCCTTCTTGGCTATGTGAGAAGAATAAATATTCCACATTCACATCCCTGGACTTTTGCTCAGATCAACGCATCTTATAATTTTCTACAGTGTGCTGCATGATGACAAATGATTTCTTCAGAAAGCAGTTGCTTCTGTCTTTATTTAAGACTGGTGAAATAATTGGGGTCCTAAGTGTTGACGGTCACCTGATCACTGAAACAAAGCTATTTCTCAAAAATGAAGAATTCATTGACAGAGCAAATGGCAACTAGCCAAACCTGCATTGTGTTAGCAAGAGTGAAAGTACAAAATTATCTTTGAACCTAAACAATGTTTTCAACAGTATTAATTGATCAAGATATTGGCTGCGACAAAAATCAGCAAACATAGTAGGTCCCCAGGTCAGAGTTTGAAAATCACAGCTGTTAAATATTTTTTAAGGCCTCAATTAGGGGCAATAGCACAATGAAATACTTTCACACACTTTAAATTCAGCCATTTTTTGAGGATAGTTATGTGGTGAATGACAGTTTTATCTAACAGCAACCAACACTTCACTTATTTCTGGTAATGCACTGGTGTTCATACTTGTAATAGCGCAAATGTAAATTAATTTGTCAAATCAACAAAGAAACTGAATAATAGACAAACTCTGATAGTTATTGTCAGCACTGAAAGTGGTAGTAGGTAGCTAAGAAATATAAAATGTTTGTGCAGTCAGCCAACTATAGTTCGTGCATAGTGTTAGATAGCCTGAATGTCAGGCTAACTGCTACTAGATTAACTGGGCAGATAGGTAAAGAACTAGTTGAGCTAACCGCTAGTCTGGCTGCTGCATTTATTGGTGTGTTCTGGATGAAGAATGGTAGGGTGAACTATTGACATACTATAAATGGTTTATACTACCATAAAAGTTATCTATTGTGTGGGACTAAGCCTATTTCAGCAATAGTCTATCATCAACAGCTATTTTAAGTTCATTGGCCAGCCTCTGTGTTTCTCTGAGAAGAGTCGGACATCATCTTTGAGTGCCATCAACATTGTGCCAGAACTTGTCATCAGAAACACATATGGGATGCATCATGATTAAATCCCAGTTGTGCCGGACTTCAAAAGGAAACTTGTGGTCTTGTGTACAACATTGGCAGCTAATGTTTTGTAGAAAGAATGATTCCAAAACTCTCCAACTTATTCTCCAATTACAAGAATGATGTTCAGTCACCATGAGGGATATGCTTCTTGTTACTAATATTAGCATTTTCCATTTCACATTCCCCCCCAATCTCACCCTTTTGCGACAAAAATAATATATGCACTGGATCACCTGCGATAAAGGAGATTGATATCCATCCAAAATACATGTGTTAGTACAATGGTAACCAACACTGCTCCTGGAGATCTAGCTTCCTGTAGGTTTTTATTTCAACTATAATTTAGCACACCTGATTATACTAATTAGCAGCTCAGTGAGATTTGCTGTTGAATGATATGTGCTTTTTTTAGGATTGGAGTGAAAATTTACTGGACGGTAGATCTCCAGGAACAGAGTTGGTTACCACTGTGTTAGAGTATTTGAGAAATGCTGAACCTTTTCCTTTGCTCCTGGGCAGCCAGGATTGTACATGGCTGTAAGATTTAGGTCTGTACACACAACAGAGGCCTGTAGCCCTGGTCCTGGGGAACCACAGGCACTGCTGGTTTCCATTGTTACTCTTTACTTAATTAATCAATTAGAGCAGTTGGTTACAGTTAGCTTGGGTTCTGAATTGGGTGCTGATTTTAAGGCGGAAACAAAAACCAGCAGTGCTTCCTGCTCTACAAGACCAGGGTTGCAGACCCCTGATGTACAATCAGATAGGGGGAGGGAGATGGTGGAAATGGGAGGGGGTGGACACCAGAAACAGCTGACAGGAGAGGGTAGTATCGTGTGATGATTTCCATACATGCAGAGAAAGCTTGTTCAGCAGGTTGATGGAATGGTGTGTGGGGTTGTATGGAAATTTTGCTTTTGAATTTTTTGCAACTCCCCACCCTCCAATGAGGCAACTTTTTAAAATCATGATTCATTTAGTTTATTTTAGTTTGTGACATAACAAAGAAGAGAAATGAATGAGGAAAACAGCAACAATAATACAACAAAATAAATAAATGAGAAAGGAAAAAGATAATAATCTTTCATTATAATCCACAAACCTCCACTACAGCCCAGTTCCCTGTCATGTAAATTCCTACCTTCCTCCATTACGCCCAACCCCTTCCTCATCTCATGATTACAGAAGGACTGCAGACGACTGGGACAGACAGAAGGACATTCAGATACTGAATGGATAAGCAAGGGTAGCGATGTATACAAGTGACCAATATAATATACAAGAAAAGCACATTGCAAATATCATGGGGATATGAAGCAGAGCAGAGAGGAGAAAGAGTCCTGGACTCATACACAATGTGTGCAGTGTGTGACTGTTTAGTGTGATAAGGGGGAAGTGAATGTTTTTGCAAATGGTTTATGCAGAACATTTGCTATGGCTTTAATCCATCTGTAGAGTAAGTGTTCTGAAGGTTGGGGCCCAGGTGTCATAAATAGTTTGGTTGCATTTTTCAGAGCCTGTGGGCTTTCCCATTGTGACAGACTGTTAAGAGGTTCAACCAAGGTTTTGAATCTATTTAAAACACTATCCCGAAGGTCCTGCTTGTACTTTGTGGCAGGTTTTACTCAAGACTCTCCTTCCTTTTATTGTTGTTAACTGTTACAGTTGTGTGCACATAGCGTCCTCTAAATTCCACCCGATGTGCTTTCTCCTCCAGTTTCCCACGAGTCCTGCCTCCTAGACCAGGTTCTGGAGCTGATTATGAATGAGAAGCCCCCGAATGCCAACAGCCTGTTCCTGAACGAGGATTCTGAGAAGCCCCACCTTCCCGAGCGAGGTCTCCGGCAGCTCCGTAAGGCTATGCAGAAGCGCGCGTCCAGTACGCAGAAGAGGATGAGCTGCATCACGCGCCAGAGCGCCAGGAACTTCCTGCGCCGGAATGCCTTCGTGCTCTTCACCGTGGCCGCCGTCGCACTGGGCAAGTAGCCTGCGAGGACTTTGGCCAAGCGGCTGTCATTCTTGAGAAGGCTTTAAAAAACAAGCATGCACGCCACACTCGCACACACACATCCGCACACACACACACATGCACACATGCATGCACACACTCGCACACACACATCCGCACGCACACACACATGCACACACATGCACACATGCATGCACACACACGCACACACACAGACGCATGCACATGTACACGTACTCACGCACATGTACATATATACACTACACGCACATGCAGACACACACGTACACACACTCACACACAGCTCTGTTTGTTTTGAAGATCCAGCAGTAGAGAGAACGGGTTACGTGAAATTACTGAACGAGTTCCTTTGGCAGGCTCATAACATCTGTGACTCAGTTAATACCCTTCTAACACAGATACAGTACATTATTGTTTCTCGGGCGTGTTCTGGAATTCTTGACCTTTGCTGTCACTGTTAGTTCATTTGCTCTTACTCTGATTGATTATTTGCTCAGGGGTCATTCTGGGATTTGCCGTCCGGCCACGTGAGATGTCCCTCAGGGAGATAAAGTACTTTTCCTTCCCCGGGGAGCTCCTGATGAGGATGCTGCAGATGCTGGTGCTGCCCCTTATAGTTTCCAGCCTGGTTACAGGTAACAGCTTGATCATTACAGCCCTGTTTGGTTACAGGTACAGGAAAGTGCATTCAGCTGATTTATATGAGCAAATTGTGCCAGACCTGGCTAAAAAGCATTCCCAGACCAGTGAGTGAACATTACTTGCACAGCTCGGTTCTTATGACTCGGTCTGATTACAGGCAACAGCTTGGTGTTTATAGCCTAGTATGGTTACAGGTTACAACTTGGTCTTTATAACCTAGTGTGGTTACAGGTTACAACTTGGTGTTTATAGCCTAGTATGGTTACCAGTAAGAGCTTGGTCTTTATAGCCTAGTAAGGTTACCAGCCACAGCTTAATATTTATAGCCTAGTAAGGTTACCAGTAACAGCTTGGCTTTTATAGCCTAGTAAGGTTACCAGTAACAGTTTAGTCTTTATAGCCTAGTATGGTTACCAGTAACAGCTTGGTCTTTGTTCCCCAGTGTGGTTACAGGTATCAGATTGGGCTTGATGACCTAGTCCTCATAATATGAGTTATGAATTTGACATATTTCACGTTATAATAGTATTTGTTACCATTAATTCTTCACCTTGCTACGATATTGTTTAGTATTATTTTTATACTTTGGCTGTATCCATCTATTTGTATCACCCCTATAAATAATTTTGTGTGAAATTCGCTAGTGAGGTGGAGATCACAAATATTGTTCAGTGATTCCAGAGATTCTCCCACTTGTTTTGCAGGTATCTCATCTCTGGACAGCAAAGCCTCTGGCAAGATGGGGATTCGGGCCGTCATTTATTACATGGTGACCACCTTCATCGCTGTCTTCATCGGCATAGTCATGGTGATAATCATCCGGCCAGGGAAAGGCAACAGGGATAGTCCAGTGCCCTCTAGTGGCAACATTGAGCCAGTACAAGCTATGGATGCTTTCTTGGACCTCATTAGGTATGCATTGCCTCCCACTGTTGTGCCACTCCATTTAATTTTGAGATCAGATGAACATGCAAGCATACAAGCATGCATAAGCATACATCACTCATGAGTGCTTTTTAATGAAATGCATTATTGTTGGTTTATTGTCCATTATTTTGTCTTGCAGAAACATGTTCCCTCCTAATTTAGTGGAAGCGTGTTTTAAACAGGTAAGATACATTTAGTGACCTAAGATTAGATTTACATATTCAGGGGTATGATGTAACACAACCATTGCACAAATACTGTACCCAGTGTTTGGGTCTCCAAACCCATTTCTACTAATGTCACATCATCCTAGGAAAAATCCAGGAAGAATATTGATTGGCATATAAATGATATCATCTATTGTCTGCTTTAAAATGCAAGTCAGTGTCTATACAAAAAAAAAAGATTACAATTACAATTTACCAGAGAAAACCTGACCACTGACCTTGATATATGCATGCAGTACAAAACGGTGTACTCCAAAAGGATCTACAAGAAGAACGTGACGATCGCCCTCAACCTGACGGAGGCCATGAACGGCACCGAGTCGATCCTCCCCGCCAACGTGAGCAGCGTGCTGCAGACGACTGAGGAGACGCTGGAGGAGACGGTGCCCGTGTCGGGCTCCTCCGGCGGGGTCAACGCCCTGGGCCTGGTGGTCTTCTCCATGTGCTTCGGCCTGGTGATTGGCACGATGAAGCAGCAGGGCCAGGCGCTGCGGGAATTCTTCGACTGCCTCAACGAGGCCATCATGCGCCTGGTGGCCATCATTATCTGGTCGGTGCCAGTCGCGAGGTCCTCGTTTAGCATGGCTTTTTCCTGATTTTCCTGCCACGATTCACAAGGAAAAATGATATATGGAAATATACGGGAATTAGATATATTTTAATATATCCATCCATCCAGCATCTATACCCGCTTAACCTGGTCAGGGTCGCGGGGGATGCTGGAGCCTATCCCAGTGTGCATTGGACAAGAGGCGGGAATACACCCTGGACAGGTCGCCAATCTATCACAGTATTTTAATATATTGCTTATATTTTTAATCAATTTCTTACACATATATTTACATATATATTTAACACATTTATGTGCTTACATGTAATGCATATATTTAAAAAAATATTTAAATACATGTATGTATGTATTTAAGTTATGTATTGCACAATATATTTAAATAGATTTTTAATTTCCCACCATATATTTAAATATATAGCTTTTCTGTACGGGAATGCCTGTAATGTAATGTAATGGAATGACTGTCAGTGCGGAATGTGTTTCCCCCTCATAGCTTTTACTGGTCACAACTGTTGCTGTTATAATTTTCCATTCTAGCTCCTCATGTGGACAAATAGCATAGCTAAAGTATAATAATATAAAGTTTTTACAGTTTTAAGAGACAATACTATCTGTATCGACCTGCCTTGGACTAGTCTTGTAGTCAGCAAAGACTCTCACACTCTGCACTGATTGCAAAGTCCACAGCTGCTGCCATTCAGTTAATTTCAGTTTTTCATCAGAGAGCGGTTGCCCTGTTGCTTCCCCTCAGGTACGCGCCTGTGGGAATCCTCTTTCTAATCGCGGGGAAGATTGTGGAGATGAAGGACCTGGCACAGGTGGGCGGGCAGCTGGGAATGTACACGGTCACCGTGATCGTGGGCCTGCTCATCCACGGCCTCTTCGTCCTGCCGCTCCTCTACTTCGTCATGACGAGGAAGAACCCCTTCACGTTCATCGGGGGGCTGCTTCAGGCCCTCATCACAGCCTTGGGGACCTCTTCCAGGTGGGCGTGGCTCCACAGGTGTCTGCATGTCTCATTGTGTGCAGCATCATGGATTTTGTAGGCTAACCAGATGGCCAGCTCCTGTGTTCCTTTCACACTTCTGTGCTTCTTAATGACTGTAGCTTCTGGTTAATAAAAGTAGTTTCCAGTGCTATATTACAGTCTCAATATTGTCTCTGTATGTGTTGTGTTTTTAAGTGGAACAAACTAGGTTTAGTGTTAAACATCAAACCTGCTGTAACAGTCATTTGATTTTGTGTGTCAGTTACCTGGGTGTCAAGGGTGATTTGTGTGCCAGTTACCTGAATCTACCACCCTTATCCTCCAGCTCAGCCACTCTTCCCATTACCTTTCGATGCCTGGAAGAGAACAATGGTGTGGACAAGAGGGTGACACGATTCGTCTTACCCGTGGGCGCCACCATCAACATGGATGGCACTGCCCTCTATGAGGCTGTGGCCGCCATCTTCATCGCCCAGGTCAACGATATGGACCTCAACTTTGGCCAGATCCTCACCATCAGGTAAGAATTAAGAGCAAGCAAGGCAGATTCTGGTTACCGTTGACTATAAACTATTTATGTGGACCAAAGTAACTGCTGCTTTAACTCTCATATTAATGAAGGCAGACCAACTTCAAAGGAAGCAGCTGTCTGTTTTGTCATCAAAATGAGACTTGAATACAAATACATTTTGTTAATTTCACTCTTCTCAGTGAAACAGACTAACTTTAACTGTACTTGTGTTTGAACATAGCAGTTGCAAACTGCATTCATTTTAATTTATATTTATTTTATTTCCCTTACTTGATTCCCTCTTCAGTATCACAGCAACAGCTGCCAGCATCGGAGCAGCAGGCATCCCTCAGGCTGGTCTGGTAACCATGGTGATTGTATTGACATCAGTGGGACTGCCCACGGAGGACATAACACTGATCATTGCTGTGGACTGGTTCCTGTAAGTCTCCTTAAATGTCACGGTTAAAGCATGCAGTTACAGCATAGTATCCCCTTTGAAAGGCTACAGATGAATGCCCTAAATGGCAGTGAATTAGATGTATAAATTTTACATGATTTACTTGCTCGCCAGATTATCCCTCATCCTGGGTCCAGATTAGTTCACATACCATCCTTTTATACAGCCAAGTATCTACTGCAGAAATTTAACAGTGTAAAGTGTCCTCATCGATGGTGTAAAAGCAGGGCCCAAATCACTGTTCGAACTTGATGCATTTTCATTACACTGTGTGGGCACCCTCGTGTAATACTGAGACTATATGTATTAGTGATTTCATATCTACAGCCGATGAAAATTATTTCATATATCAGGTAAAAAACAACCTGCTATAACACTATGTGTCATACCTTTCATGCCTTTGATTTTATTACCTTATCTAAAGGCACCATCATTGAGACGTTTCCCTTCTACTCTGTTTCCTTGTAAAGGGTTGTATGTTTTTGTCTAACAAACCTTTTTTTAACAAAGTCTGGGGTATGTTCATTGCACAGCCTGATCTGTTGCAGAGGCCTACTGAAGAAGGTCCTGTTAATAAAAAACACAACGCAGACTCAGAGGAATGTGGTGCATGCTGGGATGTTTGCCGTGGTGGCTGTTTATCAAGGCCCGGCTCTGGGATGTATCTGTGTGTTGGGTGCAGGGACCGTCTGAGGACCACCACAAATGTGCTGGGCGACTCGCTGGGTGCGGGAATCGTGGAGCACCTCTCCCGCCAGGAACTGCAGAACCAGGACGCGGAGATTGGTAACTCGGTCATCGAGGAGAGCGAGAAGCCTTACCAGCTCATCTGCCAGGACAACGACACACTGAAGCACAGAAACAGTGAGACCAAGATGTGAGGGGCCTGCCCTGATCGCCACCGCCACTGCCGCCAATAACCAGCCACACCCAGCAGCCAAGCAACTCAGAATGCACGGGCGAGGATCTTTATTCCAAACCAAGAAACACAACAGTAAACCTAGAGAATTGTGATTGTTTTGATTGGCCAGACTGGACTTTGAAGCACTTAACTGTTGGTCCAAGTTGATCTTTTTGAAGATAGGCGATTCGAAAGTTAAAGCATGTGATTCTTAAACGGGTTGCTTTCGCTAGATTGAATCTACCAAATATTATTATTTAAATTTAGTTTTTCAGGCCAAGGCCACAAACTACCGGGCCAATGCCTACACTTATTTTAGATTTATTTTATAATTAAATTATTAAATCAAATTTTCCCACCATAGATTTGCATGTTTGTTTCAATACTGCTACCACAACCCACTCGCCTTTTGAAAAGAAATATAATTTTCATAAATGCATGGCAGAATGCTCGTACCTAAGTAACCAACTTTTTTGTCTCAAGCATGCAGGATTGGTTTATAGAGAAAAAGTATCATATATACAGGCAATGTAAGAGCGTACTGTCATTTTCTGTAGAGATTTTTGGCCTTAACTCATTGGTTATAAACCGTTCTTTTATATCGGTGTGGTAAGCCCAGTGTTTTGTGGCATATTAGCAGTGATTGCACTTGCTAAGTTCAATTTGTCTCATTTCATCTTGCCAAAAAGCATCCATCTTTACACTCTCAAGCCAGTGTTTGTAAAACAGGGTAAATTATGCTAGTTGTTTCCTTATTGTGAATCTACCTCCAGCATTTTCACAGTATTACTGTCTGAAATCCTCAAACACACGTCCAAAGTAAGACCTCCTTTAACCATTTATTTCCAAATATTGATGTACTTTATTGTGTATCGACAGATTCATTATTATTATTATTATTATTATTATTATTATTATTATGTACCATTTGAAATTATTAGACCATTTTGAGCATATCTGGCAAAATATAGTGTATTATATGTTTTATCATACTTCACAGTAATTTGCAGTAAAATGGAATCTAGCAGTTAAGAATATTTTCAGCATTTGCTTGTATATGCATATTGATCACACCACAAATTAACAGAAACAAAGCAGGTACAAAGCAGTGCATCATATCTGACTGTATTTTGACAACCTCCACTGTGAAATATAGAGTTGCTGTATAATTAATCATTTATGTGGAGGTCCCTTTGTTTTCAGCAGCAAGGTTTTATAGCCTGAAATTAACTGAAATCTGCTACTTGACCTGATCTATAATCACCCTAGGTGAACATGTAACATAACTGGCTGTGAAATTTCAGTGGCAAGGGTTGACCTGTCATGATAGAGAAATTGCCACAAATTTTAGCTTTAAACCTTATCACCTTGCACCAGTTTCCCAGACAGGGATTAAGTCTAGCCCTAGACTAAAAGCAAAATTCAATGAAGATCTCCATTGACAAAGGTTTTTAGTCTAGGGGTTAGTCTTAATCCATGTTTGTGAAACCAGCCCCTTAGGTTTAAACTTTTAGACCACAGAGCTGCTTGAGAACTGGAACAGCTACTTGTAGTCTGTGAAATAAGGAAACAGCTGAACAGGCTTTAATACTGGTCTGTGGTCTCAGGCTGTAATTTTGAGGTTAAACTTCCACTGATTTGTCTGCAGTTGCCCTGTGAGGTTGGTGCAGTTCAGGTAATTTCACCTCAACTGAATGAACTATACTACAGGATTCCGGTAATGAAGAATAACATCTAACAAATGTGTTGAACAAATGTGTGCAGCAGTGTCTTCTTGGTCGATATTATTTATTTTGCACAAACTACAGATTTTCACAACATGCAACCTGATGTCAGTTCATGCCAGACGAGACTAACAAGTTTGAGTATGGCTTAATAGTCCACTATAATACACCAAACATTTTTCCACCGTGTGTGGTACGTGCTCCTTGTGCACAAGCATTTATTCATATTACAGGCATTATGTGGGTTTTATGCAAATAAAATGTTGCAGTCAAATTAGAAGTATTAATAAACTTTGTGAATGACAGAAAAGATCAAATGTTTTTCATGAGAAGACACATCCTTTTCTAGAGTTTTACAGTTGCTGTCCTAATGAATTCAGAATCTTTCTTTTGTTTTAGTGTTATTCAAAATGTATGATTCACTAGTAAAAATGGCAAATAAAAAGGTGATAAATCATGTTCTGATACTGCTAAACATACTATATTACACATTATTACTGACAGCTGAATACAACAGCTCGATATAGAGATAAAACTGCTGAATAAAGCAGCTCAATAGAGATAAAATAGCTGAATAAAACAACTCAATATAGAGATAAAATAGCTGAATAGCTGCTCTACTCTACGAATCAGGATTCAATTGTGTGTAATTAGTACCAGTCAACTTACAGGTGGCTTCATATGAAATCAGCATCCTGCTTCTGATTACAGGCTATAAAACCTATTTGCTGAAAAATCAGGGAATGATATTGGGTACAATCTATTCTACTACAGCCTAATTTTCCACTCTGACCTATATAATCAGTTCATGTTTTATATGTTACTGGAACAATGCTGGCAATATACAGTGTGTATTAACAAAATAACATATTATTATTGGCTTTCATAATAACTGCCTACAATCCAAACTAGTGTCTTTCTAAAAGTAAGCCTAGGGCTATTCATCTTGGCACATCTTGGATTTGCATGCGTTCTTATAACCTTAACATACAGTTTTTTCCCAGTTTTCCCCATTTTTGAATTGCAAGTTTTACCATTCATAAATCCACCACCACTATGCTACACACTCACACAGAAAGCTTTGCAGCTGAATTCTTGCACATCTCCAGTACATTCACCTGTGATCTAGTATTTAGGAGTACTAGTAACAGTATTTGTAGTAACTATATTACACACTTACATACTACAGATGAGCCTGTAACTTGTACACACCAGGCGAGTTACTACAGGGTGCTTACACTGCATCACCAGAAGGAAGCTTTAGCCATCTGAAGCCCACCATATCTTGATGGGACGAGGCCAGCTGTGTCCTGCTGATGCCAATTTCCAGTTAAGGTTGAGCTTATGGCATAACATTGTTGAGGCTACAGGGGCTCAGTCTCTGCTTGGATTGAGTGCATTTACGGACCAAGTCACTCAACAGCCCATATTATCCAGTCATTTACATGAGCATACTTTGATTTAGTATTACAATGTGTTACGTGTGTTAGCAAATACCACAATATGTTATAACATCAGTATCTCTGAATTTTGAGTGTTTTAGATATTTATTTGTTAAACCTTTATTCTTTATTTGACTAAATAATTTGTTTTTCAGAAGCTGCAGTTTTTTTTTTTTGCTTGTGCTCAAACTGGAGAGGGTTCTCTACATTCCTTGGTTCTTTAAATTCCTTTGTCATAGAATGTAGTTTGGAGTTTTACAATGTGAGAAAAATCTGGTATTTTCATTATTATTATTATTATTATTATTATTATTTTTCAATGACGAGTTGTTACACTAATAGTCTGCATCTATGAATGTTCAGTTTAGTGTGTAAAATGTATTTGCCCTTTGTTATATTAAAAGGGTAAAGAGCAGACATGATTTCTAATGCAGTTTGTAATTTTGATGTCAGTTGCATGGATTGACTAATTATGACCTGGCTTGTTTTATATACTGGAAAGCATGTAGTGCTTATTTTCTGACACTTAAGAAATTAATAGCAAACTAAAGGTAGTGCTGCCTTTAATTTGGTGTTTGTGTACTAAGTGTGGTATGGTTTGGCACAAAGCATAATTGTATACATTTTTCTTACCTTTAAAATGTTTGCCATACATTTTGTGTGCAGGATTGATCGTAGTTATCCTTAAGAAGCGCTTCTGCTCAAAGTACACACTTGGACTGTAGTCTTCTGATGTGTTCTGTTGCACAGTTGTGCTTTGCCACTCTGTGACACACACACACACACACACACACAAACACAAACACAGACACATGCACACACACACATGCACAAACACAGACACACACGCACACACCTTGCCTCTTAGCTTTGAGGACCAGTTGATTTCAAGTCCAGTTTCCCAAAGTACAGTTTCTCCTTTGAAATTCCTTTTTACTGTTATTTTAACTGTGAGAAGTATCTTCTCTTGTCTACCAGTTGTAAGTTCATGCAGATCTTCAGCAAGCTCTGCACTTAGTGATTCTGTGCATAAGACAAAAAAAATTGAATGAGCACATATGGAGAAAACTCACATATTTACTGTTTGTTTTGAAGTTGGTATTATGGCTAAATGCTTTTCTGGTAGATTTTATCAGCCTCTTGCTATTGAACTGGATGTTTCTTTTATTGTGATTAATATTTTTGCAGTTTTATGATTGTTTTGGTAAGATTCTTAATGCTTTTATCTTATATTACAAATTTGTTCTTACACCACCTGGTGAATGTGAATGTATGCATCTATGTCAAGACAGAGACAGTACAAAAAAAAAAAAAAAGATTAAAAACACTGTTGGGTTAGATTCCAAACAGATGGTGGATAAGAATGTATGATTCTTCAAATCTTTCCTTTAATATATGTTTTCATTTAGTGGTTATGTTTGTGAATTGGGGTTTATATTGTACATACAGTAATTATTTGTGAATGGCCACAGAGTACAATGCGCAAGAGAGGATGGGGAGAGTGGGTGTTGGAGGCCATATATAAATTGTTTTTAAGGGCCAAATCATTCTTATTTCAACTCTTTTTTGTTAAATGGGATTTAATTTTGTTCTGATGTGTATGTGAAGTGGGGTAGAATGAGTGTTGTGTTCCACATTCTACTATGGACAGTTTTCAGTGCCAATATTTTGAAAAATTATGGGAAAACGTTTTAACCAATAAATGGCTCAGGAATATGAATTATTTGTGTCTGTTATATATTACATATTACACAGTGGATGTTTGTATAAGAAAGGTGATCTTGCTATGTCTGATGAGTGCTATTACTGGTTAAATTGTAAACTACAGATTATTCAATGGTGCATTGTCAGGACAATCCCTCAGAATCCACATTTGATTCAATTTTTTTTTTTTAATTTCTAAAAAACTTCTAAAAAATTTTCAGCCATAAAGTTTTTACACATTTACACATGTACAGCTTTTCCAAGATAAATTCCTGATCTTATATTAATATATATAGCTATTTACATATCATACAATGGCACAGGGAATGCAAATACATGCACGTCACTCAGAGGTCTCAAATGGGCTGGTCACCACATGCTGTGCCTGGTGCATTTTCACTCAATGTGAATCCCAAAGGCCACACAGACTACCTCTACTTGTGTCTATTGCAGACACCTGAATGCTGAGACTGAGACTACCGTACTGTTTTCTGGACCAATAAGGACAGTAGTAGTATCACTTGTTTTCATTAAATGTGCCTGTGCATTTGGACCTTCCCTAAATTGCTTTCCTCTGTGGACAGCACACGCATGAGCTGCACAACCTGTTGCATGCAAAAGCAAAAGGTGACCAGTAGGGGGAGTCCTTAATGGCAGCCACAGCTTCCTGCTACCATGTCGTCGTACTGCTTGAGCACCACGTTTTCGTCGTCGTCGAAGTAGAGCAGGTTGATGGAAAAGAGCTTGTCAGGAACGCAGCAGGGCGTCTCGATGCCCTTGGTGAGCTTGAGCGCGTTGATGATGGACTGCACGGTGGCGTGGTTGGTCGGCCGCATGTTCTGCCCCAGCGGGAAGGGGCAGGAGCCCTTGCAGTGGTACGCATTGTAACCGCGCGGCGACACGATCCAGCCAGACCAGCCGATCTCCTCAAAGTCCACATAGAGGGGGAGGCGCTGGCAGGGCATCTGCTGATCCTCGTCGTAGTCCAGGGAGCGTGCGCTACGGTGTCCGGCTGCAGGCTTCGGAGCCAGCGGCAAGCTGGGGGGGGCTGGGGTGTCACCCACATCTAAGGGTGAAAGACACGATTAAGGATCACTGAGAAACTGAGGTGCAATACAGCATAACTTCATATATATGATATTGTTTAAAAGGCACATAACATGTTTCATGCTCATTTCATCTTCAGTTTGTGTTGGTAGTTCACATCAAAAACCAGTGACTGTAAGACCATGTTCAGCGTTATCATCGTGTCCCGCGGTTATGGGGGGAGTTTGGTAGTCCTGTTACCTGTCAGAGTGCTCTTAAGTGAGGCAGCTCGCCTCCCGTCATCTGTGAAGAGGACCAGCATGGGCTGCTTGCTCTGGTGGTGGTGGCGACCGGAGGCAAACCGAACCAGCTTGGTATCCATCTGGCTTCCTCCCAGCGTCCGCACCGTCACCAGCAGCCCCAGGTTGCTGCCCTCGTCTGCCATCCAGGAGCGCACCTTCAGATACAATAACCGTTTAGCACAAGCCCGTATGTACAGCCTCTAAGTAACTAGTGCATGTGAAGAGGGGAGGGATGCATGTGAGGCGTGCACTTAAATGTATGTGAGAGATTACGAAAGCATTGTGAAAATTCAAATGGCCATTGGTAATGAATTTAAGTGGACTTACTGCCTGTGTGATGGAGAAAACCTCCCAGCCACTGGAATGAACAGGAAGCAGTCTTGAAGCCAGTAGCTTCCTGCCCTGAGATGTGTTCCCTTGTTTGTTTTCAAGGAGCTGGTAAACACTAATCTGTAGACAGAGACAGACTCTCAGTTAATATTTCTTGTAGGGTTATTGCTTATAGCATCCAAATTCAGCTCAACCAGGATGCTACAAAACACAAATCATCTTAACTTCAAAAGCCTGAAGTACCTGGCAAAAGTGATGTCTGTTGAATGCCAACGAAGCCAGAGGTCTCAGTTTAAACAGATGGAGTTCTGCAGTCAAAACCTTCTCCGTTTTGGCAACATTCGACAGGTTGAACATGAACTGGATTTGTTCGCTGTGAACTGTAAGGAAGAGGGGAAGAGGGTGCAAAGTCAAGAAGTGGTCTGAATTTACGTACCAAGAAAAGCCGTATTGACGCACCACACACAAATAACCTCGTCCATTATGCAATCGGAAACGCAACTGAAAATTACAGTTCTACAAATGCACCCTTAGACTGTACGCACAGAAAGACGGATTTGTTGTTTCGAATGAAAGTAATAAAACGTAACATTCTTCGTAAAATTAATGGATATATGTAAACCAACGAACAAATGAAGTGCATCCTTCAGACAATCTAGCAGGTAAAGGAAGTGGTGATCTTACGTTTATCAAAGAAACTTCGAACCGTGTTTCCCTCCAGCAAGTCCGGGTCCTTTGTAACGCCATCAATATCCGCCACCGTGTTGTACAAGTCAAGCATGTACTGTGGTGGTTGCTTTTGGAGACCACGCAAGTGAGGTGGATCTTCCATTCCAAAAACTTCCAAAAGCCTTTTCAGAGCTTCCGAACGCACTTCTTCTGATTCGTTCTCAACAGTAAAGGTGTTTTCCAAGTGGTTCTGCGATGGCCTAGAGATGACAGTGCTCGCCATAGCAGCAATTATCAAGACGGTAGTCAACATATTCGAAAACTAGCTTTTCGGCTACTCTTGGAACAGATCCCAGTGAGGTACTGTATCTAAGGCTGAGACTTCGGTGAGTGGAAATACTCTTGGTGCACGCAGCTTTATATCAAATGGCAAAGCGTTGCCCTGGGTGTCTAAGCCTTCGGACAACAGCAATAAAAGATTCCATTAAGACGCAAATGCAAATCAACAATCAGTGTCTGTAAAGACAATCTAATGGCGGTGTTAACAAGGTGTGAACCTGATTGTAGGTGACTCAAATTGTTCTGTCAATATGCAGTCATGCAGAGGTGGACATCACAGAGAATTTCATACCTTTGTTTAAGGTTTAATATCCCAACCATGACTTATTATAAAAGCACATGAACATAACAGGGTGGTGAGTCTATTTAATCTTTCGGGATAAAAGGCTAGTTCAATTATATCATCAGACAATGTGAAAAACCTTTGTTGAGGACAAGGAAGTTTACTCACCCTGGGAGGCTAACTTCCTCTAAATGGATCAATTAATTTCGACAAACAGGGAGCTAATGTCTTACAGGAACGCCAATTACGTTGATAAACATACAAGGGAAATGCTCTGCAGCATTTTAGGGATATAGGCATACAACATAATGTGTTAATACTAACCGCCAGTTACACGGTCACCTGGTCAAACACAGCTTTACATGATGCCATGCTGTGAGAATCTTGTTCAGTAGGCCTACCTAGAAACGTTCTGAACTGTTTTCTATATCAAATACGACAGTGTTTACGTTCTTTATAAATATACCAGCATTCTCGATGTAAGGGTTTAGCTGCAACATGGGTTGGGTTTCCTAATTTATGCAAATATTGATTGCATCGACACAGGTCTTAGGTCACATAACACACCAGAAACATGACATAATAATGCACGATGTCATCAAACTTTTTGAACGCGTCTCAAAAAGTGCAGTCATTTCACCTGGCTTGCACATTCGACGAATATGCATCTGTCTCCGTCTTTTACAGTGAAGTTCACTAACTGATTTTAATTCGTCTACAGGGACGTGATGGAATGCTAATGTGCAGAGCAGTACTACTGTGTACTGGAGGGGATCGGAAACCGAGGTTTCTCTGTCTCCCACCTTTCCACGCAACAATATCACGCATTTATCACGGTTGATTGTTTGTTCAATGCTTACTGTACACATTCGGTGAGTGCTGTCATACGGCAAAACTGCTGCTATACACATATTTACTGCACGATGCGCGTAATTGTCTTAAGTATTGGCTATTTGCTTGGTTTTGCAATGTAGTCCTCTAAGATTTCCCTGCAATGGTAAGTATCAGTTGAATTTATTATTATTATTATTAGTATTATTATTATTATTATCATCATCATCTAGAAGAATTTTAGATGTTCTTATATCCTTCTTGATCGTCTAAGAAAATGCAGCTTGGCATGATATTGTTCATTAGTAGCTATTTGTTGTCTTAGATTCATTGATATCAGTCTTTAAATAGTTGAAGTAACGATCTTAAAAGAAAGAAAGTCATAGACACATTGTATTGAGATCTGATTCAGAAATAATTATTTTGGAGATGAGAGATAAGAATGGCAGCCATATGAAATACTTTTTCCAATCCAAATGGAGCCTCATTTACATATGAACATGCAACAGAAACTAGGTAGTATGATGGCTTCACAATACAGTTTTGGTATAAAATGATACTTTCTTGGTGGAAGAAAACATGTCAACATAAGAACAACATAAAAGGCAGACCTGAAACCCTGAAACCTTTTCCTGCCACATCCCTGTCACAACTAACAAGCAATTGCCATTAAAAACATACAGACACTACACCATGCCCAACTTTGTTCGACAGAGGCAATATTAGCTTAGTGACAATTCAGGGAGAAATGAAAGCTTATGGCACCACAATGGGAAAACAAACAAATTGATTTAAACTGAGGCAATGATAAATTATATGTCACTGATTTATTAAGTCATAGTTCTCATTTTATCAGTTTTTTTTTTGGTGGACATATGGCATTGGCCACTTTAAATTAAAATTATTTTTAAATGTTCTTTTAAATGCCCTCTAATATTATTTGCACCCTTGATAAAAATGAGGATGGGAGGCTGTACCATTGTTCAGATAAAAAGATTTGGCATTGCAAGTAATTTGTTTTCACCAAAGAGATAGAAGGTACAATTTCTCACGCCTCTGTTTTTGGTACTTTGCGCAATGGCCCTTTACAAGGAGAACACTGCCTGCTCGTCTATAGTGTTTTATGAGATGACATTAATGGGGAATCTTTGATCATTTTTAGCTTCTTGGTGGATTCTAATCAAAGTATAGCATTGGTAGACCTTCTGACCACATAATGACTGTTTTGCAATAAACATCTCTGTCTCCAGAGTTGAAAATGATTGAAAAATTTTGGTTTGAAGTGAAAATGGCAAGGCCACAAATGCAGACCTTGAAAGATTCAGTACTTAAGAATAAGTTCACCGTGAACACTATGGAAGACTACCCAATAGTGTTGTCCTGGAAACAAGGGTGTGAATAATTGTGACAACTATTTTAGAAAAAATATGACTTGTTAAACAAATCTTTTCTGTGGGCAATTGTATTAATATGAAATAATATAATTTTCTGATTTTTGAGCATACAATATAGCTCATATATTTTATATAGCCTATTTTGCACATCTTTATCAAAGCTGTGAGTAACATTGGTGGGCACTGTATATACGTTTGAAATTGTACTGGTATTTTACAACCTTTTTTGGTAATTATTCTTCTATCACAATTGTAGTTTACAAACAGATAGTAAAAGATAACCCATTAATACAGCACCTTCTTCAAGAACTGATAAATTATCAGTCAGTTTGTCTGGAATAACTTCCAACAGTTTTAATGAATGGACCACTCGTTAATTAAAAAATGTTCTCAAAATTTTATTTACAAAATTATTTTTATACATATCTTACATATTTTACAATAAAACTTGAAGACCTAGAAAAATCTTGAAACAAAACATATAACTGCACCACTTCTGTGCCTTTTCATTTGTGCATTTGTCTAATATATAAAGAAACTTCTAGAACCTTTCAGGTCTTTCGGGTTTTAGCCCTTAAAGTATTTTCCCTCCAGGAAATGCAAAGTGATTTTCAGTCATTTCAGGTTGTACACCTAGCTACAGTGAGATAATGTCAGGAATGCAATTTTTCAGTGAAGATTCCTTTGCCTTTATTTGGCTGAGAGTTCTCTTCTGTGAGTGGACGTGTATGGAGTACTCCAGTAGAGGGCGCTGTTTTCACTGCTGGCATTGGCAGGAAGAAATGGCCAGGATGTTGCGGATGTGTCCTTGTCGGCTTCTGAACACATGGTTCTGGTACCCCAGAGGAACACAGGAGCTGGATGTCGCCTTCTCCCACATCAGGCATTGTTCTGGATTAGTTGTGCTCCTTTAAAGTAATTAGGGAGAGCGATATATATGCTGTATTTTATAATCAATACATTTTATAATCAAGTAGATATTTGACTTCTCAGGTGCATTTGCCATGTTTCAGTTAATCTGTCTTAAGCCATCTTCTTAAATGGTTTTAAGAGCTCGCTCTCCCGTTCCTTTGAATTCGCTATAAATTAGATTTGGTTTTTAAATTTAGATCTATTTTCACCTTGGAAAATGTCGGAGTGTGAGTGAGAAAATAAACAGGCAATGTTTGTGGCCAGATTTATGGGCGCTTTACATGAGCCTGTGGTGTTAAAGCAAACAGACTGTTCGGAGAGGAGTGCTGAAACGGGGTGGAGAGTTCTTGAGGGGGGCTGCAGCAGCTGTGCTTACCTGAGAAGGCATCGATTTCCTGCGGCACAGCTTCCTAAACATCTGCCAATGTCAATTTCCTGGGGAAAATTAGCAACACAAAGACAAGGCAATCAGCTCACAGCAGGATGCCAATATGCACCAAGCACCCAATGTCTCCCACAGCTAGGACTGGGGAAGATAGTATTTAGCATTTTAAGTGCTTTGATTTGGCACCTGGAGAGACCATTTGTGTACACTTTTTTCACGCCTTTTGTTAAGGGAGTGGCAGACAGGGGGCACTGAAATAAACAACAGTTACATAAATTACCAAGATACAAAACTTGTCAGCCTAATAGGATCAAATTGGCCTTTTAATGAATCACTTATGCAGTATCTCCATAAAATTATTAGATTTTACTTTATCGGATGAATGTAAGCTGATGGCTGAATTTTAAATGTAATTGTGGCTATGAGTAAGGAAATAGTTGTTTTGGAAGAACATCAATGTATGTGATATTTTTTTCCATTTTTAATGTAAAGACCAGCTGCTCTGCAATTAATTGAAAAACTGAGCCACATGTAATTAAATCTGGTGTTCACACGTAAAAGTTTACTTTTAACTGTTTGCATTGTATTTTTATTTTTTTGTTCATTGCAGTGAAGCAGGTGTCATAATAAAAGGTTCAGTGTGGAAGCCAGTTACTGACCATGTCTTACTGACTGACGGTAAATGCGTGTGTGTATGTGTGTGTGAATACCTGTGGCATGGTATTCAAACCAACTATAAATTCTTAACCCTTTAACCAAAAAAACAACCGTGCAAACTGTTAGAAAGCACCCCACAGCTGCCATTTCACGGTAGTGGAAATGACACATTTGGTATGTCTAGCACTTGAGTACAATCAGCATGCTCTTTGCCTAATCACATATGAATGGTATTCTGGGATTTCCTTTTCCAGTGGTCAAATGTGCTTTATTTCCCAGATAATGTAAGTGATCCCAATAGTATTCCCAATAATGAAAGCGATTGTCATATTTTCATGATTACATTCATGAGTCACCAAGAGAACAAAAATTTCAGGAAAAGGTTGCAGAGATTTGCAACCAAAATTTGGAATACTTTCTGGTGTTTTGTACGTATCGCTGATATGGATGGTGAAGCAGGCTTCCCCTTGTTGGTTTTCACTTACTTCAAGTAGTTTGGATAACTGTTTTGTGTATGAATATTACTTTAAGTAAATCATAAATAGAATAATGACCTGCAGAACTACTGGTATTTTTGTAATTAACTAATGCATACTAATCATGTGGGTTCACATGCTAATTGGGTTAACAATTTTAAAAAGGCAGTGATTAAAATCATTCAGAAAATGTGTATTGGTGTATACATTGTGAATATCTGAAATCGTTTGAGTATGCAAATCTTCCTGACCTTTTTCTAAAGTCAAAGGGTAATAATTGTCTGCACCCCAGAAATGTCTTAAAAATATTGTTTTTTGGAAACATTGCCTCACCTTAATCTTCTCTTCTTTTACTCCATTAGAGCTGTGGACAACTTCATAATGATACTCAATGTATGGAACCCTGTAGCAGCTTTCTCTCAGCTCACAGGCACTCAGTGTCCTGATGAGGTCAAGTTTATCAGGAGTCTCCACCAGGGCTGAGTCAAATTTAACGGGGACACAGGAGAAACCCTCTGCCAAGACAAAAAATAAATAAATAAATAAATAAATAAAGTTAAAATATCAGCCATTTCACATGCAGTAGAATGAATAAAAGACCCCTACCAGACCTTTCTTCCAGGGCTAAATAATGAATCACAGGGAAACTGGGATTTTGGTTGCATTGCATTTCACTATTAAACTTATACGCATGACCGAGATCAGCTATGTGACTCATATAATGACACAGATGCAAAGGTGAATGCGTTGTCAGTTCTTATATACAAAATGCATTGCAACATTGAACTTCATTTCAATTCAATGGTGTGCCTATTTAAAATTAATTAAACATTCAAATATTAAATAAATGTAAGAATGATATAAAATCACAAATTCCCATTTACAATGCAATTTCTAAAAATAAATAGCAAAATGCATGCTTAGCATTCAAACAAGAATTTTTATAAAGAAAGTTTGTTGTTTATATTTTGTTTACATCAATGTCTCGAGCTGCAGCCAAATTATTATGTATGTATGTATGTATGTATTATGTCAGTTTTATCTGTTGATATATGTACTTCATAAGTATAGGGAGAAAGTTCCTTGTGTGAAATGTATGTGGTAGTTTACACAATGCTTTACAAAAAGTATCCTAAATGAGTAAATAAGAGTAGTGGTGCAGCCCTCTTGTGTTAACTGATAGTTTAAAACCACTCCAGTATCTAATGGTTGTACTTGTGTGTTCTGTGTTCATGTGTATTACATTGGACTATACAAACCTGGAAACTCAGTCGAACTGGAGCACTTTCCCACGTCAACGACAGTCTCGTAAGGTGTCTCAAATAAGTAGGTCTTCAAGGCGGGCATACGAACGCACTGTTCCAGTTTGAGCTCGCAGTGACACTCATCAATGACCTCTACTTCTCGTAGCCCTTCCATCAGAAGCACTCGCTCCACACGAATCCCGGCCGGCTCACAGATAGAGCTTCTGCCGCAGGAGGACACTTCACCTGCGGCGTCAGGAGTAGTACGGCCGCGCACCTTGACGAGCGAAGAGAGTCGTTTAAAATATATAACATTTAAATACTCTTTAATAATTATCGGTCTTTGAATATGTTCTTCTCCCCAAATGTGCTGCAATATTGAAATAATAATATTCAAAACAGATTCGCTTTTCATTTTGGCGGTAACGTAATAATTTAAATTGAGCCAAATCTAATTTAAATCAAATTATTTAAAACAGGCACCCGGTTCGTATAATTCAATAACATGCTATGGCACAATATTTGGCACAATGCGGTAACATATTTGTTCATTCATTTTCCGTTTGTAGCTGAAGTCTACGTAACGAATAAACGCAGTACATATAATAGCTTATAATGTGGGGACTAAGGGGCTCCCCCGAGTGGCGACTGGTAATAGCATGTGTTTACCTTTTTGCTCCTGAGGTAGTCCAGCATGGACGAGTGTTTGGAATATCCGGGTAATCCTGGTCCATGTGAATTGGGGGCCCTTTGAACACCCCCACAGGTGGACCTGCACAAACCAACGTCCACACTGACCGGGCTACCGGAGATATCTGAATGAAAATAAAGACGTCACAATTAAAAAAGCACACGGTGTTGCTAATCTGGGACATACTGTAAATAAGTTAAACAAACAAATTCTAGCAGTATCAATGGAGAATGAAACAATTATTGCTAATGGATCTTTACCAACATTATTGTTTTGAAATAATGAAATTAGTGTGGCATATGGTATAAGCAATTCAAATGAGTATTTATGGTTCAAACAGAGCATGGCGTTTCACCAGTGTAATAAATATATTATCTTCCACAGTAGCAGTCTTAAGTGGACGAGTGTTACGCCTTAAGGATTGAGAGATCTTTACCTTGCCCAACATAAATGAAGTGGCCTTGTCTCTTGCAGCAGCTTCTTTCAGAGAAAAGGTTTCTGTGTTCTGCACCCTTGACCAACATGGCTGTCGCTGAAAACACGTCAACAAACACTTTCACAAGGTGCTTCAGATGACAGCGCTTCCACAGCAACAGCAAATATTGGCATTGAAACACACATTATGCACATATTTTTTTTCAGCTGCTACCACAGCATTGCTACGTAAAACATAACCTAATGTGGCATTCCAATCAAACTTATGTCAAAATCTGTGTGGCCTTTTAAAAGCAATATCTACACAGTGTCACCATTTTTACATTGTGTTTACATAAGTTTTTACCTGGAATTTGAACTTCTTCATTGTTTACACTATTCAGGGTGCTACAAGAGTTTGCTCTTCAGGTAATCAGAATCAATCTTTAACTCAGGTATGAGAGAAATATATTATACATATATATGCATATTACATTTTGCAATGCCTTCATGCACATATGCTTAATATTTATATTGAGAAAATGTGTTTCCACATTAACATTTGTTGTTGATGAGGGACACCACTCTCATACCTTTGCTGGTAATCACACCTGTTATTTACACATTGGCTACAGAGTGGTAACCTTGAACTGTTGTCAGAAGCAATGGTAAGCAGAGAGAAGCACAGCACAGAGAAAAGCACAGGCAGTACTTACAGACTGGATGGAGGGCAAACACAACGAGGAACAGACATGTCTTCAGTGCATCCATTGCAACGGTCCCTATGTAACTTCCTTGCTGGGCTCTACCAAGATCCAGAGTGCTCTTCTCGAGCCTTTCAGTGAGATATTTATAAGCAGGCCCCAGCACAACTCATGCAGCACACTTTTGATGCTCCAAAGTGTTTGTGGACTAAAAGACAGAACTAATCAAATTTCCCCGGAGGAGTGCCTGCAGGATGGTATTTAAGGTGGGGGCCCACATCAAAGGCAGTCTTCAGGGTATCAAGTTTTCACCTCGGTCGGCAACCCTCCTGTTTCTGCTGGAAGATCTCCGCAGAGATGTGTGCTAACCTCCGCCTAATTAACTGCTTAAGCAGCTTTGGGTGCCTTAAGTTGTGCTCCCTCAAAGGGAGCAGAGAGCATTAATCATCTTTTATCTCAGGGTGAAGGTGTTTAGCACCTCTACTTGAAACAGAATCTACCCAGGCCATGTAAACAGGATCAGCATGGGGCGCTGGCTAAATGGCGAAAGCACCACCTGGGTGTTTATTCAACGTAGCACCAAATGGCGAGGCCTCTTGCTTTGTGTGGCCCCATTCTGGAGCTCATGAATACAGATTCAGTAATACAGAACTCATTTTTTTTCAGGTTCCAGGTAAGTGGACAGAAAAATATGTGTATTAGTTTTAGAATATATACGGGGAGAAAAAAACATCTTTCAGCTACTTAAAACCTGTTAGTTCCACTCCGATGTTGGTTTGCCTGTGTTATCTGGAAAATGTAACAAATTCCATATTGTCTGAATTGAGGCACAAAAATAATAAATAAATAAGCCTCAAGTTTCATTATCTGTCTGACAATGAGAGAAATAATGATACAAACAGAAGATGCGAGAAGATAAAAATGAATACTCTGCTCAGTCAAGATAAGCCCAGATGGGTGGAATGGCTGTTTCTCGTGACCCTTTTATGTTATTTTGATACAAAGGTAAGGTCATATGGAATGCAGGAGGCTCCATGATTTATGGAACAGGAACTGCTTAGGACAGCGTGTCTGTAGAATCAAAGCGCTTCTGTTACAGAATAGCAACTGCTTGGCAAGGAGATGAAAGGTCATCAATAATCTGCATATAATATTATTTAATGAAATACACTGTCTGAATGGTTGTCTGTGATCCTTGTGGCAGACTCAGTAATGCCGAATGGCTGTCTGTGATCTTCGTGGTAGACTCACTTGGTAATAGATTTCAGCAGATGAAGTTATCGGCCTCTGATCTCTTACCTTTATCCCCACCTACTTTCACACTGCGTATGGTGTTGAGATGAACCGGGTTACACCTCAGGCTCCGACACCTTGAGATGACTGGCGCAGGGATTTGCTGCAATTTCGTCGAGACAGAACAGCAGCAATGTGAGTCCTAGAGTGCATTCGCTTGGCTTTGGGGTTTTGTGCTGTTTTTTGGATCTTAAAATCAAAGCAATATGTACAGAACAGATGTCATAAACAGTGTCATGAGACTTTATAGTGTTATGAAGACTTTACCGTTCTTTCAGAACAGCTTAGATGGATGAGAACATGAAGTATATCAGAGATATAGTTCCCATTGCTTGAGATACATTTTTGATGGCTCACACAACCTCACCCCAAGTACATACCATTCAGTTCAACTGAGAAATCATTTATTATTTTAAATTTTAGCTTGATTAAACTGGGTGTGCTCTGGGACTTCAGACCGACACACCAGCAGATGAAGCATTGAATAGGAGCATCGCCTTGATAATACCTTGAATGTATTTGAACATTTACAGAGAGAGGAGAGGTGATTGTTCATTAAAATGTTAAAAATATATAGTAAAACCAATGGTTTTGTCTGACAGCTGATTAATAATGAAGAGGGGCAAAGGCAAGGATTATGAGCTTGGTCTCCTTCAGTACTTGTCTTTAAGTCCTTTTGTTTTGATTTTCCAAAACACTGACAATGCAGCTCAGAAGTGCTTCTGCTTCCAGTAATCATAGTAAACAAGGCCAGACTATATTAGACACTTGACTGTAAACACATATACAGACGAGCAGAACCTCGCCCCTCACCACTGCTCAATACGGACTGGCATGGCAAAAATCAATGAGATTCAAGACCTAGTGCAGATTGCTGTCACCTTTAAATAAAATTTACTCTATTACTCTATTGACTTTTGGTTTAATCTCATGAAAACCGCAGGGCTGCGTCTCGTGTTGGGTGATGGTGTGATATAAATCAATTAAGAAGAATACTCCATTTTTTTCAAAGATTTGTTTATTTATAAATGGTTTGAATGAACTTTTAGGTCTTGTTTCGGCCTACATTAATTTAATTTGCATTGTGTATCTGGCAAGAATTAGCCTATTATTCTTAACATGCTACACACTGAAATAAGACTGCTACAGATAGTGAAACTACTTCCTCAAACAAAATATAGCATCACCAGCAAAGTACTTTGGTATAGGCAGTTATTATTTGAGAATGTGGTAGCTTACAATTGTACATATCAAAACCCTAAATCAACTCTATACAATAGCGGTAATGAAAGCTTAACCTCTACATATTTCTGTGGGTAAAGGCAATGATGGAGAAAGGAATGGAGAAGAGAGGAAATATTTGCAGTTACACTACAGAAATACTGGTGCAAATAGTACTGTATATTAGCACATAAAAGATACGTACCCCAACATAAAATTATTTTGGTTTTAACACATGTTAAAAACTAGAGCCAGTGAGTGCTTGTGTATTATTTTTCTGCATTACACTGATAATTAGGCAATAACAACAGTTATATTACTGTGACCAACATTAATGAACAACCATAACAATTATGATACATATTTGTCATGGAACTAAATCACAAAAGGTCCCATATAAGGCCAGTGATCTTTTAGCATTCAGATATAAGTTATTGAACATGTGAACATCATAACAGTCTAAATATGGTGGTCAGTTCGTGTGTGTGTGTGTGGTTTTTGTTTATTTGTCATATTTTAGTGCTTCATTATCACACAATCAGCCAGTAGCCCAAAATCAGTTGGATCTTGAGCTGCCACTCATGATAACCCTTGATACAGTTACCAATTTCATCACTTGTAGCCCAAAAATACAATGCAAGGGTGCATGCATTTAGTATGAAGTACAATCACAACCCTCTGCATGGAGCCTTAAGGAGGACTGCCGTCTGCAAAGAACTATCTTTTGTCATCCTGCGACAAGGAGACATCCAGCTGAACTGATCCAACTAACCAGCAAAACACAAGGTTGGGAAGTTTAGAAATACCATATTATTGGTCAGGATTGGCATGTTCCTTCCCTTCCATTGGCCAGCTATCTTTGAATCTGGCACTATGGTGTGCTTGGCTGTCAGCCACTTCAGCCATGGCTGGCAGGTTGCCGTGTGTGTGGAGCCATATGGTGCTGTGCACTTTGGTCCTTTGCCTCAGATACAGTTTCCTCAGTAACCTCTTCACCTTTCTGTCCATGGGGTTGGCACACTTCACCGCCCTCTTGGTGTACAGTCTGCAGTGACCAGAGGGTTAACATAACAATTAGCTAAACTTATATTAATGACAAGAAAAAACATTCATGCATTTTCTTTTTTCAAAGGGAAAAAAAAACAGGAACCAGTCTTGGGTGTTAGACGAGTTAAAGAGGGCAATAACACGTTGCTTATTTGCGCAGCAAATGTGCACAAGCTTTTGTTTAGTGCCTGGTTTCAACTGGGTGAGATTCCTTTAGCTCCCAGCCAACAATCTAAGAATCTGAAATATTTCAAGTTGACCTTTAGCTAGGACTGCACAGAAGGTGGCATTTTGCATGCTTTCCAGCTCCCTGATTGCTCCGGGATACTTGGAATACTTGCATGAGGGCTTGTATGCTGCAGTCGGGCCCTTCTGTCTGCACCTCGAACCTTAGCACATCTTTGGCTCGGACCTTGCCCTGGGAGTACTGCATGCAGCACTGAACATCCCTCTGCATTTGAACCCCCTTCCCTGCCAGAGAAAGAGAGACCCTTACAGTGAAACACTCCGTGAAAGATCTCATGCACGGTGTGACAGCTCTCCAAGCAGTTAGGAGGGAAAATGCAAATTAATAAATTGCACATACACACACACACACACACACACACACACAAATTATATATATATATATATATAGGCCTATATATATATACAAATACATATATTGGCAGATTAATAAATAGATGTTTCGTTTTTAAATGTTCCACCCCCACATTTCTGTTACTACAAACATTTCAGTTGCTGAAGTAATGGAGGATGACATTTAATAGCCACCCCCGATGACAGCATCTGTTATCCACCCCATAGAAAGTCAAGCTGACACCCTCCCCACCCTGTGTACATGTGGGAATTGGAATAACATCACACACCCACTTGCTGGTCTGTGAGCCAATGTGATTACAGCAATGTGCTGAGTGGCATTAAGAACAACCAGACGACAAAGCTAGATGCCTGTTAAAACATAAACAAAACAAAACAAACTGGGGAAATGTACCCTGCATGGCAAGTCCATGTTGTCCACACGATCAGAAAACACTTAATTTTGCAACCACACTCACTTAAATCAGTTGAGGTATCCTGCTAAAAATCCCAACAGGCACCAACATTTAAATGCTTGCATATCAATGCTGGATATTACCTGGTTTCTTCCTTCCCCCCTCCCTTACCTGAAAAATAACTGTTTTTGCCCATACAGTTATATAGCTCAGGATTTGCATGCTTAGTGATTCAGTGATTCTTGTTACAATTTTCCTACCCTCAGTGCTCCTTTGTTTTCTATTTGTAGCCCTGTTTGAAACGCATGCTTGGCTGCATTACGCCGTGTCTGCAGCCAGTCTGGCTCTGGTTACCTGTGCGCCTCCTGCCCGCCCGCCCGCCTCCCTCTCCCCCGCAGACGGATACGATTTCAGCGCATTCCCTTTCCCATCACACTCACCCACAGAAAGTCAAAGCCAGCACCCTGCGACAGTTCTGGTCCTACCTTCCAGATATGCGGCGAGGAAGACAGCGAGTGACACCGCCGCTACAGCCCGCAATAACATGATGCACCTTCAGGGGGTTTTAATCCTCCGCATTACCTTTCCTTCTCCCCCTCTGTCGCCTTTATATTTCTCCCTTCCTATCTCCCCTCCCTCTCTCCCTCTATCTCTCTCCCTCTGCCTCTCTCTCTCACTCACACTCACACACGCGCACACTTCCTTTTTTCTTTCTGTCTTCCTTAATCTCTCCCCCGTTCTCGCCCCTCCCTTCCCCTTCGCTCTCTCTCTCCTGGCTGCCAGTGCAGACTTCTGTTCCTCTGCCTAGTTCAGAAATGATGCTTTGTTTTTCTTATAGAAGCTAATAAAATGAGTCATATTAATGGCAGCCATGAGGCAAATATGAAGGCTCAAAGGTTTTCCCTGATAGTTCTGGACTGATGTTTTCAAACCATGTTGTAACTTTACAAATACATGCCCATCAACCATGGCACTGTGCTGGATATGACACAATGCCATAGCATGGCTTTATTCCCTGTGAAAGCTAGACTGCTACCATATTGCTGTCTCTCATTTTTCTTGTAATGGCATGAACCGTTGAGCAATGTCACAGGGTACTTTGTTATTTCTTGTCCAGAAAAATCTAGCATTTCAGGTCACGGGCAAGTTTATTAAGTGTACCGTACACTTTTAGAGCTCATTGGTTCCAATGATTTGAGGGACGATGGAGAGCCAGCCAGATTTTGTTTCAAAGGCTAAAGCATTTAGTAAAGGTTTCCATGACAAAACACTACCCCCCCCCCCCTCAGTAAAGAGGAAAATACCTTTCCCAGTTGCAAACACTGGGTCTCCTGTGGAGACTAATCTTATGTTCTATAATAGTAACTAAATAATGGAGCAGTAATGGGCATTTTGAGTGTCATTTACTTTACCTCCTCTTAAAATGCTGCTTTGAAATGTGTAGACTATAGTCTTAACATTCTCTTAAAATCCGTTTAAATTGGTTCACTAAGTAATCTTGTAGTTCAAAGGTGTCAAAGTCGCTGGAATTTTTGTTTTGTCAAGTTTGTCAAGACAATAGCGCTCACCATGTTTGTCAGCTGGCATGGCTGTGTGTGTGTGTGTGTGTGTGTGTATACGTGCTGGTGTGGGTGCGTGTGTAAGTAACAGTAAGCATTTAATATTTATAATGTAACATATGGTAAGAATATGACTCTGTCAGAGGAACATAAGTGAGGTAATAGCTCCTGAAATGCGGTGATGTAATTCAGTTCATATGAATTTCCCAGGGTGCAATTTCATAGATAACATTGGTATGCAGAAAAGTGCCATGTGAATCTGTGCAAAACAGCCTGAGAAAAAGCCTATCTAAGATCACAAAAATTGGCATGTAAGTGTGTGTGTGTGTGTGTGCAGGGGGAGTAGAGGAGACAGATGGAGCTAAAATCATATAAATCTTCACTTTTTAAAAAACCAGGTTAGAATTGCATCTGCTGAAATATGTCAACCCCAATACTTCAATCTATTTTCCAGCCAAGCACATTTCCTGCACATCTCCACGATAATTAATAAATTACAATATAAGTATCCCAGACACAAATATAGCAACGATGGCTTTCAAAAGAATAAAGTGCACTCACCTGCAAAATAGAGGAGCTGAGCTTTGCTCTGTCTTTGCAGAGGTAGCATACTGACAAAGGAAGAGCCTAGAGATGTTTGAAAGTCTGCACACTGCTACAGGTCAGGGACGAATCATATTAACCCCAAAGGATTTGTTTGGATTTAAGAAGGGTGCGCTGCAGGCAATTTTGAGGAACAAAACAAATGTTGTGTGTACATGTATTGTGGAACAAATACTTTGCAGCAAAATTTTTATCAACTATAAGCAGGATTCAGGGCAGGAATGAGATTATGGACAATGGCTCAATTTATGCACCCTTGAGGTGTAATTACCGACATGTCAGTAATTACACAAAAATGAATAAGCAGGTAAACAAGAGTGTCTTTGTTACAGAATATTGAACACATGGGAGCTTTTGAACAATATTCATGTGAATGTGAATATATATATATATATATTTATCTATACCCGCTTATCCTGGTCAGGATCGCGGGGGGTGCTGGAGCCTATCCCTATATACATAACAGATTGATCATGGACCACAAATAACGGGAATTGTCTAATTATGTTGTGTCTCACATTATGCTAATAAATGCTGCTAAACTTAAAGTGAATTAATTTTAACACTGCTTAGAGTAAATTCATTTTTACATGGAATTACCATTCCATAAATGTATTCATCAGGTTAAAAAATGCCCTCAAAGCAATGTATTTTGTTTTATTATATCTTGAATATCCTGAACTGTTTTATATTGCCTATTGGTCCTAGGACTGGACATTTTTGTCATGTATTTTGAAAAAAACATCTGGTGGCATTTGAACTGAAGAATATTATTGCTAAACAAAATTATTTAGAATGTTCTTATTAGTCATTTAGTCAAGCAGAATAATTGTGATGAAGCAGGGTGTTGATGCCACTATTATCCATTCTCTAAGTCACCATAAGGTCACCCGGGTCTTATCTGTGATAAACCGAAAAGTCTTATTCAAATCACCAAAGACAATGTTTCCAAATCTAACTTGAGATTTTAAAGGCTGCTTGGTTTACAGACCAGGAATGTTGGCAAATTATTCTGAAGACTATGGGATAGATTTACAATGATGTGATAATGCATCAAAGACTTGGAGCTTGAAACAGCTCCATAAATAGCAGAGAGAGGCTATTTGTCTACTAAACAAAAAGAGAATTTAATCTTATGACCATTTGTGAAACATATCATTGAATTATAGGTCCAGTGCTCATAAAATTCCTACTCATTGAATGAGTTTTTGTCTCTATTTCATATGACCAGTCTTCCCAGTATCAGCAAGAATCACTCATCAGTACCTAATTCAAATCAAAGTTCTCTGTCAGCCCCATTTCATGCTTCGTGGGGATCATTGACAAGTAGAATTCAATCAATGCAAAATGCAGGACAACTGAGCAACTATCTGTCTTTATTTGTGTATAAAACAAGGCTTCATCTCCTCTCGGTCAACACACACTGTGCAGTACCATATTATGACCTCACCAAGACATTCCCCTGGCACATAATTTGTGCTACGTGATGTGATCTGTTCTGATTACAGAACTTCCGCAAATAACTTTATTTGTGCATGGGGAATTGATAGCTGTCTCTCTGTCTTTCTGTTTTTAAAAACAGCACACAGTGTGGAATGAGAAATAAAATTTCTTCCAGCCTCAAGATATTTTAATAGACATTGGGATAAGAGGAAATTCCAAAAGTCAATACCTTTAGAACACAATGTATGAGCATTTTGTTAGCAAACAGCAGAAGTCATTATAATAATGCAAATGACCTCAGAAGGTTTAGTAAAAAAAGGTTTTTTTTTCTTAAAATTACATGGTCTCTTCTTACTCAGGTAATCTTACTGTATATTTGAGGTTTTTAAAAAGCTACAATGGTGCCATTTTACCAAACTCCTGAGCATTGTATCAAATGTGCAGTAGCTCAATATAATCACAATTGTAAATGCACTCACAGATTATTATGTTAACAAAAACAGCCACAGTTTACAGGGAAGGAAGGAGAGAGAGAGGGGGAGAGGGAGAGAGAGGCTTGCACGCCTACACAGTGCCCATTTATTAGGAGACTTGTTTACTGTTACTTGTTTAACCGTTAAATAAGATTGACAGCTAAAAGGGATAGGACGTGGAGGCAGCTGAAAGGACAGAAAATGAAGAGCTTAATGGGAGATGTAAGAGTTTGGCTAAATGGGCTGTGCCTTGCATTATTGTGAGTAAATTTTGGTGGGCTACAAGCTTTTCAGCCATTTGACCGACTCTCTCAGTCAGGTAAGCTACATCTTATACATTAACTTATCTGAAGCAGAAAATGCATGTTGGCTGCACGAAATCCTGTTTCTTATCTACTGATTTTGATAGCAGTTTTACAATTTATTTAGTATTTTCCATTTTCCAGGTTTTGTGTCTTGTATTCATCTGCTTTATCTTTGGTGCAAGAAGTGATTAGGTGGATTTATCCTCATTTATTTATTGCTGTGGATATTTTTTTTTTATATGAGAAAATAAT
This sequence comes from Anguilla rostrata, assembly GCF_018555375.3. Taxonomy (NCBI): domain Eukaryota; kingdom Metazoa; phylum Chordata; class Actinopteri; order Anguilliformes; family Anguillidae; genus Anguilla; species Anguilla rostrata. The sequence goes on along the minus strand of NC_057936.1, from coordinate 23,900,641 downwards.
TATAATATTGTTATATTCAGAAATTAAATATACCCTTACACAGATAGTCATTGGAGCTGAGAACTGACAGCAATAGCAATATTCCCTTAAATTCAAATAATGATGTATGACTACAGGCGCTTTTGCATATACATATTTGCATATGTTTCTGCGTATATACATGTGCAGCATAATTGCAGCATAGCAAACCGCAAGTTTCAAAAGGGTTGTCTTTGTGCTGCAACTGAATTTTTCAGGATGGGACTGCCGAAGAGAATGAGCACGGTCGGCACAATAATAGCTGCAGCTTCTGTGTTGTCACTGGCATCTGACTCCAGTAAGTCTGAATGTTCGATCTAGTTTCTAAGTATGTAGCTCTCAGTGCTGGGAGCAGACAATTGTAAATATCTAAGAAATCTCTCGAATGTTTTCTTCCACACCCTTATATGAAAACAAGGATGTAAATGATGTGAGTAACTGAAAATATGCAGTTTTTATCCTCCTGGAAATAATTTCCATTCCTAACAAAGTCTCCACATGAGTTTATTATGAGGAAGTAATTAAATTGGGTTGGATAAAATTCTGTAAAAAGTTACAGAAATCTGTCATGGATTTACAGCATAGCTGAAACATTTTTAACGAAAGCCTTTAAGTGAAAAATATAACGAGAGCTCAGCGGAAGATAAATAATGGAAAAATACCTGAATTTGATACAGTGTCAGAGGTATGATGTGAAATATGACCCTGTAATACTTTACAGGTCAGAGGTCAAAGCCGTTCCTCACAGGCTGCCGATCCCCTGAGCAGGAGACTTTTAGCTGCTGGTGGAACCCTGGGACGTATAGGAACCTTTCTGGCACTCCTGCCTTCAAGGTTCTATACTCTAAATCGTGAGTTTATGAAGCCCCCCCCCCAGCCAAGCTCAATCAAAAGGCCTTTCACTACAGTACTGGACACCTAGAAGATCAAGCATTTACTTTTTTGAGATTAATGCCAGGGTACATAATGCGACATAGCTCAGGAGGTAAGACTGATTGTCTGGCAGTCGGAGGGTTGCCGGTTCAAACCCCGCCCTGGGCGTGTCGAAGTGTCCTTGAGCAAGACACCTAACCCCTAACCCCTAACTACTCTGGCGAATGAGAGGCATCAATTGTAAAGCGCTTTGGATAAAAGCGCTATATAAATGCAGTCCATTTACCATTCAATAAGAATGAGGTAATTTAGCCCATTATTAAGCAACTATATGTGTCACTTGTTATAAAACTCCAATTTGTTCCACAGAGGGTGTCAGGAGCTAAGGGAATGCCCTGACTACATCACATCTGGAGAGAACAGCTGTTTCTTTAACAAAACCTACACATCCATTTGGACAGGCTACTGCCTTCTGATTGAAGTCACCACAGAGAGGGGAACTGTCTGGTCGGAGCCGTACTCTTTTAACATTCTAGATATCTGTAAGTCAGAAGATTTAATAATCTCAACTGGAACTGGAATCTCAAAGTAAAAGATCAAGTTGCTGCAACTATTAAGCTGCTTTTTATTTTACAGTACAGCCAGAACCTCCTATTCTGTTAAACTGGGCCCTTCTAAATGCCAGTGACTCTGTTCATTATGCTGACATCATAATCAACTGGGCTCCACCCACCTCTGCAGATGTGGGCTCTGGTTGGATATCCTTGCAGTACCAAGTCCGTTTCCGATCATCCTCTGTCCCCAAGTGGAAAATGGTAGGTTTCATAATGCCTGGATTAAGGTCCATTATAGAGACATTCAAATAATACATACAAACCAGACACATAACCATTATTTGTTTTTTATTGATGCAGAGAATGAGTGATGTGAATATGCACTTAGTGACAAAATAAAGTGACCAAAAAGCTGCTAATAAATATACTGCATGTTGCAATAATTACCCAAACGAACAGGCATATTGTCAGGAAAAAGCTAGCAGTGTTTATGCAATTTTATGCAGACAGTACCGGCATCTAATGCACTACAGCACTGTTCAAAGCACTAAAAGCTACAATTCTAAAGGCCATCTGAGGTACACTAATTAAGGATATTTTAGTGTAAATCATTTTGCTTAGTATGAAAGCTGAATTGTTCTAAATTGCAGTTTTGAAAAAACTTGGCATTATGACATTTGCCTGAAAAACAGCACACATTATAAAAAAGGGTACAAGAGAATGATAAACATGCTCTTCATCTTCTAAGAAAGGCACATGATTACAGTTTATTCTAATTTCCGGGCCCCGAAATAATTTTAATGTCTCCTTTTCAGCCGAGTGGTCTCAGAAATGTATTTCACTATTTAATCATAATGCACATTTATATACGCAGTAATGTAGGGCTATTAATGAGGGAAGACGCTTTGGATGAACACAGGCACACAAACGTCTAATAGCGTGTGCGCCGTCGCGTTTGCTCACAGGGTTCCCTTGTGCAGCAGTGCTCCTACCCTCTGTACGCGCTGGAAACGGGACAGGAGTACGAGGCGCAGGTGCGCTGCAAGCCTCGCTCCGAGGGCAAGTTCAGCCCTTTCAGTGAATCCCTCCACTTCCTACTACCCCACAGAAAGAGAGCCTCTGCAATACCAGGTAAAACCACTAGGGGTCGCCAGAGTACACACATACAGCAAACACAGAAGCCAAACCTCCGGGTATTTGGTCTTTGCTAAATGCTTTAAAGTGAAAATCTGCTTTATATGATAGCACGAGCGCAATGGCTTCTCCATGTGTAATATGTGATCTCTTCTCTAGCTCCTGTTGTTCTTTTCCCTCTTGCTGTTCTGCTGATATTGGTCTTGCTCTACATGCTGTGTAGCATGACACAGTGAGTTGTTAAGCTCTTAAAAAAATAAACATTTCATTGTTAACTGTCAACTTGTTTCAGTGTGAACAATTGACCTCATTCATAATATTACTAATATACCAATACAAATAAAATCATTATTGTGCATATATTACTGTGTATGCTAACTGGTTATTCCAAGAGAACGGCAAAAGCATCTCACTGTTTCCCTGTTGACTTCCAGGATAAAGGATGTTCTGCTTCCACCTATTCCTGTGCCCAAGATAGCTGGAATGAGCATAGAAATGATACAGGTATGTGCAAAAAATCTGCCAATACCATGGAAAAGGCATTTTGTAAATACTCTTTTGACTTCACACACATTTGCATATATTATAAAATATATTTTGACAGAAGATCTGATTTTTTTTTTTTTTTACCAAATCTGTCCCCCAGAGCAACCAGTTAAGCGATTTTGGCATCTGTTCTAATTCCCTGAGCGTGAAGCTTTCTCCGAATCTCAGCGAGAAGTGGGAGGAGTTCCCAGAGGTGTGCCTGCAGATTGACAGGCCGTCAGAGGGCGAGCCGGAGAGCAGCAGAGCGGACCCTCGGGCCCCCAGATCCACGCGCGCCAGCGACTCGGGCTGCGAGAGCGTGGAGAGTGTTGCCAGGGACAACGGCAAAAACAAGCCCCGTCTTGGCCTGGTCTCCATGGACACAGCGCCCAGCCACATGGGCCCACCCTGCCCTGGAAGAGGCCGCTCCGTGGGCACTCGCGAGCAAAGGGCACCTCAAGCGCCCCAGCCCGTGCTCACAAAAAGCCTGGCTGCGTCAGACACTTCTCAGGAAAGTCCCAGGCAGCACAGTCAGTTACTGCTTTCCCTCGGCACGCTACATGATAAAGGCCAAACTGGCAAAGCCCTCCTCCTGGGCAAAGACAGAGGCTTTTACTCTTATGTGAAAGATGTTGCTCCTCAAAGCAGCACGACTGAACTAGCTAACAGCAGTGCCACACAGGGGGCCACTGGTACAAACAAACAAGGCTATCGCCATGCCGTCAGTGAATATTTGAAGGGTTCCCCTTCTGAAGGCACCCCATTACCAGATCATATGGACATTTATGTCACTATGTAGATTTTGCAACCACAACGCGCACTACTGTTGGTTCTAATTGCATGTGAGTCTTTAGTTATATTTGTGAAGCACAACTTAGACAGTGACTACTGTATATGAAAATAAATGTTCTTCGGCATGTCACATGTAGTGGGTGACATTTGTGCAAATTGAAAACCACAGTAAATCCATTCTCAGCATTCATATTTAGTTTAAAAAAAAAAAAAAAACTTTACGAACCAATATCTACACAATGGAAAAGAATAACAATATTTTATTTAAGGTTAGATAACAGCTCTTAAAACAGTATTTACATGTATAAACACAATATGAAACCACACAGATTAAACAACTTCAGCTTTGTTCCCTGACAGCAAATGCATTTCAGTTTTTGGACTATTCAAGGGGGAAAAAAAATATTAGCTTCAAAAGATGCTTTCTCAGTTCAGAATTTTTTTTTTTTTTTTTTTTTGATGTTTCAAACATTTTTTTCTGGAACACAAAATTTAGGGGAATACAGTTTGATGTTTTCCACAGTTGTTCTTGTCCTTGAAATGATGGCCGTTTTGTTAGCCAGTATCATATGTGCACTTCAGTCCAAAGTACCTACATGCAGAACACAAGAAAAGAAGCACTGAACAAGATGAAAACATGAGACAGATCATAAGTGCACTACAGTGTGCTTAACTCCATGTCAGCGGAGTCAAACTTAACCCCAAGGGGGTCGCAGTGTCTGTGGGTTTCGGCGTTTACTTTCAATCAGCTGCCAATTAAGGCCTTAAAAACAAGGTGGGTGGATTCCTTAGCCAACTTTAGTCAATCAATGACTTGAATGAAACACAGAGAACACCCCAAAAACCAGCAGACACTGCAGCCCTCCAGGACTGGAGTTTGACACCTGTGCTCTAGACTACTGCTCCAGTACAACCCTATACCACAGTGACATTGCAGGAATGGACTGGTTTTAAATATTCATATTAGAACAACGAGGAGGCATACATACCTTCAAGGAAAGCAAATTCATCTATTGCTTCAATTGCATTGTCTGTCAACAAAAACCATGAAAACCATGACCATGACAGTACTGTTGAACTTGTTATTATCCTATTATTAGGTAAATTTGATCCAAAAAAGAACGAAGGCAAAGGTCTTACAGTAAAGACTCACCTAGGTCCTTCCTTTGCAACGTTTTTCTTTTTCCTTGTTGGGCATAAATAAGTGCATCCTTGGCTATCATTTCAACAAAGAGCTCCTGCAGGATATCAAAGTAGCTTTAATCGTCATCACTCTGATATGTTTTATTATCTTTACCTAACCTCACTCAATTTGCCCTCATTCTGGTGCTTTATGTAAGGTATAAACAATTGTCTCTGCACTACCAACCAAACTTTATGCATGGACATACCTTAACTAACATATGCACTTTGTTAAACAGTAACCTCGATTATATTAATGGATTGAACATTTATTAGGTCAATTTGCTATTTAGCAAATACATCGATTAATACACTGTTAGCAAGCTGGCTCCAGTATTATGAAATTATGAATATGAACGCATGGCGGCTTACCAGTTCAGTATATTTGCCATAAGACGACAAGCCTGTACCGTCACCGTAGCTGTTAGCGCTTTTGGTTGACATTAAGAGGGCAACATCAGCTCGCTAGTTAGCTAACAAATCGTATGCAAAGTATTGTGGAGTAGTTCAAGTGCTTTAAGTTAGGTAGTTAACAGATCTATCGTGTATGGCGCGGGCTAACACACAATGAAAGCACTTCAATTGCTAGACTGTGACAACTAGCAACTGCATACATTTTGAATATTTTATTAGCCAACACATTAACATCCAAAATAACGTCTTACCGTGGCTTTTGCTATAATAAACACAGACTCCTGGCTAGCCAGAGATACGTCCGGGTCGGCCTTCATTAGAGCTTTAATTCGGGACAGGGGCAATTTTGCCAGACGACTCTGAGACGTTGAAATGGGCCCAGCTTGCTGATTGTTTTCCTCCTCCGCTTCATTTTCACGAGCCTCCTCCTCTGCTCCACACCGTTCCTGGTCACTTTCTACGGAAGCCACTGGCACAGTTACCACTGCCGCCATCCTACTTTCAGTAACAACATGCAACGAACTGTACGAGAGCACGGCGTGTCTTAATTACGTGAGTTAGTCATTTACCACTGCGTTCAGCCAACATCCACATTAGACGCAATTCCACGCTGCAAACGTAAATCTACTTCAAGAATTGTGTTTACGGACGTCTCTCCCGCCAACGAAAGCCCCGCCTTCTCATACGCGAAGTGACTAACCGGTTGGTTGGAGGAGAGATACGCCCACCGACGCTGTGAAGAGCGGCAATTTGAATTCATGATTTGCCGCAATGTTAATCTGTTTTTGTGGGTATGAAACGCGCTAACGTTGGAGACCAGACGTTTATGTCGAAACGTTGCCAACAGTGACATAGAAATCAGTGGATGATAGTGATAAACCAACTTTGCGTTGAATTCTTGGTTACAGTAGGTAAATAGGCTCTATTAAAGTTTCCCTATAGAAACGTAGCTAACTAACGTTAAACAATTGTCCATGGTCTCTGTATCAGGTGTGTTGAAGTTACTTTTTCCATACCGCTTTTCAAAGAGACGTGTAAGACAATGAACGGACTGTTGACACGCTTTGTGTTTGCGTTTGTAAGGTTTGTATACATGGAGTATGATAGGAGAACTGCCTGGACCTAGTAACACATCATTAGTGCATTATGTTTTCATTTATGGAATGAAAGCTATTTTTAGTCAAAGCTCTTTTGAGTAATCATAAACACACATACAATTATGAGTTCTACTTCAAGCCATACGTGACAGTATTATTATTTTTTGACATACGCTTTTCAACATGATGGCACCTTTAACTCTGTCAGTAATGTTTGCCATTTGAGATATTCTAAAAGGGATGGCTGCTTTGTATTTTATTTAGAAATGTGAACAGTTATAATTAATCTAGAACAACCTGCATCTCCTTGTACCACTTGTGAACCCATGCCAGGTGATATTTCTTGACACCTGTTTACATGAGATTTTTGCCAGTGCAATATCAAAAGGGGTTGGCACGGTATTGCCTCACAGCAAGAATGGTCCTCGTTTAGATTCGCAACTGTGGCCTTGCTGCATGAAGTTTGCATGTTTTCCCCTTGTCCGTGTGGGTTTTCTCCCACAGTCCAAAGTCATGCAGTTTAGGCTAATTGGGGTGTATGAATTACCCGTAGGTATAAGTGAGTGAATGGTGTGTGTGCCCTGCAATGAATTGGTGACCTGTCCAGGGTGTATTCCTGCCTCTCGCCCAGTGCATGTTGGGATAGGCTCCAGCCCCCCTGCTCCTCTGACCAGGAATAAGCAGGTTAGATAATGGATGTATGTATGCATGTCAAACGAATGGTAGGTCTTCTAAATAGACAGTTCAATTTCAGGCACCTCGTCCCACGAAAGTGGCAATGAATGAAAGTTAACAGGGCAGATTAATCTGCTAAAGTACGTTTGTCTGTCTGTTTCCATGGCATTGACGTTGTGTCCTGTATGAGAGCTTCTTACAGATATTAATACATCCTGGTAATAGGATTAAGACTGAGCCGGATGTACGCAGGTTTATCCCCTTTTTTGTGTTGAGAGGGTCTGTGCACATGCAAGAGGCAGCATCTTTACTCAGCTGTAGTCACTGAGAATGAAGGACCCTCAGCTACCAGGTAACACACATGGCTATTATTTGTACTTTAACCTCTAAGTGAAATGTAGAGCTGTCATCATTTTATTGAGTTAACTTTTATTGAACAAAAATAATTACACTGTGTTGTTTTTGATTGTTCAGAATAATTGTACTTGTAACTAGGCTACACTCCCTTTTTTGTCTGGATTTTTAATGTAATTTGTAAAGTCATATATTTACTTGAAAACATTTAATACATCACTGAGTATGTTGTCGACATAAAGTATACTTGAGTCTGCATGATGCAGTATATTTAATTGTACTTTGTGCTTTTAACTTGTGGTGTTTCCAACATTTACCCCAGGACATATTTTATATTGGCTGTTGTGCCCAGTTATGTATATGCTGTGGAATTGGGACAGTAATGAGTCCATGTGGTTTAAAAACCCAGAAAATATATATGTGCTGAAAGGTATAAAATAGCCTGAACTGCTATTAATAAACAACTGCTTCAACAAACATCTCGCTGTATAAATGGATGCTGTGTAAAAATACAAAAAAAAAGTATAAATAAAAAATTGTAAGAGACTCCGGGTCAGAGTGTCTGCTAAATGGCAGTAATGTAATGTAATGTAATGTGTGCCACAGTTTCCATTTATAACGAGTAGTTTAGTCTGTTTCATCTGTTGTATTAATAGAGTTTACTGACCTAAGCACCACCTCTGACTTAAAATAGGCCTCTAATCCTGGCCTGCTTTGAAATATTTCTAGCGAAAGTATATTCCTTTGATCTGTCTGGCAGACAGCAGATACTGTTGGCTGGATATAGATGAGGGAGGAAATCTGGGTTGGAGTCCCATGGATGGAGCGTGATGGGGAGAGGGTTCCAGTCACAGTGTGTTATATATAGTTTCATGCTCATCAAAAACCAATAAATGTTCACATTTGGTGTGTTTTCTGTTATCCAAGAGATCAAGGCATTAATGAGTTATGACATATAGCCTTACTTTAGTTTAGCCTCTTGCAACTATGGAAACTATTTTGTGAAATAAATGCTGTGAAAAGGAGTACTCATTTTCTTTTTTAAGTGTGGATGTGTGATTTTCATTGTCACTTCAGAGGTAGTGTCATAGATCGTAGAAAAAAAGGACAGAAGGAAGTGATGATGATGTCACCCATTCATGTCCTATGACTCATGTCCACTGGTGCATGAAGCCAAAACCGCAGTGTACAACAGATCTGGCACGCATTACAGTAGGTAACCATGACCTACTCTAGGTCTGTGGTCTCCAGTGATAGTGTTAATAGAAATCTCTCTTGTGTAGTCAAATGATAAATAATTACATCAACAGGTCACAGGGTCTTGGGGTGTTTCTGACAACTGTCATTGCTAAAATGCAATACTTTTATTTGGAATAGTTACTGCGATTTTGCAAAAGCATTATTTGAATTTGTGCACAGAACAAATGTGCACCATTTGCTTATATCCCCGTATTCATTTGAACTTGTGGATGAATGTAGGAAATTTTTTGTATTATGTGCCTGAATCCACGGTGTATTGACAAAGTAAAGATGCATAACTGATCTGTTTTGCGTATCATAATGAAGCATAAATGTGTTTAGCTTTCAGCGTAGTGTAATACATTGAAGACTTTAGCTCTTAAGAGTGGCCTTATAGTTTGAAATTATTTAATTTATTTTACTGAATTGAGCGCTGCTTTTAGGGAGTTCAACTGTCTTTTAGCTGGCTACGTTCACATACTTCACAAGAATTACACAGCTGTGAAAATACGTTGTGAAGGCAGCCTTTGTCTCGCTTGTATCATGCCTGGTATGTTGAGTCAGCGCTGACAGTGCAGGCACGCAGTTGTAAAGTGAAGCTAATTAGGAAGGAGACAAGTGTTCCCTACGTTGTAGTCTATGAGTTTGTAAGGTTTAGCCTTTGTAATTCTTCTGAATGGAAAACCTAAAAACTCAGGCCATCAGAACAGAAGACACAGAGAGCCACTTTGGGAATAGATATATTGATGAGACACACAGATGTTAGAGATATCCTTCAGATTGTAACGACAGTGATGATCCTCACTGTGCTTTAATGGATGCTTTAGGCTGAGGGTAGTTTGTTGTCACTCATCCTCAATCAGTGAAGGTCAGCTATTTATAGCATCTGGCCTCTATCAGTAGTGGCCCTAATCCCTGCCTGCTGTTTCAAGTGTTCAGAGGATACCGTTTGACCCACAACCTATTAAAGGTCTAGTGGCTTTGGTTGTCAGGAGACATAGCCTATAAATAGGACTACTTTAATATGGTCTAATTTTTTGTGTAACAGTTTTTGAGCAGACCTGCATCTCAGGGATGACTGAATGATTAAAGCTTGGCGCTTCGTGATGTCCTGTTGTCTGTCATTATAGGCTTGATTAGTCCATGATTATTCTCTGCTTCCATATTAGGGAAACAGTTTTATGTTTCCCTAATATGGTAGAAGAAATTAAACTTCATGTCTTAAGGGCTTTATCATCTACGCACTCTGGCTCAGGTGGGAAAACGGTAGTATGTAAATGGAGATTGTATAGACCAGGGGTATAACAGCAAAATATTGACAGTTTGGCCACTGAAGAGTGACTACAACAGAGCAATCCTGCCTTGTGTGAATACTCTTAGTCTGTTCGGTAAAAAGGAGGTTGCAGAAAATAAGATGATGATTACTTTATTTCCAAATGATCAGTAAACCTGTATTCTTATTGTCTGTTGCATTTTTTCCTGGCATGTCAGTCTGTGTCATTTATTTGCTTCTTGTCTGTTTATGGAGCAGTGCCCTTTACTTCATGCAATGCTACTGTGGATCTCATGATGAGACGCCCTGATCCGCTCCAATCACAATTATGTTCCACCTCCTGCACTATTTTTGAGGATAAGGGGCTGTGGTCTAGAGTGCAAACTCACCCCGTGCAATGGTTATCTGAATGGTTATAGGCCAAGGTGATGTTATGGGTTTTTAAAGTTATGTAACTGCTTAAAGCCTCTTCACCACATGATCATAAGCAGAGCAGCACATATAACACACTGTTTTGCAGTGCTCTGCTAAAGAGGCTGTGGTCAGCACTGACACTGGGGGGGCAGCTCTTGCTAAGAGAGGTCAGGGTGTCCTCCACTGATCCAAACATCTCAGAAAGAACATTTTCACTTTGGCAGCGATTACTCCACTTACTGGAAATTCCCGTCATAGAGGAAACTGCTGGATGGGATGAAAGTTCGGTGTAAACACCAGCTGCTTAATTTCTGTGTACTTTAAAAAAATGTAAACTGTTAGTTATCCAGTGTAGGGGTCTTCGGTGATGGCTATGAGCAGTTAACTCTTGATCAGGCTGACAGGACAGTAAAGGGGAGGGCTCCAATGGACTGTCCTGTTTTATAATTATAATTATAATTCCTGATACTCTGTAGCACTGTAGTGGTGTGATGTCTAGCTAAACCTTGCATAAGCTTTAAATGGAAAAATACTTTTGCTCCACAATCATCCAAACTTCATTGAGATTCTACAGTTTTACAGAATTTTCTATTTATCCTGTAGCCAATTATTGCTTGGGAGATGATCAGCGGGGGTACTCAAACTGATTTATAACATATGACCATGTCAAAGTAAACCATATTGAATTGAATAAAACAGACTTCTTATCTGTCTCTTATCTGCAACAATCTCTTTTCTTTACCTGTTTTTCATTTAATATTTGGCTTCACAGAATAGGCCCCGCAGTTCCAGAGATTGAACACTGTATGCCATATGTACCAGGGCTGCTGGAATGCGTATGATCTGGATCTTTGAAACGGTCTCTCTTTCTCTCCTCCTCTTGCGCTCCCAGGGAACGGTGGCCAGCAGTCATGGCTGAAGCACCGGGAGGAGAGGAAGATGAAGGTGAGCGAGGCTGCTGGCAGGGAGATGAGAAGGGAGGCAGTCCAAACGCAGCCAACGCCAGAGATGCCACCGAAATGCTCCCCCTTCGAAAGGGTCATCTTTGAAATAACCCACAACGAGACGGTGGCCAACGAGGTCGCGCTGGGGCGGCGGGTTGCCTTCTACGAGCTCCGCGGAGAAATAGGCCGAGGCAACTTCTCCACTGTCCGGCTGGGGGTTCACACCCTGACCAAAGGTGAGGATAATAAAAAAGAACAGGTTAAACACCCTGGTTAACTAAAAAACTATATACCAGTTGATTTCTGCAGTTGTTCCTGAAGTCCCTAAACTTTTTATTTTTCTGAATCTGCCACATAAAACCATTCTCTCCGGCCACACACTGGCTATGACAACACAATAAGAGTGTAGGATTATAACCAGGTGAATCATGATGCCAGGAGACAAGGGGCAATCTCTTCAAATGCAGTCCTGCTCAGTATCCACAGATTTCCCAGAGGCCCTTCTGTGAGTTCAGTGATGTGCTCCTCTCTTTAATTTGTTTAGAGGACAGGCAGATGTGTCCCCAGGAAAACAACAAGCTTGGAGAGGAGGGGGTTCATTTTAGTTCCACTTAAAGTTGGGTTTAGAAAAGTATTTTGCAGGACTTTGAAAACCTCAAATAAACCGGTCCTGTACTGGTCCCTTTTCCTCCTTTGCTCCCATTCCTTTCATTTGCTACCTCCTTCCTTTTCAGTTTGATTTTCAATCTAATTTGATGACTAAACATCTGTTTCTCTCTCTCTCTCTCTCTCTCTCTCTCTCTCTCTCTCCTCCCTCTCTCTCTCCCCTTCTCCTCTCTCTCTCTCTCTCTCTCTCTCTCTCTCTCTCTCCCCCCCCCTGTTGTTTAGAGAGGGTCGCAGTCAAGATTCTTGATAAAGTGCGTCTGGATAAGAAAACGCAGTCCCTCTTTGCCTCGGAGATCTCCTGCATGGAGCAGCTATCCCACCCTAATATTGTGCGCCTGTATGAGGTGCTGGAAACAGTAAAGCATCTGTATCTGGTAATGGAGTATGGCAGCGGAGGAGATCTCTTCTATCGCGTCACCACTAGAGGGTGCCTGTCTGACCTGGAGAGCAAGCTCATTTTTGGCCAGATCGTGTCTGCTGTGAAGTACATGGTGAGCTCTCAGCATTAGCCAGATGTTTGTCTCACGCACATCTGATTACCAGACACAACCAAGCGGAGGAGGCTGCGTTAGTCAACAATAAACAAAGTGTGCAGTGTTTTAAGGTATTTTTATAATACTGCAGACCGCCTGGTAAAGGATACAATCATTTCATATTTAAAATCATGCTGAAACTATGCATCAGATTTTTATGATGCATTGAATTATCCTTTTCTAAACTAAACTAATTCTAGTGTTTTACTCCTATTACTCTTTGCAAGTCACTCTTGCACCTTGTGAGAAAATAAGTATCACATTAGGGGGCATTTCAGGTAGGATTAGGAGTTCCTGGAGATCTACCACCCTGTAGGTTTTCACTCCTACCCCAACAAAGCTCACATCATTTAACAGCTAGAGATATCATTGAGCTGCTAATTAGTAGAATCAGTTGGGCCAAATTGGGGTTGAAACAAAAACCTACTGGGACGGTAGATCTCCAGGAGCATGGTTGGGCAGCCCTGATTTAGACAAAAAAAAAACAAGTAAAGAAGTACTACATAATGTGTGCATGGATGCTGTTTGAAATTACGATTTGTCTTCTTTGCTTTGTCCCTCCAGCATGACAACAACATAGTGCACAGAGACCTGAAGGCAGAGAACATCTTTTACACCACGAGCTACTGCATTAAAGTGGGAGACTTTGGCTTCAGCACCGTGAGCGCCCCTGATGAGGTTCTCGCCACCTTCTGTGGCTCTCCGCCGTATGCGGCGCCCGAGCTCTTTAAGAACAAAGGCTACGTCGGCCGCTACGTGGACGTCTGGGCCCTGGGGGTCCTGCTGTACTTCATGGTGACGGCTTGCATGCCCTTCCGCGCGGACAACATGACAAAGCTGAAGCGCTGCATCTCGCACGGGGCCTACTGCCTGCCCGCCCACCTGCCCGAGCCCTGCCGGCAGGTCATCAGGAGCATGCTGAGGCCCGTGCCCCAGGACCGGCCCTCCGTGACCCAGGTCATGGCCAGCCCGTGGCTTAGAGGGGTGGAGTACCCCGAGCCTTACCCCGCCTTAAGCCCGACTCCCGCCCACCTGGCCGGGCCCTCGCGGGCGCTCCGCGAGGACGAGCGGGAGGTGAAAGCAGCGCTGGCGCTGGCGGGCATCACCGACGCCCACCTGCGGAACAACCCCTGCGCGGACTCCCGGAGCCCCATCACGGGGATCTACCGTATCATCGCGCACCGCGCCCAGAAGAGGAGCTCCGCGGAGGCCGTGGGCTACTCTACCGTGTACCCTGATGACTTCCAACACCGCAGGCTCTTGACCCGAGCCAGCGCGGCTATTAAGAAGCACAACCCGTCTGCCGTGTGCGCCATCCTGTAGGGGGCGCTACAGCGGACAGGGCACAGTGACCACCTGCAACAAGAAGCTTTTTTAAAATTCTTCATATGCTACATTTTCTCTACGCAACAACTGTTTGGATCGGTGAATAGGACCTTGAAAATGCTAGGTGTGCGGCGGTAACTGTCCAAAAGGAATGGCAGGTTAAAGTGAATGCAGCTTGTTGTACAGTGTGGTCAATAATGGAAATATACAATGGTGGAAAAGTGTATGTGGAGTGAGATGGCCATATGCGAATGGCACTTGGAAAGTTATATTATCTCCCCGAACCATTGCACTTTTCCCCTTATATACCGAAAAGCAAAGGAAAACACCAAGTCATCAAATAAAGACACAATCATAAAACTGCACAGCAATGATCCTGCTAGTGCTACCTCTGTAAGCATACCACACTGGGTTAACCTTTATAGCTGAGACACTAACTTGTTCCCCACGACATTGGCTTTCCAACAATACCAAACATGATTACACTGTATTATGGAGAACCCAAGGTTTACATAATGCTCATCCTGTGGGATGTTACGCAACTGAGCACTGTCTCTTTCCCATGCGTGCTGACTCCCTGTCAGCACAGGAAATAGTTTTTTTTTTCTTTGGGGGTCTCATAAAGGGCACACTTCAGAAAACCGCCCTGCATTGCCCACCAGTTGGAGGGGTGAAAAAGGGGAAACCCATTATTTCTCAGCAACAATCAACTATGGACATGGGACACTATGGCGCCCTTTACTGTAGTACTTTATAAATGGTCGTACATCTCTAGGAATTCTGACAGGTCTTTCCTCCCTCAACGATGAGCCTGTTAATTAAATCTGTGCGCATACTCTATTGCTGTATCACGCCCACTTGTGCTAATGCATAGTCTACAGGAACGCCTGTAAAAATCTGTATGACTTATAATTTCTGATTTAAATGCACATTTAAACTAATACCTTGTATGCTTACATCGTTGCCAACATCTGTGGATCAGTAAATAATTGTACCGATTTCAGACACAAATCTTGAATATAAGAAACAACCTTACACATTCTTGGGTACTGTGTACCGTAAATAATAATTTGCCATTATAAATGTTGCCCCCTTTAATTCAAGCAAGAAACTTGATTTCAACAAATGGGATTTAATTTTGAGATTACCCTCTTTAATTGGCATCTGTTGCACAGGTTAGCTGTTCTGATAATAGGCTTATACTCATGAGAGGCTGACGCAAGAATCACATCTTAACTTCTGTCTGTTCCACTTAGAAAGCAGAAAATAAATCTGTGAACAATTTATAAAACTGCAGTAATGGTTTACAAATGTAGTGAATGCTATACATATGTAGCATTGTGTTTGTTTTTGTTCTTTTAAGAAGTCCAGTGGGCCTATTTTATCTCCATACTTTATATAGCCAATATATTTTATGCTGCTGTACTTATTGTTAATCAAGAATATTTATTGAAAATGAAATGCTTTTTATGAAACAATATGTACATTTAAGTACAATATAAAATTTGGAATTTGGATCACTCTGCTGTTTGAAATGTATGTGTGTGTGTGTGTGTGTGTGTGTGTAGGGGGGGATAAAGGAATATTTGGTGAAGTAAATATTGATAGATACTGAATCAGTTCAGAGTGGATTTAAATATTATTTGACATTTTCATGTATTGTATAGAAATTGAAATGCAGAATTGAATCAAATCTGCTTCCAACGGGGGACATTAAACACCCTCTGCTCATTGATCCTCTTATGGTGAGAGGTCTCATAATAGTGCCATGGCTACAATGGAGTTGCGTGTTTGATTTATTGGTTGTTTCACCACACAAACAGCAAATTATATATGATATGTTTTCCTGGCTATTCTTTTAGTATAATTGATTCTAAATGGGAAGATTCAATACCTTAAAAGTTTGTGTAAAATATGCTTATTACAGTGGTTTTGTAAGAAATCTGTGTAACACAGGTTAGATTAATGTATTGTTTTTAAATGTACATTTTCTTTTAATGTACAGTGTCAGTTTTACAATAAAATGGCTCATTAGTAAAAATCTGCTCATGCTGTTATATAAACATAGGTAATTTATTTCACTTGACAGTACATGAATTTACTGGCTATGGTACCGGGAGCCCATAGCCTTCATTATTTATGGCAGCTTCTTTGATCCAAGTCATCTTTTATCCTTCATTTTAACACTCTGCCAGTTTATGCACGTAACTATTACATATTTTCGATTTGCCTGGCAGTCCGTTTTTACAGATTTTGCAATCTTGTCTCAAGATCCCACCTTTCTTACCTGTCCAGACAGGCGTGCAGAAATGTGACGGGGTTTGAAATGTTTTGCGCTACCTGCAGCCAAGAGAGCAGTCCCGACACGAAATAAACTCCTTGAGCGTGTGACTTTTTTGTGTGTATTTTAACCACTGTGCTTGTGCATGAGATGCACATATTCCGGAAAAAATAGTGGTAGGCGGTTATACGTGCGTAGATATATGAAATCCGCTTGAGAGATATCCAAGAGATGTGCCAATTGTCTGCCGTATGACTGCCGTATTTGTACAAATTCGCTGCTCTCAGTCAAAAAAATTTAGGACTGTTATTAACGTTTATCCGTCTTTGTCAGTTAACTAGCTAGTAATGCTCTCAGATAATATATGGTGATAATATATGGAACAATTGCTAGCTCTTGTCCATTTAAGGCAATCACCCAATGAGTCCATCACTTGGTAATACCCAATAGGGCTTATTCAATACACAGAACATTCAGTTAAGTTCAGAGGGTTCTGTCTGTTGGACAGGAAGTTATATCTGAATGGTCTTTTATATTCTTTAATGCTTCTCAGGTTTCTTGGTATTGCGAGGGGAGATATTTTGGTTCCACAAGGGTGGTAGTGTAATGTCATGTAAACATAAGCAACAGCCCATATTGTAGAAGCTGCATACCTGCGATGTTTTGCTACCGGATGTTCAGTTCAGTCCCGTTCCTTTTATAAATCATTCAAGTAGTATTTTTGTGCTCTTGAACAAGCGCACATGATGCAATTAGAACAGCCACAAACAAAGACAACTCAGTTCTGTTAAGCTGTCAGCTCAATTCTGAGGAAGTTATACTAAGTACTTTCAATGGATAATGTGCTCTCTGTGCTAGCACTTTCAATGGATAATGTGCTCTCTGTGCTGAATGACTGACAGTCGGTGTTTAGAGGTGGCTCTCCTCATCCCTTCCACTCCGTTGTTGACAAGCAGTAAAACCAAGCATTAAATGGCCATTGTACCATTGTGTCGTAAGTATGACGGGCATGAGACCAGGGGCATTTGGAATTTGCCTCGGGACAAAGCCAATACAAATACTTTACAGGTGGGATTAACTCTGAAGTAAAATGCTCAGATTGGGCTCCAAACAACTAGGTTTTGAGGGGCCTTCTGAAGCTACACCCAGAAATACAGTGTGTGCTATTTGTGACCTAGGTATCCACTTTGGGAAAAACCCAAGGCTCAAGGTATCCATTGTAGGGACCATGGTAGTTGGCTGCAGTTGACCCAGTTGAAGCCTCAAAACATAACTGTTCTGGTCTGGCCTTTATTTACAAACCTACTGGGCAGAAATGTTAAAATCGTCAGAGATAACTGTGGAACCAGTTGAACCTAATGCTTTGATAGTATTCAAACAATGTGATGGCCAGCAACTGCTGGTATTTCTTGAACCGCATGCTCAAAAAAGAAGACAAACAAGACTTTATGGCATTAAAGACTTGTATTTCAAATTAGGATGTGAATGATGGGGTTTGCTGTCGCTTCATCAGGTTTGCTCTTTGTGCTTTGATGGTATTCTGAGGTAGTATTCCACTGGCACGGCAACTCTCCAGTTCAGATGCTGACATCATAGCCTTTGTCACTATTGGCCAGATGCTTAATACTGATCAAATGGGAATCTGCGACCCCTTTCTTTCACACCCTGTAATAGTTAATCATGTCAAAATGAAAAAAATATGATAGACATTGAAATGTTCCTCCAAGAAATTTAACAAAATCTGGAACCCTTTCTTTGCATATGCCAAAACCTCAGCTTCCCAGTCGTCCGTGAATGAGTGATTGGGTAATCTCCATTTCACCCTCATTTTAATGATGTCAGGTGACAAGCTGTATTATAGATAATACCAACAGTTTCAGTACTCATTTTTTCATGTGTCATTTTTGTATTTAAGAATGTGTCTGCTTTTGTGTAACATTTTTTTATTTAGTTTTTGTTATGTTTTCTCTTGTCATGTCTCTCATGCATTTATTTATTTATTTATTCATTAATTTATATTTTTTTCTTTTACTAATCCTAATGCCTTTGTACTATATACGAATAAATAAATAAACAAATCTACAAAAAAAAAAACATTTTGAACTATTCAACATTGTTTAGAAAATGACAGATAGTCTGATAAGAAATGTACTGAATCTATTAAGCCGATGAAATGCAGTATCTTTCCCTTTTGCCCTGAGAGCAAGCTACTACATGAGTCATAATGTTATTATTCCCATTATATGAGATTAATGTTCAGCACTATTCTGCACTAGAACAGAGAGAGGCTCCTAATTCAACATGCCTCTTTATGAAAAATGTGCCCTGTAAATAGCAGACACCTGTACATACCGTACATGTGTCATTGTACAAATTTTGCTGTCACATTGTGAAAATAAATGTAATTTAATTTAACAACACCCCATTGAGATTGAAATCTCTTTTACAAGGAGGAACTAAATAATCAGTAGGATTCTAAGGAAATATGGGGCACTTTTTATGAACTGAGAAATTGCAAAAGCAGGCCTAATAATCTATGACATTGCAAATATATATTTACATTCTTAGATGGAAGAAAACTCAACTTGTTGATGACCTGTTGTTGTAACATGTTGTTACTGGTCTGACAATGAGTTCAAGTGATGATGGATTGTTTAATGTCTCTTAAACACAGGCTCTGTTTAACTGTAGCATATTTAGTCTTTGGTTTGACCAGTGAATTCAAGCAGGCATTATCGCATGCCCTAGTTTTACATTAATTATAGACTGCCAAATGCATATGGATAGATTTACAGTTAAGTATAATCAGTGCTAAAGGTCCATTCTCAGATATCTCAAAATTTGTCCTTAACTTCCAACTGCAAGTAAGGGTTCATATTTGTCTTAAAAAACATGGTTTGGAAAGTTCAGTTTTGTGATTTTTGTATTCATGCTGAAGAAGATGAAAATCAATACTTGGATTTATTTGCAAGTAAAAGTTGATTGAATCCATAGCAGACAACTTCTTGTGATGATCAGCCTTACTTTATCTGAAACCATTCATCAGTATAGCATGTGGGTCCTAACATGATGCTTATCATGGAGAAAATTGAGAACATTTTTCCTGGAAAAATAAAGGTTTTCTTGGAATAAAATAATCATTCAGCAGTTATGTGAGGGAGGGGGGAGTGTCGAAGGACCACACGCAACTGTACAGGGACTCGAAAAGCTTATCCCCGAGGTGATAAGCCACTGAGGCCAGAGGAAACGATGAAGGGAAAGAATAAAACAGACAAGAGTGAAAACTCAAACTCCCTGTCAAGCCTCAAAAAATGGCCAAACAGAAAACAAGCCTGTAAAAACAAGGGTGAGATACAGAGAGACAAAAACACTGAGCACCGCTCAGGAACGAAAAATAGTTGGGATAGAAACCAGGGAAACCCAACGTAACTGAGTCGCAGCTCAGACCCAAAACAAAAAGGAAAACTTGGGGTCGAACAACAAGATACCCAAGAACGGTCTGCCGGTACGAAGCCCAGAAACACAGACCGTAATACAAACCTTCTAACGGGGAAATATTTCTTGAGAAGCGAGAGAACGGGAAGTTTATTAAACAGGCTCTGAAATACCTTATCGGCTCAATAAGAGCATAAGTTGACACTGAAGCAAGGACTGAAAGTCAGACAGCATCTTACATAGCCTTGCCTGACGCAGGTGGCCGAAATCACAGCATAGGGAGGAATAATTGGAAACAGGTGCATCCAACGAGGTAATAATCAGGCTGAGAGGCCAAAAAACGGAACTGCACCCCAAACCCATGTCAAGTTGTTCATTGCATTTGTGGGTATTGTTTTGCTACAATCATAGTAGCAAAACAGGTGAAATATTTCAGCTAAGAAGCTCTTTGATGTCCCTGTGGAAATTATATATGGCGCGATATTTGGAAAAAGTTTATAGAAGTAAATTCAGATTTTTTTTCTCAAGTAATCATTTTCATGTGTGTCTTTAGAGCTATATGACAGTTCCTCAAAGAACTTGAATGTAGGAATGTGAAGTCATATCTTGAGGTGCTCCTGAATGTATACTGTTTCAGTTTGATAATGGTTTGTATTTTCAGCTCCAGTCACTGAAAGCAGTTTCATGCAGTAAAACAGTTGGGCTGTATTGGATGTATCATCGATGTTTTCAATGCCATTTGATGTTTTTCTGAATGTGTTGAAAGCTGTTGTTTCCCAGAAGTCCATGCAGGGACAATGAAGAAATTGGCAGCGTCCTTGTTTGAGTGTTTATGTAACATAACCAGGTTTATTTAAGCTCAATGAGACTCCTGAGACAGTTTGTGGTTTTGCAATCTGCTGGGGCATGTTGAGTAAAATTTCAAGATAACTTTGTAAGTATGAAGAAGATCTGATGTAGGCTATTCATGAAAAGGTCACATCTGTTTTGAAATTAATAACTTTAATTGTCTTAACTTTAATTAATTACTTTAATTCTTATTGTGAAGCTTTATCTTATTAATTCCACCTGTTAAATGGTTTGCTCTTCACTTTGAGTTAAAAATTTTAGCTTGTAGAAAATTTTTGACTTTAAGAATTAGCCTAAATGTTTTCTGTTTCCAGAAAACATTTAGGCTAATTTGTGGGGGGGGGGGGGGGGGGCAATATTACAAAATAAGGCCAAAGAACACCACCACCCTCCCCCCGCCCCAACAATATAGCATGATGATGAAAAAAATAATTTCATATAATAAAGAAGGGGAATTCATGTTGTGATTGGGATATAGACCTACTGATCATACTTTCCCCACTTATTCATTTCATTTGTTCCATTTTCAGTGCTTTTCATGAATTTTCGGAAGTTGTACATGGTAACTGTTAACCTTAAAGTGTCCCATTCCACACAAGAAGGCCCAGGCCGGAATTCGAACCATGACCTTCTTGCTGGGAGGTGACAGTGCTATCCACATTTCCCACTGGTGTGCATGAAATCTATTAATTAATTTTATAAATTAAAGTAAAAAAACACCCGTGCTTTCTTCTAGCTGCTGTGATTTTAAACAACTTTGTTGTAACTAACACCCAGCCTCACTGATGAGTAATCCATAGTATTTTTTCCTTATTATTCACCAAAAATGATCATTTCACTGCTGTTCTGTAAAAAAAAATCTTCCTGGGGGTCATCCCCCCAGATCCCCTACAGGGTTGCAGTTCTCGGGATCTAGGTTTTGCATTTCAACCCCCCTCCCCCAGAAATAGTCAAATTAAAGTTATGCCCTTGATTACAAAACAGAAACAATTGCTATTAATGAGAGAATGGTTTGTGTTGCTTTTTCAGTTGTTGCAAAAGGTGGCAGAGAAAAAACTCCCTCAACTCTACAAGTTTAGACAACCTCAACTAAAAGCAACAAAAGCAAGCCTATAATCTTTTAATTCAGACCACATGTTTGGAGAGGCTGAAAAACTATCCTTTACATTTATACCTCTTAGAAATATACTGGAGAAACCAAATATTCCCACTGGTCAAAAAGCAGTAAGGTATTGCCCAAAATAACTACCATAGACAACACTGTTGAAGGTGGGACTTAAGGTACAAGGCTATATTTGATGCCAGGTGTGCATGATACTGACTGGAATGCAGAAGAGAGGTGAATATCTTTATATTTTAATTAATGCCACATGGTAATTAAGTTATTTTAGTCTCTCTCATGCATACATTAGCAGCCTGCTTTTGCATGCGATACTGTTGTGAATGAGAGCTATGAAAGTTTGTGAATTTGTTAAAATTAATTCTGTTGATTTTCAGATCCAAATTTATGTGCTGTATTTATGACAATGTACAGTCTCCCTTCCTACCTGGGCCAATCTGTGTCTTAATTAAAGTTTTGCACCTGATTTATCAGGCTCAAAGACAAATTGCCTGTGAAAGCACAGCAGGAGGAAAAGGGAGAAAATAAAGGGGACACACGCAGGGCTGAATCCATTTTTAGAGCCGTTCCCCAAGGTCCATTGATAGTTCTCAGCAGGAGAGCTGGCCATCTAACAGAAAGTTTGACAATGCTTAAGCCAGCTGATATTTTTTTTTTTTTTTGTGGTCATGAAGAAAAAAAATAAACAAAACAATAGTTGTTCACATATTTATGGAATCACATTTAACACAAAAACAGCTTGAAATTCCTGTGCTGGCCGAAACATTTCTACAACAGTGTAGCTAAGGAGCTTGCTAAGTAGTTGCATAGCTAGCTGTAAACTGAATGTGCATAACATTTAATGCTTGTTATCTAGTTATAGGAGTATCTTGGTGTTTTTCTCCAGCATACTAATGTTTTGTTATATTTACATTTTAGGACATTACCCCATTTTTGCTATCTGCTCTCTAAACATATCTTCCCCCTGGGCAGGATAGTACATGTGTATAGGATTTGATGTTGCCTATGGAGTCAAAGAGTAGAGACTTAAGCCCTTTTGAGACTTAAGCACTGGGCTTTTAGCCTTAGCATGAACAAGTTTTGTCATGTTATGGCCTGGCTTGCAGGCAGAAAGATGGCAACTGAATCACTGACCTACATTTTGCACTACCAAGAATGCACTAATAATGATTTCACTACACTAATGATGCAGGAAGGGTGTATCTTTGAGACATGTCTGTAGTTCCAGTGACCTACTTGTCAACGAACGCTATTTCTCACATGTAAAAAATGATGCCAGCGATTTTAAAAGGAAACCTCCACTGGAGAGAAAACAAACTCAAGATGCAGAGAATGGGAAATTAAGAACATCTCTCATCTGGTTCCTGTTGCAAAAATGGCTTACTTTCTGTCATTCACTGTTGCCTTAATGCATTATGGGATTATGGGCTCTCTAGCTCCAAAGTCAATCTTTTTGAATGGTTTATTGACTTTTATTGGTAATCAACTGACTGGTTTTCATCGTTTTTAATTTGAATTAATCATTTGCATGCAGCTGTATGCTTTGTTTTTACATCGGTTCAGTGACCGTTAAAACCACACCCCCGAATACAGAGAACAGTCAACAGCCACTTTAAAAAAGAGACAAAATGTTATGACATAGTACATTGCTCGATTGTGTTTATAAGCAAAGGCCTCTGCTTTTTTACATTGAAATAACGCAACAGTAAGAATGTTGAAACAGAAACCAGATTAGAAGTATTCTTAATTAATTTACCTTTCTATGTATTTTTAGTTAATTCATTTTCACAGAGGACATTCTGGTTAACCTGAGGAGGGAAAAAAAAAAATATATTTTTGAGGTGGTGGATTTCTCTTTTAAGTGAAGGAAGGATGGAAATGTGGAGGCTTTGAGAAAGGGAGAAATGAAATTGTTGAAATTTTGATTGAATATGTAGGATATATATATATATAGTATTTTCTTTCGTTCTTTCTTTAAACTGTCAAATTTGTTTTATTTCACACTTTTTTATCTTAGTTTTAGTTTGCAATAATAACTTTGTGTAATGGGTACTGAATGCGACATAAAATGCTATTATTTTATAGTCCATTTTTCACTCAGTTTTTAAACTAAAATAGGCTAAAACTAAAATAAAATTCTCAAATTTAAGGAAAAAAACTATGACTCTCTATTGTCTATTCTGTTTTTAACTGTTGAACAGATCACAAACACTCCTCTGGATAATAGGCATAGACGTTTCAAAGACTACCATGAAGAAAAACCTATGCCAGCATAACCTCAGATGGTTCACCGCAAGATGCAAACTAATGATAAGCCTCAAGAAGAGAACAGGCAAGTTAGAGTTTGCTAATAATAATTTTAAAAAAGAAAAAAGTACTCTTAATCATACAATATGTATTTCATCTGACACGCACAATCTTTTTCATTTGGATTAGAAAGGTGTTTTGAAAACACTATCCTCTGTGCCATTCAGCTATGCATGGTCTGGTTCATATGCATTCAAGCATATCTTGAAGGAGAAAAGAAAACAGGAACTTCATTTAGCTGTCAAAATTACATGGGGATTATCTTAAATCGTGAACCTTTCTTCATGTTGCTGCCTGATTCTACTGCAAATTCCTTCTTCACTAACCCATAGTGCCAATACGACTCATTGGACAAATCTAAGCGTGTGTCTGTTTTCTATATAATCACATTAAAAGGGTGACCTGCAAAAAATTCCCTCTTTTTTTTCTTCTCCGAATTTGAATCTTCTCCATATTTTACTTCAGTATTCCAGGGTGGAATGAACAGTTTGGTTATAGATCATGAATTCTGTGTATAAAATGGAAACGCCAGATGCCTACAAAATATCTCAAAAGTCTCCTTACTGCATGTTTTATTTATGGCACATTAGCGATATACTCAACAATAGACAGGGTGGCTGTGTATTATCCCAGTTTGGATGTAACTGAAATTCTGTATCCACATCTGGAGTCTGGAACTTGTTAAAGTCACATGGAAAACAAAGTTTGGTTCTGTGAAACTGAATATGTTCTGCATCCCAGCAAGACGTATCCTTCTCTCACATACCCAACACATCATGCATTATTTAGCAATGTTATAGCTGGAGCAGACCAGTCAGACAGGTCTCAGTTTGATCCTCTTGTGCTACACTTACAGGCTCAGGAAAATGACTGAAGTTGAAACATAATCTTCCCAAACATGTTCAAGCGCTCTCTGACACATGTCACCCAGGAACTGAAAATGGTTACGAAAAATGAATATTTTCTTTTCCTGTAGTACTCTTGTTACAAAACCACAAATAAAACAGTATGTGCATGAACATGTGCAAGGGTGTGATCAGATGTAAGCTGTTCTTTCTCTTCAGACGTGTGTCATCACCACTAAGAATACTGTGCCTTGAAGATCGTTATTATTCGCACGCTGAGACATAAAGCATATCTTTGGCGTTACATATACCATTGTGTTATGTGAAGTAATGTTCAGATGAAACAAATACAGCTTTCATTTGTCATGCTTTTATTGAATGAAGAGTGAAAGGGAATGGGTTCACATTTACATTTAGATTTTAATCCATGAAAATATGACAATAATGAACATTGCTTGAAGCTGAATGTTTTTTATTCTCAGTAAACTGGTGGATACACAGTAAAACATTTGTAAAATCTCATAATGTGATGAACAATCCTATCAGAAAAAGCACAAAGACTAAACTTCAACCAGAATCATTGCAGAACTGTAAAGTAGTGGCTCAATAGTTGCAGGCACATTTAAATGGCATTCACATTCAGACTTAATCTGTAAGAAAATAAAAACAATAGGGTTGAAAATATCATTTGTTTTTTGCTCTCAGTATGTTCACAATAACACCAACAGCACTGTCCCAAAAGCAAACCAAATGTTTTTTTTGAATACTAAAAAAATAAACACTGAAAGCTAAAAAAGTCACATTCTCTATCATATAACAAAATATTCACACTACTTGAATTCAGAACAATGAATATCATTTATATCGAGTCAAATGTATTTTATGCCCGATCTTGAAGCATACAGTAACACTATGGTCCCAACCAATACAAACTCACAGTTATTATAATTGCAGAAATAGTCATTACTTGTATGAATCATAATGAAAGTATTTAACCATCAAATGTTTTGTACATTATGCATAGCAAAGATATGACCACTTATACTGCCCTGGCACACAAGATTCTAACAAGGATGCTCTTTATATGCTGACATCCTGTAATTACTGTGCATTCATTTCTACTTTGTTGCTTTGGAAGAGCTGAATTTGGCGAATTGTATAATATGCCTATATACATAATAAGTGAATTACTGCACATTCAATAACATTTCTCTTATCTCAGACATCGGTGTACCTACAGTTGGTACTATTTAGCTTACAGTAACTCACATTTCATATACTGTAACTGGGTTATGTTTACTTCCAAAAGAATAATTCATCCTTTTCTCACCCATTTTTAAGTGTGTGTTTGTGTGTGTGTGTGTGTGTGTGTGTGTGTGTGTGTGTGTGTGTGTGTGTGTGTGTGTGTTTTTGTGTGTGTGTTTGATCATCCCATGGGTTTACAATGGAAGCATGCTAATTATGCACAGAACGATTTGTCTCACAGAAGAGCTCCACACACCAGGAATTAATGAGCAGAAAGGTTTTCCAGTAAGGCTTTCCAGCCTATCTTTGGTCGACCGTTTCTCTGTAATTAAGCCTGTAGAGAAAGACAATTGAGAAATTACATTTGAGATACGTTTAGGTAATGTTTGTGACAGCACGGTCTTAATGAATTTACTTATAAATTATCTAGAAGAAATAAACAAGCACCTTTCTTTCATCAATGTTCTTCTTCAGTTTCTGTACCCACTTACGGTTGGGGTTAGCGCAGAAGGTCCTCCCCCCCTTCATTGTGAACCTGTAGAACATGTTTGGTCAGAGAAGACTTTTTAGCACATTTGGCGACCTAATCGGCAATGCATCTGTGTACTGTGTGTGAAAATGTGTAATATGTCTATTCAGTCTAGGTTCCCTGAACATGGGCCTGTCATACAGATAAAGCATGATCACTCAATCCGTTAATAACAGGCAGTAGGGCTCTATTTTATGGATACATGTTACAAATTTGAAATAGTAGAGCAGATCAAAAAAAGGTGTGAATACATTTTAATGGTGTAATGGCTATGGTGCTAAGCACAAATATGACTAGGAGGACATCTGTAATAAGCTGAATGAGTGGCAACAAATAGGACACTTGCCATATTTATATACGTGGCTGCATCATGTAAGCTCATTTTCAACCATTGGGCATCTTTGGTGTTTTTGGGTGCATTGCTCTGACATTTAAATTATACCCTAATATACTTTTTTTTTCATAAACCATCTGACCTGTTCACATTTCTGAAAATAGCATTCCACATATTTATTTAAATAATGCAACACACCACAGCCAATGCAGTAAATGAAGCATGCTGTTATTCATCACTAACACCTTTAATAATAACAATTTAGATTAATGAGGATTATTGTTATTCTTACAGTAACATCAAAGTTTAGGCATTTAGCAGTCACTCACATTCCTTGCATTCATTGCACATCCAATCCAATTACTGAACTCAACTGAAAGTTTATTTTATGTATTTATGTATTATGTGAAGTATAATTCATGAATAGGCCATCTCAAAAAGCAATGGACTTGTGAGATATTTAGATTTCAATTATTTAGAATTGATTTGAATGATGTATAATGCTCATTTGTCCAGAACAGAATTGTTACACTTTATAGAAAACATAAACAGAATCAAATAGGGCACACACACATAATAGCATGATTAGCAATCAAACAACTTTTGTGTCTTTAGAAAATGAATTTCCCTTATTGAAAGATCAGCCATTCAATCATGTCAATGCAGACCGGTAATCATGATACCCATCATGGTATATAGCAGTATACAGCCAGTATCACACTCTGGAGAGGCTTTCCCAGTTCATTTAAAACCCCAACAAAATGTCTTTTGAATGTAATATGCAAGCAGTGGTAAACATATAATACAGAAACTGGGTATAACAAGTAGAGCAGTTTGGAAAGTCTTGAGAAGAAAGAATCCACTGGTGGACTCAGAAATAAACACCATACAACAAGAAACAAGAAACAAGAAAGACAACTGCAGACAGACAAATCCTAAGGGCTGTGAAACAAGGCCCTAAAACAAAGGTCAGTGACATCACCGGCAGTCTCCAGAGGGCAGGGGTGAAATATCATAAGTCACTATACACAGAAGACTTTGAGAGCAGAATTATAGAGGCTACACTGCAAGATGCAAACCTCTCATTAGCAGCAAGAATTGAAAAGCCAGATAAAAATTTGTCAAAAAAATGCAGGGATTAGCTTTATTGTTTTTATTTACTTTTATGTTAATCCATTAACTTTCGCACAGCTGAAAATGGGGAACTTAACACAAAAACAGCTGTTTCTGTAAAATGGCTAAACATATAGACATGTAAATATCATGAAATAAAAACGGATTGTCTGTACTTTTTTCTCATATTCATATTTTTTTTTTATCTCAAATCCAATTGCCGTAAGTATATAGCAAAAATTCCACTCTACTTTCCCATACTTTTGGAGGGCACTGCATCATCATCAAGTACTTATTTTGCTATGATGGTTTTATATATGATATTGTTACAATAATAGTATTGTGTTTCCTTATGTTGGATTGTACAAACCATTTAAAGATTTGCATCTTGCATTTGTGACAGTCTGCACCTCCAAACAATTAAGTGCATTTCATGCACCCACTAAAAATAAGGATGAAAGCAATATGATGCTCTCAATTAGAATATGATAACTCTGGGATTGTATACATATTTGTCTATTACTTGGGCATATACTTAAATTCAGATTTTTATTCATGCAACCAGTTCAGAAATCACCTAAATTAATTCATCGTATTCGTAATATGAAAATTTTGCACTTGCATTAAATGTGAGTTGAAGACAAATCCAGTGAAAGGTTTTGAGTGTGCTTTTAATTTGACCTCTGTTTCACATCTATGTTATAGTGGACTTTGTGCCAGCTGTGATGTATTGTACATTGTACAATGTCATTTTAGCCTTGTAAATTGTGCTGGTTGTAAGGGTCTGTCAAAGTAATGAGAAAATAAATTCATAAATAATAATATATAAATGCACTCAATGCGTTTCCAGTGCATCACCTGTGTTGTAATGTATGTGATTCCAGTGCATCACCTGTGTTGTAATGTGTATGATGGGAAACTGTTCCTTTTCACTCACACAATGGCAGGTAGGTTGCATCCTCCATCAGTTTCCTGCACCCGGTAGTGTACCACCCTCTTTATTGTAGACTGTTTCACTCGATCAACACGCTTCAGACAGCAGTTCTCATAAGTTCCTAACATACAGCGGGAGAGCAACATTAATTACACAAGCTATAAAACTGTAACAGTGGCTTCAAATAATGTCTACCATGATCTAAGTGCAGATTAGATGACCATAATAATGCAGATCCAGTGGAATACAATATATTACAATGCAATACAATACAATACAATGCAATGCAATACAATATAATACAATACATGTTCTGGATGTTATGGGGTTTAGAAGATCAGAAACACACTTTTAGTGAGATCTTGAAGTCAAGTCATTGAACCTGAATTTGTTGTTTACATCAGATCTAAACACTGGGCACTGTGGTTCCAGTGCCTGCTCAGAGGGAAGGGTGGTTTTGAATGCATTACAGACTGAACAACATGGGCTGAGCCAGGTCACTTAGCAGGGAATTATAGTGATTAAGATGTAAATAAAATAAAATGAAATAAAATTTGTTTAATCTTTTAAAAAACATAAACAAGGGTGGAGAATGACCTGTGGTCCAGACATCAGCCTGAACCTTGGTGAGGATTCTTTGTACCTTTTTTCATTTTTGAATGGAAGTTGTATAACAGTAATATTGTTGATTGACATAGCATTTCTACACATGGACTGCTTTAATCATATGTCAAAATTAGGACATATGTCAACTTTCTAATTTAATTTGAAAATTCTCCCACCCACAAATATCATAGTAAATGTCTACAAATATACAGTAAATCTTGGCATTTACAAATATCATAACAAATATTCTGAATGCCAGTGTGTTTAAAAGCCTTACATTGTATACTTTACAACAGCCTAAAAACACACTCTAAACACTCATATATATTATACAGCCTGACATATCTTGATTTTGAAATCCACAAGGAGCTATGTTATATTTATACTACTTTTGAAAGGGTTTCATGAAAATTAAGTGTGCCACAGAATAATAAGATCTCACAGTATACATATCCTGTGACAAATTTTTTTAATGACTGGTAATGTTCATGGCTGCCATACCTTACAGGCATTTCACCCCAGGAGTAGGTGCCTACCTTGTGCCAGGCTGAGGTACAAACAAGCCAGAAGCAAGAACAAGACACCGAACCTCATGACTCTGTCAGCTGGTTTGGGATCAACTGCAAACAAAAACGTACAGTGCAGAATGTTGTATCATTTGAATATTTCTTCTGTGGACCATATCTTGTCATCAAATGGAATTATTCCCCCCTTATTTATTTCTATCTATTTTCTCTAAGACTGTGTGACAGTGACCCTGAGAGGAAAATCTTGTGAAACCTCTTTTTGGGAATACAGCAGCTGTAGACGGCTGAACATGAAGTAGATGTGTCTCTGCCTATCGTAAATTGCGACGCTGAGTTAGCAAACGCTGCACAATCTAAATAGTACAATGCACGCTTCTCTCCGCACATGCAAAGTGCATTTCTCAGCCCACAAAATAATTTTTAAAACTGTATTTTAATTTTCTTATAAACATTAAACTTACAAATAATGGAGGATAGACATTCTGCTTTTATACATTATATCGTATCTATGCTATATGAGGAATTAAGAGGATTATAATATTGCAATAAAAACAAATGTGATTACACACATGCATGTGAACACATATGCAAATACAAATAAACACAAATTGAACACAATGTTTGCAATCTTCTGAAAACAACTCAATTCAAGTAACAGTATGTGTACTGCATTAACACAAAAGGCATTAACACTTACAAAATACTGTAGAAAAAATGACTCAAGTTGCTCTTGGGTGCTTGCAGCAATTTCCTTGGTCTCCTCTGTCTTAACAATACTCCAAACTCTTATATAATGTTCATGCGACATTCCTATTCTTCCAGTAGTCTTGTAACTTGAACTCTCCACACCCACGTGGGTGAGCAAGCGCACACACACACACACACACTCACACATACATACACACACACGCACATGCACACACACACATACACACACACACACACTTACACACATACATACATACATACACACACTCACACAAATGGAAAGAGAAAAAAGAAAGAAAGAAAGAAGAAAGAAAGAAAGAAAGAAAGAACGTTAGCCAAAGTATTGGGCTCTGTTTCGTGTCTGAAGTTGTATCTGTTCACAATCAGTCAGAACTTAAGTTACACAGAGGTTAGTACTTACGTAATGTTTGTAATGATGGACACTCTGGCTATTGTGGTAATTCCTTTCGCAAGCCATGAAAAGTGCTCTTGAGTCTGCATAGGTATGAGGTATACCCCACTAACCTTTTGTCAATGTAGTTATTGAAATTGTTTTAATCCACACATATTTTCCCTATATTGGCTGAAAAAGATAGCACAATCCATTCTAATTATATTTTAACCAAATAAAACGAAAAATGTACTCCCCTTGTATGTAAGACCTTTTATTTTGCTGTAATGCCATTCTGATTTATGTTGTGTGAAAGGCAGCTGTTCTTGTTACCCATTTCTTTTACGTTCAGTTTCTAACACATTAAAATCTGTAGTGAATGCATGTTACACCCTTTAACAGCTTTACTCTAGGCTGACTAAAGGTAGCTCGTCACCTTATCAGGTCTCAGAAATGCTTTGCTGTTGAATGTCTCCTACCTCCTTACAGGGTAGTAGTTAAAGTACGGAATTACAGCAATTACGAAAGCAACCGCTTTCATTTGAATAATTATTTTTCTATAGATAACGAATCCCACACAATTTCAGATGGCTCAATGCCATTGATTATGAATATTCCTAATAATGAAACTACAATGCTGAGGTAAGAACCTTCTGAACTTTTACTCTAACTATAGCCGCGTTTCCACCGCAGGAACTTTACCCCGGAACTAGGAACCTTTTGAGGAACTCAGTGCGTTTCCACCGCAGGAACTAGGGTCTAAATTTCCGGGGTCTTAGTTCCGGGGGCTTTATTTTACCCCCAAAAAAGGGTGCATGGTTCGCATCTGGAGGGCACACTTCGCTGCTCGGCTAGCAATAACTTCGAAGGAAAGCAAACAGTGGCTGTACCACAACTAATTAAAATTTTCACGCAAGTCCGAGTTTTCGTTCTATTCTTGTCATTTTACGATTAGCCTATATAGAACTGACGATGAAAAAGTAATCAAACAGCAAATTGTTTACAACGTGTGCATGTTTTATGCTGTTGTTGCTTATATCAGGTCTGACACAGTACTAGGGCCCTGTGATATTTGAACCCTTGTTTTTGCCACATGTTCTTGGAAGTTATATTGCCCTGATGAGCGTGTGATGAGATCACAGTGCTATTGGCAGCTGTTTGATGAAAGAATTTAAGTAAACACAGTTACATAAAACAAATTCAAAATGAACTTCCTTCATGACTGGGCAGTAATTATATAGCATTGTGAAATTTCCCTCCATAGAAGGCATCAGGGAGGGTCAGAATTGTTTGTAGAGAAATGTGTTCTCACCATTGTAGTTTATCAGATTTAAAATGAAAAATAAGAATTTCTTCCTAAAATACCACTTTCCCTTATCAACAGCTCATACAAACAGAAGTAGAAGTTCTAATAGAAATATGACAGATTTTTGCATATTTGTACATATTTACACAACTGAATAAATTAAATACACTGGTATTTAATATGGTATATACACTCTTTCTTTAGTGCTGGGGAGTGTAGATTTTTACAACAACATGACTGACTGTAAAGCTGATGTGAATGGACACATTCATTCCTTTTTGGTTGGTAATGCCCATATGTTCCAACTTAGTTACAAATGTGTGAACAGATATGGTTTCAATTGCATGTTTAGTTGATCTGGCAGTCACCATGTATGACCTTCTTTTCTTAATGTGAACTTCAATAAAAACACATGCACACGCATGCGCACACCACATACAGTACACTCACATACACGCACACACGCAAACAAAAGTAATTTATAGGTAGCATTTCCCATCCTTGTGGTAGTTCACAGCACAGTTCCACAGTTTCTTCATTTTGTGAACCTCTGTGACTGGTAATGGGAACTAGGACACCAGTATCCAGTGTGTTATTTCAGTGTATGACCCTTATTTGTCTTGCATCCCATTTCGTATTATCAATGTTTACCTGTGTGAGTAGCCAATCTGTGCTTTTTTGTTTCTGAAGGAGTCTTTTTTTCTTTACAACATTCATGTTCAGTTCATTATTTCTAATTCATTTTGCTACACTCAAAATTAGTTTAAAGACAACCAATAAGCACTGACATGAGGAAGTAGTCAGCAACTCAGTGATCAAAATGATGGCAAAGTATAAAATATTTTGACAAAATGAACCAATAAAATGACCTTTCCAATGCCAAAATAGCTCTTTTGCCTCAGATTAAATACTTTGAGCCACATAAAAGTACTTTCACTCTCTCGTCTGGCGAACAGCCTGGCTATTTATTGGTATATTTCACAACAGTGTATTTTTCTATTCCAGTAAAACTTTTCCTGGAACTTGTGCTAACTTGTGTTTTGTCAAAATGTGTTCTCAGGCTTAATAGATCTAATCAGTTTGGGGTTTACTTTACATTTTTTCCCATTCTGGCCAGTTCCCCCTCTAATACTCAAATCTGGGAAGAGGTCTGTGAGCGAAAAGGAATGCAGAATTCTTGAATTTACATGTTTGTACTGTTCTGTTCTACCACTGTGTTTGAGAGAAAAAAAGATGACCTCATGAGGCTTGCGGCTTACTCCTGTTTATGTTTAATTTGACTCCCATATCTTTGTACTGTAAACTTCCTTCACCAATTTACAATGTTTAAGTGTTCAACTGAGCCCCTCTTCAACCAAGTCATCAAATGTACTGACAATGTTTGGTTTATCTTCAGGCATCCTTCTGAAACTAATCTCCCAATCTGAATGGCCAGAGATTCATCTCCAATTCAAAAAGGACTGCTCACAAGTGCAGTATGCAAGTATTCCGAACAAGCATGTACTGTATATATGCAAAAGTAATGTAAGCAAGGCTACTCTGTGGTATTCCCTGTTTATTAAATTCAGAATATGTTACAGCAAAGCTCTCCCAAAAGTACTCCAATGGGTTGGACACACCCATGGACACCAGTTCATCTGTGCACCCATCTTACACCAATTAAAGATATAATAGGCCCTGCCTGTCCATGGAATCTGTACCACATGGGCATCTGCTTTCCTAAGTATGCAACCAGGTACCTGCAAGAGCGTCCAATCGCAACAGAAACAAGCCAATGTGGGGGCAGGTTTTTATTTTAGCCCAGCACTAAGATGCATGCTAGCAGAGAATGCAAGGCCAATATGCATGTAGGAGAAATCTGGCACAGATACTCATGTCCTCTAGTTTACTGGCTTAGGTCAGGACCCAATGCAATCCCAGGAAAGAAATGTAAAAAAATATCTGACTAATCAAAAGCAGATAAAGCAATGTCCCGAAGTGCTGGCACTGATCGCACACTCTATTGCCAAAAAATACATTGGAGAGCTGGCCGCTCATCAAAACCCCTTGCTGTGGTGAAACAGCCCTTAAGTACCTACCTAGGTTCAGCACCCTTCACTTCTCTCCCCTCTGGCTAGTACAGTGATTCCCTGGCTCCTCTTAAATCAGCAGCCAAGCGGAATTAGCACCATTGGTGTCCCTCCCAGAGCTTTATTCCAGTCCTAGATGTGTTGCTGATTTCTCTTCAATTTCCCTCCAAATTCAAAGGCAATACAGATATGAGATGCTATATTTACATGCAATGGGCCTGGGTAGAATGTGGTATATATTTACCCTATGAAGAGTAGGTTTTTTAAAATGTTTTTTCAAAATTTTTAGTCAGTGTACTAGAACACAATTGCTTTCAATTACCAGTAGTGATTGTATTGCACCCAGTGACAACTGCATATAACTGATCATAATATTGCATAATATACGGCTAGGTGAACATCAGATTAGCAAAGCACAATCAAAATAAGGCTTGATTTTATAAAATGTTAGAATAAATACATATAATGTTAGAATGAATACATTTTCATGCATATATGCCACAGTGAAAGGGAAGAAAGGGCTCAGCACAATAGAAAAAGAGCTATCACATTAAATATGAAGAGCACCTGTAGTCTGGAGTTTAACTCATTTTTAGTATTGCTAGGAGAAATTAAGGTAAGAATGCTGTAGAGACAATTTAATCTGAAGTCTCTTTCACCAATCACCTGTCTTTTCAGTACTTGCAGTTCCTTTCTATGAAAAGGGAAAGCACTCATCAAAAATACAGTAAATTTGCTAACTGTTGGGTTGAGAATGAAAAATCCAGCCTTGTCTTATAACAGAGAGAGGTGAGCCATCAGGAATACACTTCACACTTGGTCAGAGGGGCTTTTATTTCTGCAGGAAGAAGGCGCCTGTCGACGGGAGTCAACGGCTATACTTAAAAAAACGTTATTTACCGCGACCTTTCATATCCTCTAAGAGAGGCAATGCAACTGTATGTCACTACCAAGGACAATCACCTCATTAGGCAGAAAAGTAAAAAAAAGTAAAAGTTGTTTTGTTATGTTTCCCATGACCCAGCTGAAAACTCCCTTTTGGCTTTTCGCTTAAGGCCTGCAGGAGTTGAAGATGTGCCCTAGTTAGTCATATATTGCTGTCTGACTCATACGGTTACTCAATCATCCTTTATTGGGTTGAACATAATGTGCAACGTGGAATAGGACAGAACACACCATTTTATATAACCTGT
Organism: Anguilla rostrata; assembly: GCF_018555375.3. Lineage (NCBI taxonomy): Eukaryota > Metazoa > Chordata > Actinopteri > Anguilliformes > Anguillidae > Anguilla > Anguilla rostrata. The sequence continues at coordinate 23,864,836 of NC_057936.1, read as the reverse complement.
AAAATAGAATGAAATAATAATATGATTAAAAAACCCTTGATAACACCAGAGATTGAAAGTACAGGGGTCACAGTAAGGCCTGTCAAGTGCTTCTTCCACCCATGAACTCAGCCAGCTGATTTCACTGATTAGTTCTACCTCCTGGCTGAATAACTGTGCTAATTAGCAAATCCAGGTGATTGGAACAAAATACTGGGGAGGGCTTTTACATTCTGAACCGGGGTTTTCCACTTCTGGATAACACAAGCTGATTAATGAGCAGAAAGTGAGTTTAATTGCACGGTTTATATAGTTTTCCTGTAATTTCTCTTGTTTGTCCTCTTGTTGTACTCCAATTAGCCAACCTGCATCTCTTTGGACTGCGGGAGGAAAGCAGAGTGTCTGGAGGAAACCCACGGGGAGAACATGCAAACGTCACACAGAAAGGCCCAGGCTGGGATTCAAACCCAGGGCCTTCTTGCGATGAGGCAACAGCGCTACCCACTGCCTACCGCCCTCTAGCACACAAACACTTGGCATGAAGCTTAATATTTCAAATTTACTGGAAGAGAGACTATGCTTGTGATGCTAAACTCACAGTGATGCTTTGCCTCTGTTAGTTGCTCTTTATGAACATTCTTTGCCAGCTCAATGAATCAACAAATCAGCCAGTGAACTATGCATTAAATGCCAGACACCAGACAATGTACAGACCGAGAAAAACTGCCCCAAAGCAGAGGTCATAGTTCAGGGGTGTGCAACAAGGGTTGTTTCATCAGCCGCAGACTGCAGGTGCATGCAAAAGATTTCCTGTACTGAAGTACAGGAGTGAACCAGTGTAATTTATAGGACTGTCAGAAAACTAAAACCAAGGTAATTGGTTGGAACAGAAACCAGCATGCAGAACGGCCCTCCAGGACCTGAGCTGTGCATCCATCTCAGTTGCAAGAAGCAGACTGCGCTGAGAGGTGATCAATGGCCTCTCAGTAATCTTTGGCAGTTCTGGTGCTTGTCCAGACCTCATTTTTCATGTATGAAAGCAAGCAGAAGCGTCAGGTCCATGGGGGCCCAGGGCCCTATCCTTGTTAATTTTACGGGAACTTTGAGATCCTGGAATTTCCCTAACACCCCCCCACCCCACCCCCCACCCCCAAAAAAATAATCTCCCTCCTGTTTTCCAAGGCTCTTTTTTCTAAGAAACGATTGAGAAATCTGTGAATGCTAAAAATTAACCCAATGCTAGGATGATGCTAACAACATTTTCTCTTTCTGCTACATTTTAGCTAGGCCAAGGCTGCTAAACTCGCTTTCTGGAGATTTACTATTGTATAGGTTTTTACTCCAACCCCAATAAATCACACCTCATTGAACAGCTAGAGATCTCATTGAGCTGCTAATCAGTAGAATAGGTGTGCCAAATGAAGAACCTGCAGTACAGCAGATCTCCTGGAACAGGGGTGGGCAGCCCTGGCCTAGGCTTCTGAAAACAAAAAAACATGTCCCCTTCAAGTTCAATGGTAATAACATTGAACAATATTGAAAGAAAACAATGCAAAAGCTGAATACAAACATGTCAGAAATACAGGTCAGGGTGCTGAAGGGTCGATGAGCAGTATATGCTGGAATTTGCAAGCTGATTATTGTAGTGTTGTGTGTAAAACAGATGAGAGCCAGCCTATCTAAACTAGGGGATCCTAATCTTTCAGAGCCTGTGACGCACTTAATGAATGCATGCATTTACTGTGGCACACCCTTAACCAAAATTTAGTCTAACACATCATGTGCAATTATAAAATCGCAATTTCTTAACTATTTTAAATTAACTGAAACTGGATGATTAATTTAAGTAATGGTTTTGTTCAGAATGTGCATTGCAAGCTACCTAAGGGGACCAAATGGCTTTTGAAATCAATTTTTTCTGTTAGGTAACATACCTTGCTAGCTATGAGACATAATAGCTAGCTGTAATTACTAACAGCTGTATTAATTAAGACCTCATCGTTCCTTCGTGAACCACTCACTCACTGCCCATTTTACACTGTGGCCTGAAGACACATCTCTTCAGACTGTACCTTGACTAACTTCAACACTACGCCTCAGCAGGGCTACACCCAGTCTAGTATCACTCTCATGTATCACTTGTATCTTGATCTTCTAGTACCTCCATGTTGCAGTATCATCTTCATCTTGATGTTGTAGCACTTTATCATATGTCTTATAATTATGCCTCACTTCTAGCTTATGACTTACCACAACTTCACCGACTTAGCCTATGCTTACTGTGTGAACTAGACTTGATATTTGTAGCTATGGATAACTGATACTTTATGAGAATTGTATGTTATCTGACCAGTGTTCTGTAGTTGTTCCAACAACCTTCACTATGCACTTATTGTACGATGCTTTGCATAAAGTGTCTGCCAAATAAAATGCAATGTAATGTAATTAAATCACATGAAATTCCACATATTCACGTCACAGCCTAAAATATGAACTACAATTTTCACATGTGAAAACAAAACGTGACTTGAAACAGCAAAGGTTACAGTTTCATGCTCTCACTTATAAGAGGAATTACTTTTATAGTTCACATGTGTACTTTTCATATGTTGGGTGTTCACATGTGGTTTTTGATTACTTTTCCTGGAGTGACCATACCATTAGAAAAAGTTAAACAATGTCATTTAAAAATATTTTTACAAATGTGGTACACCATCAGGGTATACTTTGAAAATAGCATATTTCAAGCCTGCTTCATCATACTATTTTTCACATAGGGAGGCTTTATCACAGGGGTCTGTGAAGGGTGGGTGATTTTTGACAATGTGTACATGGGCTGAATGCATAATATGAAGACTACACAACAGTTAAATGGTTTAAATCGTGCTTATATCATCCTTTGCAAGTCAGTGCTTGTTTGTTATACTCAATATTACAAAGTGTGAAATATGCTTATTCATCAACCTTTATTGGTATTCTTTAATATTTCATTTTCAGTGCATTGTTGAGTATTCTTTTCAGAAGGATATAGGCAGAACAGGAGCTCCACCTGTAGGGTTTAAGGAGTTATGGGTTAGGCACTGCAGTTACTGAACCAGTTGACATAACACAAAACTATTAAATATACTTTCACTCTGCAGAGATATTATGAATACGTATGAAGTTTTGTTGTTTGAGTTTTTGTTTGCACTGTATATATATTTTGCACATGGTTTTTTATATTTTTGCTGACCACTACTACTGTACATTTATTTCTGAGAGTGATACTAGGAACTAAACTGAATTTCATATTTAGTTTGAGCATATGACCTGTTCATTGTGCAGGCACATGATTTTATAAAATGTGTTTAACGCATTAATACATTTTGGCAAGACACAGATTTGTATGTTTCACTAATAAATTACAAATATTCCCAGAATTGTGTGCATCTGAACAGGCATGTAACTCCATCCTGCTCGACTGGACCAACCAAGCTGGTACTATGCATCCAACAGCGCTAGCATAGCCACGTGAAGACCTTACACTTCAGGTTTTATAGTCATGTCTATCATTATTCAGTGTTTTATGAAGGTGAAACAATTAGCATATTATTTCTTCAACTTGATCACACCATGGCATTTACATTAAATTACATTCATTTGGCAGATGTTTTTGTCCCGAACCAGTTCTAGTGTAAGAGCGTGTGAATGCATCTACATGTTTTATGAGTAGTAGTTCCCAGAGCAGTAAGTGTGTACTTAACTAAATGAACTCCCTCAAAATTTCAGGAGGACCATTTTCTTGTTACATGGTTTTTTTTTTTTTTAAATGTATGTCAAGAGAATATTCTAGATTTCCCAAAAATGACCCTTTAGACTAGAGAAACATGCCTGTGTGATGACTGGGACTTGGCGGTCATTACTGCTCTCAGGATGACTTTGGCAGCTTGACCTGGCTAACAACATTCCCAGACCAGTAACTGTGTATCTCATAAATAAACTTTTTTGTATGTTAAAAACGTCAGATATCATTTCTTTTTGCAAAGCGTTTTATTATGAGAGTGAGAAATGCGAAGTGACCCTGTAAGAAACAGTTGTGGATTATGGCTATCCTTGTGTGAATTTGTACAGTCTGATGAGCGTGTACCGTTTAGCAGTTTCGGTTTGCTATATATGTAAAACAGTGGCTGTGACAAAGGGTGCGGTGGCGTAAGTGTAAACGCATCAGAAACGCAGGTGAAATATGGCCAGTGTATGTACTCACGGATTTGACGGCCATCCAACGAGCCTTGATTGACAAAAGAATCAGCAAGCCCGTAGAATTAGAGCTCCCTAGGTCGCAACTTGTGTACCCTTCTGTCCTGCTCCGTTGTCTGTTATTTCGTGGAGATGCACTTCTAGTGTTTGTAAGGTTTATAAGGCATTTTGATAGGCTTATCTGCAGGTAGGAATCCTCTTTGCTGTTTTGCTAAGCTAGAACCGGAAAACTTGATAGTGGAGCAGACGCATATGTCCCAGCAGGCTTTGCATACGAGAAAATAACAACAGTGTGAGAGAAATTAGAAGAAAAGATGAAATTGCGTAGTTGAAACAATATATTTTAGCAGAATGGGCATGTAGGTGAAGGTTGACATGATCACAGACTATAGTGCAAAGTAAATAAAGTAACCATGAGCGAGCTTAGTTTCCTATCGAACGGTATATATAACAGTCGGTATAAATCATTAATTGGTTAAGTAATGTGTGAAATCTATTGCACTGATATGCTTTTCTCTTGTTCAGTACTAGCAGTTATAATTATGAGTGAGTCATGATTTTAAATGTAATGATTTAATGGGGAGTTGCAGAACGTACATGCGTAGTAATTGTTTGTATGTGGCTAGATAGAGAACAGGGCGAGGTAACATGAATGTAGAAACGTTGCGTTTGCTGATAAGAAGGTTTTGTATGGTAGCCAAGTGAAGAAATATAGTTAGTAGAAATGGCACAGTGGTGAACTAGTGTAACTTTTTCATAAAAGGAATACATTTTTCGTCAAGAAATGCATATGGGTGGCCGTGAGTGAGTTTTGGTAAAGCAAATATAAGCGTAAGAAAACGTTAGTGTTCCCAACCGGAGGTTCACCAGTCTGTGACTTTGTTAGTGCAGCACCATGACATAGCTATGCAATGCGTGAAATATCATTAGCAAACCTGTAAAAGAAGAACACAGGCCAGTAAGCACAGAAGAGCTCCCGTTGAATCCATATGGCTTTGCAATATTGTAGCCGGTTAATAACTGAACGTGCAGACAGTACGTCATAATGCAGTGTATACGTAGGTGTGGTGCAAAAGCAATAATTGAGAAGTAGTAGACAATTATTAGTAAGGGTAAAAGCAACATGTTCCTACCTGGGTTTGAATCTAAGACCCCATGTTCCCAAGACTGTAACCTTGCCCACTAGGCCACAGGCAGACTTGTTGGTTAAACTGGAAATGTTTCAGAGTAAAAAGGTATGGGTATTTTGCGTGTGTATGCAAGTTTTTGATTGGGTCGTGTAGGTGAAGATTTGGCTGGTGTCGGTAAAATGTCCAATGGGGAGACATGCTGTTAGTGGGATAGGCGGCAGGAAAAATAAGAAGAAGAAGAAGAAGAAGAAGAAGAAGGAGAAGAAGAAGAAGAAGAAGGAGAAAAAGCAAAATCCCCTTTGTTTGAGGCTTTATTGTGTGGGCATGTGAAGCTGTTTATGAATTCTGTCTGTTGAAACTGGGTGAGAATGTACAGAATTTAATGTTTTTAAGGGCTGAGTGTCTGTGGCTGTTGTGGTTATTTCTGTGGGGAACCCTGAAAAGTGCCAAACTCTCTGTGCTGTATAGGTATGGGGCATGCCTTGGCGGGATGGCATACCTGCCATCCCAAACCTGCCATCCCAATTTAAGATCATTACGCACTTATGCTAAAGCCAAAATAAAAATCCTGAATAGGCCCACATACAGAATAAACCATAACAAGCCCTATGACTAAAAGATAAAAACCCTAAAAAAACAACATTAAAAAAACATAACCTGAACCAGGAATGAGTGTTATGGGGTTGAGATAAAAGGGAGACCAATTACAAAGAGGTGAAGAGGTGAGTCTTCAGTCTGTGTCTGAAGGAGGATAATGAGTCTGCTGTCCTGATCACAATTTGTTTGACCACTGGCAGGCCAGTACTGGCAGGCTAGTACAGACAGGCATTGTGACGGGGAGGAGCAACTACAGAGGGAGGGATATCCAGTTGCCCCAAGGTTTCAGCGCAGAGATCTGGCAGCTGGTGGGTTAAAGATGGAGGTATGGTGAAGCTGTTCCACTAAATGCCCTTCAAGTTAGTACCAAAGTTTTACACTTCATGCGATCAATAACAGACAGCCAATTGAACGATATGAGGAGTGGTGTGACCAAGTAAGCCGTGTTAATTGTTTCACTGGATTTCATAACCTTATTAAAGGTTACCCTATTCACACTTTAACAGAAAGTATCACTATTGCACTAAGCCTGAAAGAATCTTGATTAATATGATGGTTGGCGCAAACAGTAAATGGTGTAGGCTAAAGTACAGTGAATAATTGGGGAACTGTCAGACCTTTATAATGTATTTAAAGCCTATAGGCTACTCTGCAGTCGTGTTGCCAGATACTTCATCCTCAGTGGTCTCTCAAAATCAAACATAATTATCTCGAAAAACCTCACCCAGAAAAACTACCGACCTGTCCGGACTGCTCTGTGCCACTGAAATTTGCACCACCATCTGAATCAGAGACTGTAAAAAATATGGACAAAGCTACTGTGACGTCACCCATTGACTCTCCGTGGGTCTCTAAAACACGTTCTGAAGCTCAATGGCGGGCGCGGCCATGTTGTCGATTTGGAGCCAAAACCATAGAGTTAAGCGGTCTTGTGATTTCTACAATGTGATTGACAGCCCGGTGCGGAAAAGCCCATCAACCTGAGCGAACAATTGCAGAACGAACTTGAGGCTAGCTGACTGTCTGCCATGTTTTAAAATATATTATCAAATGTTTACGGAGTTTAATTTCCATCTGTGACTGTACTGTGTCATGTAATCACGTTATATGTATGACATTAATAATACAATTATGTTCAGTTATCTTCAATTTATGTTTCTCAGCAAAACGAATATGCTTAGCTAGCATATCAGCTTGCCAGTGAGCTAGGTAGGCTATCCGTGGTTAGCTCACGCATTAGCAATATGAACCACAGGGGATGATGGTCAATCAATCAGAGATGTGTAGGCTACTGGTGATTTGACTAGGCTAATTTTCATATAACGGTCTGGTAGACCTGCTGATAACCGAGCAAGTTATCGTAGGAGGTTTTCGCCACAGTCAGTTAATGAGCCAGTAACTGCTACTAGCTACTCCATCGCCGTTTGTGGTGTTCACTTGCTGGGTGACGCTAGCTGACCGATCGTTCGCAAGTCACTTTCTACCGAATAAAAATTAACACTGTCAGCGGTGATTAACAAATCTACCAAGTATTTTAATAACTGATCTGCAGGCGTGTAAATATGACAACGCACTTTGTACAGCACATTTTCCACCTGGTGCATGAAGACAAAAATAATGTACATTGAATTTCTAATTATTATTTGGCTATTATTATTATTTTCTTGTAAATCATCAAAACCAATGGAGAAAAGCCAATATACGCAAGGAGCCCCCAGGACCGATTCTGAGAACCACTGTCTTAAATGCTCTTGTCGGTCTCTTAAATGTTAAAAACATGTTCCTTTCTAAATGCCAGTCTTACAAAGATGGTTCATTTTGTTAAATTTTGTGTGTGTGATTTCATCGTGTGTTGTATATTATTCAGCAAATAAACCTTAAGACTCTTAATTCGCTTCGTGAAACTGAAAATTTTGCAGTGTTTATCCCAAAATCGGGATTATAGTAGCTTTGTCACATGCGTGAAACATGGCCCAGGTAGACATTTACGGAATGTACACGACTGAAAAGCCTTGACAGATTGAATATTTGCAGTTTAGGGTTAGCTAACTAGTCAAATGGCTTGGTAGCCGAAGTTGCAAACTGTTTTAGCATAGGCTACTGGACTACCAAATATAGCAAGCTGATTACGCTTTCTGCCAACTAATTATTTGGTTAAGTAGGCTAAAGGAAATAGTAAAAATGACTCGGCCACCGAAAAACTGCAGAGGAGGATTATTTTATGGTCGTCTAGTGCAGCTGTAAATAGCACACGCCATAATGAAATCACTACGAAATGGGATACCTGCATTTTCTGACTTTGCACAGGTGGACCGTGGTCGGAGCCGCAATGTCAAGGCCAAGAGTCGCCACCTCCCACCCCAGTGACCATTGACTGTAGCCCTTACTGTAGCTTAGTCCTCGCAGTAATCAGGAAGTGACGCAAACTGTATCTCATTGGTCCACAACAAATATTATAACAGTGCCCAAATGACACAATAAATCATGAAATTGACGGATGGACAGTCATAAGACGAATAAAATACACATATTGTGACTATTTGTACTCATGAGAAAAAATTATTGACTTTGTATTTTGACCGCATTTGTACCGTAGACTTACATGGAAACCGGATATGAAAACATACTGGAGCCAACCGTAGTGGCGCTAGTGAGCAACCAGGAACAACAAGACCAGGAAATGAGCTTGAGGAAACGCGCAGACGTCACGATCAGCTGAGTCTTGTCATATGATCAAGGCTTGCTACTACAATACGGAAATGATTTCTTTTTCAACTTTAAAACAGCGACGGCTCGAAGGCAAGGACTGGTAAGAGATCGATCTATAATTAAATGTCTGTTGTAGAGCTATAGCGTCTTAGTTTATGCAATCTTATTTGTGTGAAAGAGAAATGGCGTAAAGGTACCTTTTTGCGAGCTTAGAGAATTATAGCTAACGTTTTGCTAACAAATGAACTTTTTGCAAAATTGTTCTCTAGTTCACTTGTTTTCCTCATGTTAAGTTTGTTGTAACCATATATTAAAACCTTTACAACTGGGTTTGTATTTGATGGTGCTGAAATCCCTAGTAATATTTGCCTTATGCGTTTTTTGGCGTGTCCCCGAAAAAAAATGAGGATTTTATTTTATAGCACTTCAGAGTACTCCTGATCCACGTTTGTTGCAATCAGACGCCTGTGTCCACGCAAAATGGCAGAAGATATATTTCTGTCTGCACTGGTTATCGCTGTATTCATGCTTATAACCTGTGGTAAGTTTTTAAGCAATATATATCATCTCCAGTAATGCAAAATCTTTTTAAAGTAGTCTGACGTAGACGAAGAAGGAACTGCGAACGTAACGACGTTTTTTATTCCATCAGATGCAAGTATTTTTCTTTCGGCACCAGCTACAGTACATTTAGGGCAGGACAGTTCCAAAAACGTCACCGTTGTTCCAAGGTAATATTTAAGAACACGAATCTCATATCTTTCATTTCATCTAGCTTGATCATTGCTTCAGTTAATACCTAATATTATTATCATCTCCATTGAAAATATTTTTCTTTTCCCTGTACAGTGCTCCACTGAATGTAACAGTAGTCATAGGCTTTAACATCACCTACGCTTCTAAAAGTGCCAGTATTGTTGTACTCCCAGAAGAGGTAAGTTTTGCCAAGTAATTTCAACGTAACCCTTTTTATTTATTAGTGAACTAATGTTTTGTTCTTTTTAATGACTGAAGTTTAAGAGCTTCATTGGGCTAAATTCAGTTACACCTTTTTGGACGTGGTGCACATAAATGTATATTGCTACGACAAAAAAAAAAGAATAGTGTTCACTATAATTGCAGGGGCTTGGCTTTGTTTCTGTTTCTGGCTTGATTTTTTAAACTTTCAATTCTAGCTAACTCTTAATGCCACATATTGTGTTTCACAGGTAGAATTGCCGGCAGAAGCCAAATCATGTGTGTTTGAAGTCCACGCAGAACGTGTGGGCCAGGTGACGGCATATTTGTACAGCAACAGCACCGTTGTGAAAAGGTGAGGAACAGGATCATGACCGTGCTCAAAGAAATTAAGGAAGGAGTCTGGGTTAGCCCAAAAATATTACTATGTACCATGTGGTTAACTCTTACAGTCTTTGGATCTTTTAAAATTTATTTATTTATTTTTAACAACGGGAAGTTTTGGTTAGTAACAAGTTTCTGAGAATACAAATGTGCTTTGAAATCGAGTTAACCACCTGGTTACTCTAGTAATATAGAATCAGGTACAGAAATCCCCACCTGAAAATTCTAGGTAATTGTTGATATAATATAAATTTGCCTGTAAACCTACATGAAAAGGGAAGTACACCCTGTATCTGTTGGACATTTTGTAACCTGTGCTAGGCTCATTTTACATTGGCACGCAACACATTTTTTTAAATCTGGCTGGACTTTAAAAAATCCGAAAATAATTAGTTCTAGTAAAATGCAAGGTGTTGCAAGACTCACACATCATGAAATGTCCAAACAAAAAGATACCATCCAAAGTGATGTAAATGTAATGGTTGTTCTCCGTGTCTTTTAGCGACAAAACCAGGATCCGTTTTATGGTTGTCAGAAGCAATATCCTTGAGATAATCAACCAAGTGATTGGCTGGATTTACTTTCTTGCATGGTCTGTTTCATTCTACCCTCAGCTATACGAAAACTGGAAAAGAAAAAGGTAATTATTGATTCAGAACTTTAGTGAGCGGGGGAGAAAAAAAAAGTTTTACTGGTTTCTCGTTTATTTGTGTGGGAGAATTTCTAATTTTCAGTAAATTGCAATAATTGAATTGTAATAATGCATTACAGAACATGTTTTTTGAGGAATTTTGGACTGAAATTCACAGAAAGTAACATGAGGTTTGAGTAACATGGAGGAAATGTAACCTTACTGACTGAACTTGTCTTTCTGATAGCGTGGTTGGACTGAACTTTGATTTCCTGGCCCTCAACCTCACTGGATTCATTGCATACAGTGTCTTCAATGTAGGCCTCTTCTGGACACCCTACTTGAAGGTGAGACCAAGCTTCCTGCTAACATGGTTTTGCATTTACGTGAGGTTGTGCAGCTCCCATTATGCTTGGGAAAGCTCCCTTTGCCTGACAATAAAATACAGAATATTCTAGATTTCTGGGCATGTCCTGGGCTGTGTTCCATTTTCAAAGCTTTCAAAACGTATACCAGCCAGTAGTGGCGATGAGTTGATAACCAAGGCAATCCTGGTACAGCCTGTGTTGCTACCTGATTGCACTGGTGCTTTTCCCCTCCCTTATACTGAGGGAACTGTGGAAAGAACAGTAGCGCAAAGCAGAATAGCGGAAAGGACAACAGCAGTAAGCTGAAGTGCAGGCAGCCTCAGGCTATCCAGCTCAGCTTCAGTATTTTTTTTTTAATGAATGTTTTATTTAGCAAGAGACCGTACCATTGCTTTTGCTTTGTTCTGCTTCTTCTTTGGAGTTAGCAGTCGCCAGCAGAGGGATTGACACAATGTCTTTGTGATCTTAACTGGCAGACTGTGGAGTGAAAAACACCAGTGTTTGACTCCAGTATTACTGGTATCAAACTTCCCTGTAAACTAATTATTGTCTCAACCTGTTTTCATTCATTTTCTTGATTAGCAAGTATGCCAACAATCTAATTAATCCATTGGCAGGTAAACACACATCTTTTTTATTCACATCATGTTAGGGAAATTAAACCCTAAAATCCATTTAGGAAAATCCTAATTACTAAATACATTTCAAGAAAAAATATACACAACTCTGTTAACCACCGCCAAACTGTGGGGAAACAGTTAAAAAGATTTTTTAAAGTGACCAGTGTCCCATCTGGGATTTCAAGGCCCAGGTCATGGGTTCTTAATCCGGAGGGATTCCCTGAGCTGATATCGCCTGTAAAACGTGTATTAGTATTAATGTGTGTGCTTTGTGTCTTCAGGAGGAGTTCTTGAAGATATATCCCAATGGGGTGAACCCTGTTGATGCCAATGATGTATTTTTTAGCCTCCATGCTGTAGTTTTGACACTACTTTATGTGTGTCAGTGTACCGTGTATGAGGTGAGTAATCGGGATCTTCTTTTATGTAAAGAAGGTATAGTAGTATTTATTTTCTGTACCAGTATTGTAACTTCTTTCATTAGTAAGCAAAACCATCTCAATGGTTAACATAAATGAAATGTGTTTGGATTAAGCACACGGTTAGGTTTGTCCGTTTTAATTTGTGATGGGCAGTATTGAAGAGCAGCTTGAAAAAATGTATAAGAGTAATTCAAAGTAACAAAACTTACTGTGGTGCTGACTGCTTTCTTAAATGTATGTTCTAGAGAGGGGACCAGAAGGTGTCCAAAGTTGCCATTGCCTTACTGGTAATTGCCTGGACATTTGCTTTGGTGACCCTCTTCATTGCTGTGGCCAGGAAGATCACCTGGCTGGAATACATATATTATTTTTCCTACATCAAGTTAGGCGTCACACTGGTCAAATACATCCCACAGGTAAGATCTCATCCAGGGCACCTTACATGGTTTTATTCATTCACTTGTGACAATGCTACATGAGAGTGCATTGGAACAGCTTCCCTGACAATATAGGAGAGTCAGAGACGCTTTAGAGTATTCAAGTCTAAACTTGATGCAGTGCTGGTACTCTGTAGTTTGTACATGATTGGTGAGCCCATATGGGCTGATTAGCCTGTTTTCGTTATTGTGTTTTCTTATGCTCTTAAATCACTGGTGGACTTGCACAAATGGCAATCCTTAAAATGTGGTCGACTTTGATCAGGACTAAAGGACATGCGGGATTTACACCTGCAACACGCATATTTTGTCTTTATTGTCCTGGTCACAAGCCAGCTTCACCATGTCAACATTTTGAACACCCTCTTTGTGTAAGAACCTGCATCAGGTGTTATTCATTATAGTACATTTTACTTAATGGCACATCCTGTTTCATTGTGTCCCCAGGCTTACATGAACTACAAGAGACAAAGTACAGAGGGGTGGAGCATTGGCAATGTGCTGCTGGATTTCACTGGCGGCAGCTTTAGCCTCATTCAGATGTTCCTGCAGTCATACAACAATGGTAAGGAATTATATTGGAGTAATCCCAGTCAAATCCTTTGACTAGGAATATGGGATGCAGTCAATGTTTTAGCCAAGCGAAAATTATATTTCAGTGAGCTGCCTTTCAAGTTCTGTCCACTGAATGTCACATGGTATTATTAACCATTATTTAACCAGGAAAACCCCATTGAGATCTTTTTTGCAAGAGGGACCTGATATAAATCACAGTTACAAAGTTACACAACACAGTAGACAAACACCTGAGAAATGATAGTCTTTTGTGGATATTTGTATCTGGGCCTGTTTATTTAATAATACATTTGTTTGTTTTGTAGATGAGTGGAAGCTGATTTTCGGAGACCCCACAAAGTTTGGATTAGGTGTATTCTCCATATTGTTCGATATTTTATTTATAGTTCAACACTATTGTTTGTATCGACGATCGGACCCAGAATATCAGAGTTTCGACTAGTACATTCTGCTTGTGAACTTGGAGCTAATTTTGTAAGGACTTCTAAAATGTGAGGACCATATTTTCTACTCTTCCCTACTTACAATAAGTGAAATGCAGTATTGTGGAGGAAACGGAACTTCTTATCATGGAAATAAATTTTTGGACATTTTTTTCATATAAGATTATTGATTTTTAGTTTTGCTTGCAGGGGATTTTCATAGACATCTCATCCCATTAAGTATATATTTCCAGAATCATCTAGAAATATACTGGATTTTCTAACATAACATACATATTCATATAACATTTTCAGAAGTTTTTTTTCTTTTTTCCATTAATTAATCATACTGGCAGTAACTGTTACACACTGAACTGGTTGTACATTTGACATTTATTTCAGTTGCTTTGTCTATCATGATTGTGTGTTGTTTTTGTTATAAAAAGGGACAAAGATAATAAGCTCTAGAATTTTTCACTAAGAATTTCATAGTAAATTGTTTTATACTTTGGCATGTGAATGGTGATTGATTCATTTTTATGCCCTGTGGTTGGTGGAATGTATCTGTAATTAAGCTGTGTTGTATACTTTTTGGTTACATACTATACTAAACAATGCATAAATCAAGACACTTCCACTCCTGGAGACAAGGTAAGATTCTGCTAAATACCCTTGAGGACAGACGGGGTCAGTGTCTGCAGTGAGCATTTTCAGGTCTTGTCCAAATTTGTAATGTAGATTTTCCCAGGTTGACCACTACAAGGGGTAAATAACCATAGCATGCCATTTCCTGCATGGCACAGCAAAATTGATGCTTATGTTTCACATTTCTTGGAAAAATATATGATTCACTTCTTTATGAGGCACTGTTTTTATGATTGAATATGCATATTGACAATTCCACAGAAAAGTATACATTACGATCCTAAATTTAAAAATCAGTGTACTATTTCAACTAGTGTCAGAGAAAAATTAAGTCTGTGTTGTCAGAAACACAGTTTCAACCACTTTGAGCCTATAATTAAGATTAATCATGACATTTTATTTGCCCCAAAATATGAAATGCTGTTAATGTTACCTTGTTGACCATCCTTTGACAAGATCATCATAAACTTTATGAAATTTAAATCAATTATATTTAACACTGTAAGTTACTAATGAGATATTTCGATTTCATTTTGTAATTTCATTATCATTCTGTTATCAAATATTTATCTACTTAATTCATTGTAGTTTTAGCAGCCACTAGATGCATCTAAATGCAAAATATGACACAGCTGAAACCTCACTTTCTATAAATTCCTTTGAATGCAATTTTCAGGAAATGTACCGTAGCTTGGGTGATAAACTCATGTCCTATTTTGGGCCTTTTTGTTACACAACTAATTCAATCATGTTTTATTCAAGGAAGTTAGTAAAAAAAAAAAAAATAATAATAATAATAATAATTGTAGAAATTGAAAGTATTCCTATGCTTGGAATTGTATAATTTGTTTAACTTTAAGGTGTTCTTTTACATACGTTTGAAAGTGCAAACTTTTAATCTAAATAGCTATCCATTAACATAGAAAATGTGTCCTCGTTTGATCTAAGAAGTATCATGTGGTCTCTGCACCTCTTTACTAAAACCATTTTATATAGAAACATTTGTAGCAAAGGTTGAAACAAAGGCAAAAACTGGATTTAACACTGCTGTTTAAGTTGTGGTGAAGAGTTGGAAGGGAAATATTTGCCTGCTTCACTGAGATATGTGCATGCGCTGCCCTGGAGTTCTTCAGCTGCTACTTCCAGTGGGTTAAATTCTTTAGGAAAATTAAACATGGGCCAAACATTTTCCACATACTATTTATAAAACAATAATGTATGCCTACATATCTGTAAACAAAGTAAATTAATCTTTCTAAAATTCTCAGAAAGCTGGTTAATTATGAAAATCCACCAAATGACAATGAGTACTTCATACTTCTATTTCGTGTATCCCGCGTCAACCACTGAATGGCATGATCAAAGACTGGTCATAATGTAAACCGCGCCATCTGGTGGTTTTTTTGGTGCCTAAAAAGAAAGGCCAACTTCTATGACCCACATTTGAAATTGCATGTGACCTCTAGGGCAATATGTTTTGAGAAAATATTTTGATGGAAATGGGTTTTTTGTTATTAATAATAATAATAATAATAATAATAATAATATTATTATTATTATTATGGTTAAAAACTGAATTTTGAACGGAGAGAAAAAATAACCAAGGATTACCAAGCAAGTGACTTCAAGAAAGAAAATTTACTTCATTGGCAAGTTGAATGAGAGCCAAAAAAAACAGCAATTACATTTCTGACGTCCGAATGTTCATATGGTTGGTAATAACTGGCCTCGAAATTTCAAGCTTGTTTTTGTTTTCTCCTCTAAGCACATGAATTCATAACTGCCAGACTCCAGTACTCCCAGGGTAGAAGTAGCGCGCATGTCCAGCGCACTGGATTGTGGGTTCAAGTAAGGAAGTAAAATGGCGGATCTTGCAAACGAAGGTAAGGAGCTGCGCAGGGTGGAAGGAAAACAAATCAAATGAATGGACAACTAAAGTGAAAATTGATGCTCTAAAGTAGCAGATAGCTATAAAGGACAATGCAGGGGACCTGGGGTTGTGCATACAGCTCAACCCCAGTGTGGTCAGATAACGAAGAGCGAACATTCTGCTAACGTTAACATCGCTTCCCGGCCTTTCTAATAATCTCCAGAGTAGAGAGGGGAGGAGGGGGAGCGGAGCCAAATCAGAGGGCACAGTCGCACAGTCGGAGGGCTTTTAAAGCGAGAATCCGGCCATTTGTATTTACATGAACTGTACAGTTTGGCCTGACACTCGTGTTTTTTCTTTTGACTCTTAGACCTATTTATAGAACTTGTATATAGAACGCTGATGCGTTAGTCAGAAATTTTACATCGTAAACTACCCGTCCAGCTAGCTAATATAGCTAGTTAACGGCATTATTGTGGGACATGTCACGAAGTGACTAGGTAAGGTTTGCTAAGTTAGCTGCTGTCTGTCAGCAACTGCGTCCCCTGACGTAACCTTGGGTACTCATACTATGTATGTACAGCCAGCAGATATGTTGCTGTGTTACTTAGCTAGCCAGATCGCTCAGTCGGATAGAACAAGCGATAGACAATGACATGTAAGCTTGTTAGGTAGGTAGCCTGTCAGCTAAGTTGGTCGCTTAACGAGACGACAGCGGCTAAACGAAAGCGTGCTTTGCTCTCCACCAGTCAATGGGGGCGACGTACTGTTCTGCGTGACAATAAGCAACATTAGCTATGCTCCAACGTTAAGCCGCGAGGCGGGGAGATTTCCCTCACGTCTCTTCAGTCATGGGCGCGTCGCTGATAGACAGCACCAGCTTATAATAGCCACGGCACGAATGTGTGCATATAATTTGACTGTTATTTGGTATCTATATAGTTAACTGACTATCTGAAAAAGTTTGCAGTCAGTCTTTCAAACTGCAGACCGCCCACTTCACATTTGAGTTCCTGAAACATGTAAATTTATTCTTGGGAGTCGTGGTTGAAAAGGACGATCAAATGTGCAGGTGTCGATGAAATTCCAATAATGAAAAGAATGCTCCATCATTTTTGAAGGGTGTTCCCTACTCCTGATCGTGGGGGACGTTTGTATCTTAGCCCTCTTATTCCAACAAATGTGCTGTCAGTGGCGTAATTTTTTTTAAAACTGGTTTGTTTAAAAAAAAAAAAAAAAAAAATTTTTTATTACATTATTAGTTTATCTCAAACTGAGGTTTAACAGTTCAGTTCATTATATTAAAGCAATTCCAAATAAAGTAACAATATGTCATTTAAAGTCCTATTTAATTCCTAAGTGAAAACATTTATACATAATGCAGTGCTTCAGCCTATAAGTATACATACTGCTTACATAGTTTTATGTTATTATTATAAATATAAGATTTCTTTAGGACTTTTGGGACTTCATGCAAATCACACCTACAGACCAGTGTTTCTTTTATGCATCAGTAAAACCAAATTAAAAAAAAAAAAACTAGCTGCACAATGATACGCCTGGCCTTGTGTTATTAACCCTTGTGTTTTGTTTACTTATTAGCACCTGTGAAACTGTTAGCCTGTTGGCAAATATACCCAAGATATTGTTATGATTTTAAAGCAATTCATAAATTTCAGGGCACCATGATGTTTGAGAAATATTAATGTTGTTAATCCAATGTTTAGTACTTTGTTGCCTATCCTTTGAATGCTATGCTATGACTACTTGAATTCTGTGACTCGTAGACATCCCTAGGTGCTGAGTTTTCTAGTGATGCTCTGCCAGGCCTGTACTGCAGCCATCTTCAGCTCCTGCTTCCTTTAGGGGCTAGCTGCCTTACGTTTTCTCTTCAGTACATGTTCAGTTGGATTCTGATTGGGTGAATGACTTGGCCAGTCAAAACCTTTTCCGGTTTTTGGCTTTTGAAAAATGACTTTGTTGCCTTAGCAGTAGCTAAACATTGCTTTAGCACTGTTTGAGATCATTGTCTTTCTGTAGGTTTGTGGGCATTTGGATGAACTTGAGCAGATACGATGCCATCAGCAGTTACATGTTACACCATTAATAAAGACAAGTGAGCCAGTACCTGTCCATACCATAACATCCCCACCACCATATTTCACAGATGGGAGGGGGTGCCTTGGATCTTGGACATTTCCTTTTGGCCTCCACAGTTTGCTCCTCCCATCACTCTGATGCAAGTGAATCTTGGTCTCATCAGAGAACACAACAGGCTCTTTTAGGTACTACTAAGAAAACTGTAACCTGGCCATATTGTTTTTTCTGCTAACTAGTGGTTGCATCTTGCAGCGTAGCCTCTGTAGTAAATCAAGGAACACACATTGTTTGAGAGAACCCTCAATAGTGTTTGCAAGTTGACAATTTGTGATGGTTAACCAATGGATGAAGTGTGCATGAGACCTGAGAATGAATTGTGAATTGCAACTTCTTAGCCAGAAGCTGAGAATCTGTAGATTCCATATTGTATCCAGGTGCATCACAATTAGTGGCTTTGAGATAGCTGGCTTTAATTAAATTATTTATAACGGCAGTTGGCTTCAGTGTCCACTTTGATGTTTTTGAACATGGGACCGTGTATTTGAATTATGAATGCAGCTTGAACAGGGGTGTCCATGGTCAGAAATGCCACACACAGTTTCTTAATGAAGGCCATTTTTTGGACGTTATTTTTGGACTTAAAGCAAAAATAAACGTGGAGTTTCTAAAGCGCTGAGTATCATTGTACTGTATAATATTTTTAAAAATCACATTTTGACTTCAGGAATAAAATTTATAGTTTGACAATGCATTCCATTCCAGTTTCTAATGGAACATAACATTAGATGAGCCAATGCTACAGCTGTCTCCATGGTTCATATAAACATTTCTGTGATGTTGACACTTCTTAATGCCTGGTAGCCAAGTGTAAATGCTAGTTTGTGACACTTTTAGGCTTTAAGCTTTTACTCCAAACTACTCTTTCTCCTTTGCCCAGTTAAGTTATGTGCTTGTGTCAGTGGTGGGGTGAATGAGTGCATAGTTCCTTGCAAACTGGGTCCACTGCATAATTTGAAGTAACGGTTGCAATATTTTATAGCTGGACCATGGGAAAGAAAGTCCTAACACCCAACACCCAATCATATACACCAAGGAGGAAAGGGGCAGCAGTTTATGACTCTAACACTGACCCAGTAGGAAGTGCCTGCTCAATTTTATAACCACATTAAAATCACTCTGCCTGACCGTGAAGCAGTATCTGTCATTTTAGTTTATGTGGAAGTATAAGCTGTACCTGACTCTGCCCCCTGATCTGGTGTTACAAGCGTTGTGCGATTCCTTGATATAGTGAATTATTTTATCCTTTTTAAAAAATGTATCCGAATACATTAGCTAACTTTGTAAGTTTCCCCAGTTAAGAATCCTTTACATGTCTGAGACTATTTAAGATAGGTGAAGTTGAACTACATTAATAAAGCTGGACAGTAGGTCCCAATACAGCACTTTACATTCCTGTGTGTTTTACTGTGTTTCTTCCATGCTAGAAACTGCTTTGTTTCTCTCTGGATAAAGTTGAAGTATTTAGCTGGTTTGCAGGGAGTTTGTGCCTTATTGGAGAAAAGTAAAATGCAGAAGTTTTAACATAGTGAGGAAGTTAGTCGCACAGTTACTTAGGATTTGGTTATTACTGTGTTCCATAAATTATTTTTATTCTCAAACCCATGCAGCTCGACAATGTTGTGAAACATCCTAAGGATTTTTATATTGGCCTATTGTGGAGTCAAATTATTTAGATTCACAAACCATGGGTTTGTATGCTTTACAAGACACTGTATTCTACCATTCTTCTGGAGGTGGTGTGAACTGAGTCTTGCTACGCTAACATTCAGTTTTAAATATGGAAGATTTTGTACTGCTGTGGAGAAGGTGCTTTTGTTTTGATGGATGCGTCAATATGCTGTGCCCAGTGCCCTTTGGGATAATTCTATTTGTGAATTGCGGCCCACAGAAACTAATTGAAATGATATAATAATGTGGTATAGATGTCCTCATGGTATTTGTCTTTGATTGACTGTTTATAGGGCTGACTTCTTGTCTTGTTCCCCTTTAAAAAGCCAGTTCTCGCCACTTCTGCGTTCAGTCATTGCTCCCTTTATTTATAGAAGCTCACTGCAATATGACAGGGAAACATAATCAGAAAAGCACATCATGTCCACACACTGGCTCGTGCAGCAGCTGTCTCTTTCTACTCTACACCGAGTGTTAATTGAGACTTGTGCAACAATAACATGGATGTTAAAACAGTGTGTCAAATAGGCTACTGCTCAGCTGAGCTAGGTGTTTTAATAGGATAGTGCTCAGAAATGGATGGCTGTTTACTGTATAAGCACTCTTAATTTGACTGTTGTCATGGCACTCCGGAGGATACATGGAGGTCTGGAATGATCACAGTTGCTGCCTCGACTGAACATTTATGCGCAAAGTACAAGATTTGCATATCAAGTGTAGCTCTGTGAATATGTAAGTGTTAAGTTGAGGTGCTGCGTCTCAAGTTAGAGGGCCTAATGAACAACTGAAGCTCTTTACTACAGTGCATAATGTGCATAACTGTAAATAATGATTTACTTCTGCAAATATAAGCAGTGGTAAAATGGAGCCTGTGCATGTGTGTGCAATACAGAGCCAGGTATTTTGTATTTGTATCTTTTCTAGTTTTTGTCTGTCACCTGCAGCACTGGCACAGTGTCTGTTTTCCGTTTAAAAAAAACTTGGCCAGACATGTGGATTTTGTGGTCTTACGCCTTTAGGCCACGAGAGCGATGGCGAGCCATTACTGAGGGCCCCGCGCTCGTCTCCTGTCGCCGAGCAGCAGGCCTTAACACCACTGCATATTAAAGTGTTGGTTCGCTGTCTGCTTTCTTTGGACTCATCAGCATGTATTGTGCTGACTGCACTGTACGCCAGGAGGGAGAAAAGTGGCTGACATTCAGGAAATTAATCGACTCTGTGAATTGGAGGAGGCAACAAACATGGGCCCAATATTAAACAATAAAAAATTTTTAAGTTCCATTACTGGGTGCCGCTGTGACACTTGAATGATGCAATGGTAGTTCAAGTAGAGAAACTCACTGGTGTGAGGTAACAATGTTAGTTTCTGTTTCATGCCATGTTTGAACTCGTTGTGTAGGATCTCATGTTTATTTTTGATATTGTCCAACTTCAGCCTACCCACTCTGTCCGGAGTGTGAACTCTTCAATATATAAGAGTTTGGTGGGCAATGTTGCAAATGCTGCAGACCTTGTTTTGTTTAGTGTGTGGAAATGCCAGGTTTTCAGTTCCTTGTTAGTGGTTCAGCCTTTTCAAATTCAATGCTCTGAAAGGTTAAAATATACACATTGTGAACAAGCTAGCTTGCATAGTGCTCTGTGAGAATGTTACTGTGCAGCCTATATGAAATATATTTTTCATGGCTTCATGGCCTAATGGCTTCTTTTCTGGGACTTATGGGAAAAAATATGCTTCATCCGCACGTGCATGAACATCCTAACGCCCCCTCCTTCCCACGCTTACGCACACAAGCACACACACACCTGTACGCACACATGTACATACATGCGCACAGCACACACACTTGACCACGCACACACCCTCGCCCACGTTCCTGTCCATACATTTTCAAATACTGTGCTGGTATATGCCAGCATCACCAAGAAGTGGGCAGACTTGCAAATGCATACTCATCCATACATCGGTCAAGTGGATAATTTAATTCTCAAAAGTTGCGTGATGGTGAAACAGTAATTAAGTCATTATTTAATGAAAGTAAGCAAAGAAACTGCTAAAAGAAATATAAAAGTAAAACCATAGACAATATGAGCTCCTTTGGAGGATAATGGTGTGTGTCAAAACATGCTTTGTCTATTTTCTTTGATTGTGCTATTATGTTATAACCAAAAGAGCGGTTGATTCTGACAAAGTATAACTAACATCGTCTTAACATCACAAAAAGCATGTAATTCCAAATTTATCTTCAACAGCTATCATCTCCTGAAAATAATGGTATTTAATTGAAACACATTATGTATTAGTATAGAATTTTAATCTGTGTTTTTATGAATTTTTTGTATTACGCTCTTTCAGAAATATACATGGGTTATTTCTGTGATTCAGTGGTCGATGATGTAATAGATACAGCAGCAGCATAGTGCACAATAACCTTCACACATCATATATCTGGCATAAGTTCAAACTGATATATCAGGTATAAATGGTATATTTCCCTCCCCTAGGTAGCAATAATCATCATACTTTTTCTACAGATTTTATAATGTTGTAGTTATAAGCTAAACCAATACAGAGGCAATTTGGTTTTTGCATGCTTATGTCAGGTGCCGCTTATACAGAGCGAGTTAACTCTAGGGGGATACGACTCAGCCTTTGTTTACACTGTAGAGTGCAAACGGAATCAGCCTAGCAGTCACCCAAACGTGAAATACCATTTTTAGTCCGTGATTTGTACATTGAGACGTGGAATTCTTTTACTGTTTTCTTTGTTTTAATTTCCCTCCAATGGAAATGGCCGCTGCCTTGCTTCTCGCGTCCCCGAGGGCTGCAGCCAGACAGGCGTACTCTGTGCCAGTGCGTTTCCTTCTGGGTGGGCGGCACCGTTAAGGGAAGGGCCAAAGGCCAAGTCTGAATGTTTACGTGCTACGGTAATAGTTCAGGTCAAAATCTCATTTGTTCTGCTTACTGCCTGGAAACTGCATTGGAAATTTGACTAGACAAATTGTGTTCTTCAAAACTCTGACTGATAATGTGGTTCTTGACCCTTATAGGTGTTTATTCATTAAAATGTATACAGGTTTCGTCTAGTTGTTATTCTGGTTGTGGATAATGTAATGTAGGCTAAATGGATAGTTTGTGATAGGCTGTACCTGGTATGGTACCTAATTAAGGAACTGAAATTTACACGGGTGTGGCACAGACTTATGGGCATGCATACCCTACCCTAACATCATCATACAAGCACAACTTTCTCATTTACTTGTTTATTGTTTTTCAATTGTGTTTTATTTAAAGTAATAATCTCGAAGATTTTCATTAAAATAAATGTCTGTTAAGTCACTATCTATCGCCGAATTAGGTAACACAATGGTGATTGAGCCTATTATTGTATTAATTTATATTATTATTATTATTATAATTTATGATTAAAGTACTGGGTGTCTGTGGCGACATTCCCGGGGAAAAATCACAAGCGGCGCACAGTTAGTGACACATTTTCCATCACCCATCAGTGGTTGGTCTGCCAGAGAGGGTAGGCGGAGCTAACAACAGGCTCGCTCTTCAACTCACTTGTGTTTGAGAGGCTTACTGTTTTTTCTGGTGTCTGCTAGCGTTACAATAACAGAGAAGGGGGGGGGGGGGGGTTATGGAACCCTAAAAAGTTTTTGTGTAACATGAGAGGTCATATTATTTGTAATATTACATTACATTTATTTGGCAGACGCTTTTATCCAAAGCGACGTACAAAAAGTGCATTTCATGGTCATAGACAACTGCTAAACACAGTTTCGGTAAGGTACAATACTTATTTTGTACAGCTATTTCTAGCCAAGAACACAGTTTATTTCACACAGTGAACACTATTCAGACCTAACCTCTGCAAAGCCAACTAGGCAGAAGAATAAGCTACAGTATTGGGACAAATACAAATTACCAAAAAGTGCTGGGATGGGGCAACATGTAATAAGTGTCATAAAGAAAAAAAAAAGGGGGGGGGGAGATTTAGAGTGAGATATACAGCGTGGTGGTGGTTAGTCTAGGTATAGTCTGAAGAGATGAGTCTTCAGGCCACGGCGGAAGATGGGTAGTGAGGGGGAGGTTCGGAGAGGGACGGGGAGTTCGTTCCACCACTGGGGAACTAGGGTGGAGAAGCTCTGTGATCCCTTTGGGCAGGTGGGAGGGGTTACAAGGCGCCCTGCTGCAGAGCGGAGTGGTCGAGCAGGCACATAGAATCGAGTCATGTCCTGCAAGTAGATGGGGGCTGTCCTGTTGGCAGCAGTGTAGGCAAGGGTCAGGGCTTTGAACCGGATCCTGGCAGCGACCGGTAGCCAGTGGAGTGATCGCAGCAGAGGAGTGACGTGGGAGAATTTGGGAAGGTTGTAGATGAGTCGGGCAGCGGCATTCTGAATCATCTGTAGTGGCTGTATGGCACAAGCTGGCAGGCTTGCAAGGAGAGAGTTGCAGTAATCAAGGCGAGAGGTCGCCGTAGCCTGGACGAGCAGCTGGGTGGAGTGCGTCAGGTATGGTCGAATCCTTCTGATGTTGTACAGAAGGAATCTGCAGGACCATGATGTTGCCTTGATGTGCTCCTTGAGGTCCAGTTGGTCATCTAGGACCACCCCCAAGCTCTTGGCAGATTGAGAGGCAGTCACTGTGGTGCCACCAACCGTGATTGAGAGCTCACGAAGTAAGGAGGTCTTGCACAGGAAGAAGAGCAGCTCAGTTTTGTTGAGGTTGAGCTTCAGATGGTGGCTGGCCATCCAGGTGGAGATGTCAGCCAGGCAGGAAGATATCTTATCATTGACCTGTGTGGCCGAGGTGGGGAAAGAGAAGAAGAGTTGTGTGTCATCTGCATAACAATGGTAGGAGAAGCCATGTGAATTAATAACTGAACCAAGAGATCTGGTGTATAAGGAGAACAGCAGAGGACCCAGTACAGATCCCTGCGGCATAGATAGGAAGCGAACCAAGACAGGGCAGTCCCGGCGAATTTGTTGATGTAGTTGTCCTATTACATTTGATGACAATGTAACGTTACTAAATTATATAGCTGTTTGCACAGCTAACGCTAGCTACCGGACCATGTCAAGAAAGGCAACATTAGTTCAGACAACGTTGAGCACAGTATCCATCTCTCATATTAGGTAACGTTGCGTTAGCTAGCTAATGTAATTAACACAATCTAATGTAAGCTAACAATTAGAAAAAACACTAGCTAACGCTACCGACCGGTACCGACCTCGCAAACCGTCTCTCGAATGCAATGCTACCTTGTTGCAACGTAGCTAACTAAAGGCCAGTTCAGATCAGGGATTCGCAACGAGACTAGATGCAACTTGCAAAATTCCAAGACGTCTGATTGTAAACGTTCTAAAACTGCACTTGGCGATTTGACAAGGTGGGTCTTTTGAGACCCCATGCAACGGCTTCAGACGCTGTGCAACTAACCAGTTCACACCGCTGCAATTTTCTCTGCAACATTATTAAACCGTTTTTGTGTCGTTGCGAATCATTGATCTGAATGTTACCGTTATTTACATTGCCAACAAGTTCATCAATATATTATAATGATTGGAATAAAGCCGGGGTATAGGTGGAGCAGAGCCGGGTCTGATTTCTGTGTAAAGATGTCAAGCCGGAGAAAACTAAATAAAAGAATACGGCAGTATGGATTAGCGTTGTTATTATTTTATTACGCTTCCTCATATGTTCCTTCAGCCTTGATTCCCTTTTTTGATGAAATCTCCTTTGTTTTTGTTTTATTCTTCTTGTTGCTAATTTAACACCCAGCTCAGCTTTACCCTCGATCAGTTTAGCTAGCAAAACCAGAAACACCAGGGGTAACATTTTGCAAGGCAATTGTTTCAAAAATATCACACAACAATCATTCACGAGAAAGACTTTATTATGCACGAGACACATAATTGCACAAGCTACAGCGAATCCGGCAAATTCTTCTCTGCAGTACAAAGATGTTGATACCGGGCACAAGGTGGATAAAGAATGTCTGTGGAAACTGATCATCAATAATTCTACCCCAGTTCTGCTACAACATTTTAACCCGGCTCAGCAGCGTAAAGACAGCTTAAGTTAGCCTTATGTTAGACAATGAATGAGTATGTACATAACGTTACTTTTATAACAACCATTTTTTATTCAGTAAATAGTAGCCTAAGTGCTATAGTTGGCGTGGTCCAGGTGCCAACTGACTAACGTCACACAGGCGACACTGGTTGGATCCAGTTGGATCTATGGGAATTGAGGTCCAAAAACACACCTGCAATTACCGCTTCTCGCCATTGGTACCGCCAAAGAGAACAAAACGGAAATCGAGATAGTAACTTTAAAGCTGTTTTACGGGTTCCATCAGTTGTTTGGCAATCAGGGAAAGTAAATATTTGTCTATTTATGTTGACACTGAATTAAACCGTATTATTGGAAATGTATGTTCCAGGAAATCATAGGAAACTAGTGGCTGTTTATTTAAAGTTTAAATAAAATTAATTTTCGAAACATTGAGCAATTAACATTTTTATAATGTTTTTTTTTTTTACTTACTCATAAACAGAAACATATTTAAAACCCTGCTCACGTGTTATCTTTCATGTTTTCCCACTTTAAGTTGGTTCACAATGTGACTTCATTTGTACAAAAGCCTTTCTGTGTTGCTGTGAAGTGAAAATGAAACCCATGCGCACAATCACTGGTTTTGACTACTCCAGTGAAAACCAATCCTGTTCCTAGAGATCTGCCATCCTGTAGGTTTTCATTTCAATCCTACTTTGGCACACCTAACTTGACTAATTAGCAGCTCAACAAGATCTCTAGCTGTTGAATGAGCCGTGCTGTGTTAGGGTTGGAAGGAAAACCTACAGGGTGGTAGATCTCCAAGAACAGGGTTGGTTACCTCTGGATTACACTGTGACCTTCAGTTTGTTTCATTTAAAAATTGAGGAGTTTTTCCTTTGCATGAATTCACCAGGGTTTATTTTTCCTCTCGCAGTACTGGACTGACTTTTTTACGTGCTAGTTTGTTTGTATTATTCACTTTGTAAGTGATGCTTGTTTCTGAAATTGAATGAGACTTGGTAGAGTTTGCAGTTTGGTGTAAGCAGAAAGTGGTTATTGCAGTGTACTAAAGTCACTAAAGGATTTATCTTTTATGATATGTTGCACAGCAGTTATGTTCAGTTAAAGGCTGTAATTTGAATTCAGTAGCCTATAATTTTCTGAACTATGTACCGCAGTCTCTTGAAATCACAAACTTAGATTCACGATGATTTTAATAAGTATGCACGTTACGACAGGATTGCTTTAATTCGCCAGTTTTGTTGAGTCCCTTTGGTCTTCCCCATAATCCGGTATGCCTATATACCGTAACCCGTGTAACCGATACGCGATGGCTAATTGGTCACGAGTCGATTTGGGGCGTCGAGTTGCGGTTGGTCTCGAGAAATGCGAACGTTGAAATAGGTGAGCAGACTGTGAAATTATAGAAAGTAAGTCATGCATTTCTTCGTAAGCCGAGCCGTCCACCCGGTCAGCTAAAAATACCTCGGGACGTTGAATATGGCAGCAGCGGCGTTTCAGTTGGTGCTTCATATCGTACTTTGAATCCGTTAGCTGGGGCGGGCCGACTTTCCCCTTCGCTTCAGGCCGCAGCTGTGGCAGGTAGTATGTAAGCGGGCCGAATATAACTCGCCACAACCTATTGGGGGCACGGTGATTGAGTTTTGGTCTCATGACTTACTCTTATAGCCGCGGGAGTGATTTGTCATCTTACACTGCGGTTCACTAATAGAAGTGCGTACTTAACTCCTGATAGTGGGTTCTGTTTACATGGACACGTGTCTTTTCTTTTTCGGGAGTACGACAGTCACATATTAGGAATGCTTTTATATGTCAATCAAACCGGTTTTATTGGTTGAGTTGGGCCTGCTTTAGTCTAACCCAGCTCTTCGAGAGCAGTGTTTGATGATCTTCCTGGACTTTTAAAAACCATTATACATCATTCACTTGATGAAGAATTGGAGAATGGTTTTGTTTGGAGTGAAAAATAGGCATTCTTCAAATCATTTATTGTTTGCGCATGTAGCTATCTCGCGGAGTCAGAGAAGAGCAGAGCGTTTGTGCAGTGAAGGGCTCTGCTTTGTAAAAATTCATTTCTAAAACACACAATCGATGCATTCAGTCAGAGATGCTGTTCGATCAGTTTGGTTTTATTAATGTGTCTGGCTCAACCCAATCATGCAGCTCAGCCTTTTCAAAGCTCTTTGCTTTAGCATTTCTGAAGGTCTTGGCGTGAATGCGTGCCCATTGCTACACAAAGGCGCCAATTAAAAGGAACATTCTTTCCTTGTTCCTTGGCATGACAGGCAAATCAATGCCACATACACACAGGTCAAGCTGAAGAAAACGTGTGTACTGAGTGTGTATTGATTATGACATTCAATTTGAGAGATCCCCATATTGATTTGCAAAACCTATGCAGGTTTTCAGTATTCAGTAAGTACACAATCATCTGGGAAACCTATTGATTGACATGGCTAACATGAACTTAGGCTATCCTAAATGAAAAATGCATGCATAATATGTCCTAGTCATCCATATTAGCTGCGAAAAATATGAATCGGTGAGCAGATTTGCACCCTTGTTTTGGCTTTGATCATATAAACAAGACAAGCACACTAACCAGATACAATCCGGACATTTAGGCATGTTTTCATTTTTGGGTATTTTTACCACGGTTAAGAAAAAACAGTCGTTTTTCTTCGAGTCCCTTCTCAACAGTTGTCAGAATTGCACACCCTGTCGTAATTTTGATAATGCTGAAGAGTTGATTCGTATTCTGGTGCTTGGACTTGAGAATGCAACAGCACGTGCTTCGGTTGTATATCTCAACGTTTGTATCCATTGTATGAAATGGTAGCCCCAGGAAATATATACACACTACAGTTTAATGTGAGGGTCAGGCGCATATTGAGTAGAGGTGCTCCCGATTCCTGACTGGATTTTTAATGTTATGGAAAGCACTACACACACACACACACACACACACACACAGTGGCATGGCTTGGCATTGAGGGTGTGTGTAACCAGGTTTAAATTTAGAGGGCACAATTCACAGTGGGGACTTGAATAAACATCTAAAGTTCACACTGCATTTTTTCCCTTTTTTGTTTTTAGAGAAACCTGCCATAGCACCACCAGTATTTGTGTTCCAGAAGGATAAAGCACAGAAGGTTAGTCAAGTATATCAATACAGTTCAGTTTTTATTCTTTTCCTTGTTGGAAAATGCATAATGCCCCCAAGTAGAAGTGGCAAGATTAGAAAAATCTATTGCCTGAGATGAGCTGAAAATCTTACACACTACAGAACATAATCCCTGATTCCCCTTTTTCTCACTGACTGCTTTTCATTTCAGAGATCAGCTGGTGGATCCAGTGCAGAAGATGGGGAAGGTGAGTGACGTCCTGGTTTTGCTCTGTAGTAGCAGCTGAATACTGTCAAAGTGTACAGTATTTATGTGGTGTGTTTAGATGGTGTTAATTAAACTAGTTGCTGTTGTTTCTTTCAGATTCAGACAAAGACGATGATGATTACTGTCCTGCTGTGAAAAGAGAAAGAACATCATCTTTAACGCAGTTCCCACCTTCTCATTCTGGTAAGAGTTTGCCTCAAATTCTGTGCACCTGAAAGTGCACCACATTCTGTACACCTGAAAGTGCACCACATTCTGTGCACCTGAAAGTGCACCACATTCTGTACACCTGAAAGTGCACCGCATTCTGTACACCTGAAAGTGTACCTCAGTCTGTCCACCTGAAAGTGCACCTCAGTCTGTAAACCAAGTAAGTTGAAGACTGTGACCTACTCAGTTTTAGAATGCAGTCTGTGTATTTAACCACCCAGATTGAATGACTTAATGTGTCCTCCCTGGCATGTATGTTGGGGATTCTCTGGTTTGATATTCAACGTCTGATTCACTTACACTATGTCTGATGATCCACGCATTAAGTAAACTAAGATCATTCAGCCTTCAGTGAGCTTTTTGCCTCAGAATGTAAAGATGTGTAGTGGCCAGCGTGTTGGAGGAATGGTGTCCAGCACAGTGCAGCAGCCTTAATGCCATTAACGTCCAAAGAAAATAACATGCTTTTCCTGCTCTTCACTTTCTTTGTTCATTCACAGTGTCAAAGAATAATGTGTTCATGCCCTCCAATTTCTGCCAGTCTCCAACTGGAAACTCTGACTCAGAACCAGGTGAGGCCATTGGAGGATTTTCGGACTTGTATTCAGGAACTCCTGCACGACCCACACATTTTCTGTATGCGCGTGTGTAGTAGTATATGGTGTAATATTGTATATATTATGTGGGTATATGGTAGTGTTTTCACTTTTCGCTACATGGCTTGTGAGAAATGGTCCAGTGGAATGTGTTTGTGTGTCTTAGCACTGCAGTGGGAGGTCTACTGTGCATTAATGCAGCATGTCATAAAGATCAGCTGCACTTGAAGCCTGAGGAAGCTCGATCTGACAGACCGTCCTTGCAGAGCTTGAATGATTTCCTAATAACTGTGCTGTGAAACGGCAACTGAGTTAGACATGCATGGTTTATTGTCCCTGAATACAGTCTGTATTATCCGCTGCATAATTGCCTTTTGGTCAAATTGTTACTCATTAAACCCATTTTCTTCCATAGTGTTAATTATGTCCCTGTGCATAGTCACTATTTTGTTGCTAAGGAAACCTTCACAATATTCTTTGAATATAAGGCAGTCTTACCAAAATGTTTCATTTTGTGTTTCATGCTTTTGTGCCTTAGACATTTTTTGGTGGCCACCATACTCATAATGATGTGTGTGGAAACAAAAAGGTAACCGGCCATCCGTAAATCAAGATCAAGGACACATGCATATGTCGCTTCAGAGTGAATGTTGGTCTAAAAGTGATCTTTGCTTTGAATGTCCCTTTCAAAGGAAAAACCCCTGTCTGTGAGGTTTTGCACTGTTCATGATGTCATATCTTCATGTTGTGGTGTGAAGTTGTGCTGTCATTAATCTGATCGCCTGTACCGTGCTTGTCCTCATCTCTCAACAGAGGAAAAGACAGTTGGATTTCGGCTGAAGCCGCCAACCTTGATCCACGGACAGGCGCCAAGCGCAGGTCTGTATCGATGCCTGTATCGTGTTGTGTTTATGGTGGGGTCCAGTGGTAGATTGCGCTGGTAGTGCTAACAGGCGTGCCGTTGTTTGTCTGGGACTTTCTGCTGAGTGTAAGTGTTCAGTAGTGAAAAACCACGACCAGAGGTCACGAAACATAACCCGGCTGAAAGGAAAATTAGAGTAAGGGCCATTTTAAAACAAAATGTATCAAAAAGTTTTGAATTCACGTTTTAATCAGTGACACAAATGAAATGCAATCCAGACGATCCTATCTACATAATGTATTTTGCATATGTTGTCACAAACTTAATTTTGAAAATGACATTATGGCAAACGTACACGCAGCTTTGGAATTATGCAAACCGCTATTATATTAAATCGCTAAACCATTGTAATGGCAACAGATCACAAGAACCTTGTGTTGAATATGTAAAATATCCTTCGTGGCACACAAAAACCGTCTGGGCCAATTATAAAACCATAAACTAAAACTTGAAACGATATCAAGTACTTCAGAGAGTGAGCTGTCCATTTTGGCGAAGAAATGCTAGTTGACTTGCGGAAATCTTATCCTGCGTATTTGAATTCTTTCCCCTGGCTCTGCCCGTATTGCTTCTGACAGCGGTGAAGCGGGATCCCCAGCCGCAGCGAAAATGATCTCCGAGGCTGGGGCGTTCGCTTCGGCGGGGCTGAGGAGAGCCTGCCGCTGCATTTCCATAAAAACGCAAACTCTCCTCAACTATTTTTTTATTGAATTCCCCCCACCCCCACTCCGGGCCCATTGTTTCCATATATGATCCTGACTGACGAAGTCTAGCGCCTAGATAATAAGGGTGCTAGGTTATAGGAGCAGTCTCCATGTGCCAGGGCTGCTGGTGGCACTGGAATCCATGTTCTTTTTCGCGTCCAGGCTAACGG
This sequence comes from Anguilla rostrata, assembly GCF_018555375.3. NCBI lineage: Eukaryota > Metazoa > Chordata > Actinopteri > Anguilliformes > Anguillidae > Anguilla > Anguilla rostrata. Next base: position 23,832,943 of record NC_057936.1, on the reverse strand, counting down.
CGGGTTGCTTGTTTTTTTTAGGCGTCCCCAGCCAGAAGCCCAAGGAGCAGCAGCGTAGCGTGCTTCGCCCGGCGCTGCTCCAGGCCCCGGCCCCCAAGCCTTTCGCCCAGTCCAGTGAGTATGGGCTCTGACTGCAGCCAAAGGTTCCCGTGCGTTACTCACACCTGCTTAAGAGGGGCGGGCACTGTTTGTGACATTGCCTGCGTGAATTTAAGGCCTGAATTCCTTCTGTTCTTTTGCTTGAGTGTAACTGGCAGAGGGGGCTCACTGCTGATTGAGTTTCAATGCGCAATAATGTGCGTAAGATGAAATTGAACCTCTGGGGAAGCGCTGAATAGATTTTCCATTGAAATTTCGTCTGTCCGGAATAATTACAGATTCCAGCAGCGGGACGAATGGCGTGAATAAGTCATTGGACAGCACCGCAGAGGAGCAGCAGGCCTCTCGGAATAGCACGGAGAAGTCCGACGGCATCGTGGAGGAGACGGTGGTGAGCACTGACAATTTCACGGCTTGCTGCGCAGTGCCGTTACCAAGCAAGGCAACAAACTGCTTTTAGGCTGTTTTATTTGGACCCGTATGCTCAAGAGGGCTTGTTTGCTAATCTAGGTGGGTGAGGAGAACGTCAAGCAATGTCATGCACTCCATGTTAATGATAGCTATGATAACTATGACCATGTAAACGCCAATATCGAGCTATGTATAATTTGGGCCTGAGGAGTAGTAGAGCCAGAGGCTGTCTTAGTATTAGTAGAAATGAGTACAGTACTGAGAGACCAATGGCTACCATCTCTAACATTGGCTAAGTGGCTAGCGAGCCATTCCTTGATGGCAGTAGCTTGTGTATAGAAAGATTAAAGCTATATTGACAAACACACAGTCAACGTTATTACTGCCAAGATTGCCATCTGTAACTCAAGCTTTCACCAGCTAGCCACCAGCTACATGGAAGCCAACTGAAAAGCGAAATTCGAAATTGGCTGAAAATCTACCACATTAGATCTGTGTAGTTGACCTCAAAGCATGATACAGTAGCTAGTTATCAAAGTATAATTCAAATGCAGCGCTACTCACTAATTTGTGAGCAGGGGGAAAAAAACATTTTTGGCTGTTTGGCCTGCTCCTGCCGTTAGTAGAACAGTTGGCTTCAATGAAATGTGTAACATCTGTAGTTTCACCAGCGTTCTGTTGACAGAATTATAATATCACTTTGAGTGTGCCATGAACGAAAGGTTCAGGCCTATGTGCTTCTTTTGCTTTCGCGGATTTGGGAGCCCGCTTGTGACCTCCAGGCGACAAATGTGACTTTTTTTCTTATTTTACAATTTCAGTTTTTCAAGAGTGATAATCCTCATTTTTCAGACGAGAGCGAAACGCAGTGCTAGCCGCTGGTCCTGACCGCTCCGTCCTATCGTTTCCCAGGCGAACGCTGATCTGGAGGCTGGCCTGGCCAGCGCGAGGGACGAGAACAGGGACCCGAAGACCACACCCGCTGCGGCTTCCTTCGTGTTCGGCCAGAATATCAAAGACAGAGCAAAGGTTCCCTCTATAACTCACTTTATTTGTGGGCTAGTCAAGTTATGAAGAAATATGCATGTTGTCCGTTTGATTTAGCAGTGTAGGCTACTGTGCCATGGTACTTTGATAGTGTACCTTAGTCATCTTGAGGGAATTAGTTTTGTCATTGCAATCAAACACGGGGGGAAGTGGATGAACTGCAGACTGATGTCAGCTGTTCTGTTTGTGCTGCTGACCTGGTGTTTGAACTCCAGTTCCTCTTGCTCTATATATTTTTATATTCTTAATGAGGAAGTGTCTTTTTATCAGCCAGCCCCATTTTTCCAAACTTCATGATTCAAATTAAACTGCAGAAATATAAATTATGAAACAATATAAATATATTCGGAAGTTGTAGCAGACTTAATTATGACGTTCTTTTTTAACTGTAGGTGGAAGAAAGCAGTCCCCCTTTGGAAGCAAAAGAGGGTGGCTCTCCATCATCAAAGTCTCAGTCAGGGGAAACTAATTATTTCCTGCAGTATATCAGCACCCCCAGGTAATGCTGCTCCACAGTTTTATTAAAGGTAGATTTTGGCTCGGAAGCTGAATCGCTCGTCTGAACGTCTCTCCGTTTCATTTTCAGTTCACAGAAACCCGCTAACAATGTGGAAACTGGGGCAAAGTTTGTTTTCGGACAGAATATGTCTGACCGCGTCCTGGTGAGTCTCGCATTAAAATATTTCCTCAGTTTTTACTTAAAAAAGGGATATTGGGATATGTTTTTATTGGATTAGGTATGAATGCTGTTTTAAACCACACCTTAGATCGAATTCAAATGAAGGTTGAAGTCAACATTTGTCTTCCTCAGTTTTACAATGGGTAACCGTGGTATATCGATATGTCAGTTGACACTTAACTGCTCAGAGTCGACAGGTTTTTTGGACCGGAACTCTGTGCAGACTTACACGGCCGTGCCGCTGGACCGCCCACTTCCCCGCCTGCTGTTACCTCTCCCCACCGTTTCGTTTTATTACTCACAGATGAAGTATTGTCCTTAACATGCAGCGCACCAAAGTACTTACAACATATTTCATGATATTTGATGGATTTGTTGCCAAATCTGGGTACGAAAGAAAATCGGAGAAATCTGCCCAGATGTCTGTGAACGCTGCTGTGGAGGTAACTGCTCTGTCTGAAGCAGATGCACTGAAGGCACTCGATCACAGCCCGTGTGTGGGTGGAGGTCTCTGCGTGTCACATCTGGGCGTTTGTGTGCGTTCCGCTCATGGTTTGGCGGTTCTGCTGGCCAGGCTCTCCTCTAGCTGACAGCCACCTCGTCCGCTTCCTTGCCACCAGCGCGCTCTCCGTAGTCCAGGTGTTACCGGGGTCTCATAGCGACCGCGCTGGGGCCTGGAGTTATGGTCTGCCGCTCCGTCAGGTCAGGTCCTTGATTTACCTGACTGCTCGCGCTCACCCAGCGGTGTGTCTCTCCTCCAGCTGCACCCAGCTGCACTTTACCCCAGTGCACACGTAATGGGTAAATGAAAGGGCTTATTGTGGGGGACGGGTGTTTGTTTCTCTAGGGATTGGAAGGGAGGTGCAGCGGTGTAGGGGAGATGTACTGCACTCATGATGGAATGAGTTGGATGACAGGCTTACTGATGGATTTCTATTTCCAGTATTTTGTAATACTCCAAAAATGTTACAATGACTTAAAATCTGCGCAGGAAGAAATATATTGTCGTGGATAAACATTAGTATGAAACTGCCTGCATTTGGCTTGAATCTGAGCTGAGATAAGTGTAAAATGAATTGCATTATTATTATTATTTTTGTATTACTTTTTTTAATAACCATGTTTCTTCTGTGCAATGAATTGCCTTTGGATACAGCGGAGCTATATTAAGGCCTTTATTGATTAATTTGTTTTCAGAGTCCTCCAAAGTGTAGCGAATCACCAGTAGAGGGCAGCAAAGAGGTTCCAGATGTCCCAGCTTCTGAACCTCCTCCACAGGACACTATTCCCGAGAAGGGTAGGTGTGCCCAGACCTCTGAATAATGAGGGCCAGTTCCTGAAGCAGTACACTCAAATCATTGTGTAGTGACATTTTGACACTGACAGTGCTGAGGAGCCATGTTTTACTGTACAGAATTAGCTCGTGTCCATTCTCTTCCCTCCCGCTGTGGAGCTGGGTGTTCAGCTTGTGATGGTGACTGGCTGGATTGATGCCTGTGCTTGTAGCTAACAACGTAGCCGAGTCGCTGGAGGAGTCTGCCGCAGCGTACACTAAAGCCACAGCTAAGAGGTGTCTACTGGAGAAAGTGGAGGTGATCACGGGAGAGGAGTCGGAGAGTAATGTTTTACAGGTAAGGAGGATGGTCATCTCAGCCTTCACACACATTATCATTATTGCCTCTGGTTCCTTGTGAGGATATTTCATCTTAATGTCATTTTGAAGTAATAAAAATAAAAAACAGAATTTTATTTATTTATTTATTTATTTATATTCTTCCGTGTTTCTAACGAGAGAGGAGCTAAATCCGGCCTGTGTCTGTCTCCGTAGATACAGTGCAAATTATTTGTGTTCGACAAGACGTCCCAGTCCTGGGTAGAGCGAGGCAGAGGTCTGCTGAGGCTGAACGACATGGCGTCCACTGACGACGGCACGTTGCAGTCCAGATTAGGTAACGGGTCCTCTGTGTGCGGTCGAGCTGTAAAAATCTGTCCCGTCTGATGGTGCGAAGAGCCGCAGCAGCAATAGCACACGAGCGCTAGCAGCCGAGCGGATCCTGTAACCACCGTTCTCTGTTTTTCTCCGCTGAAGTAATGCGAACCCAGGGCAGCCTGCGCTTGATTCTCAACACTAAGCTATGGGCCCAGATGCAGATCGAGAAGGCCAGCGAGAAGAGCATCCGCATCACCGCCATGGACACAGAGGACCAGGGCGTCAAGGTCTTCCTCATATCGGTATGGCAGCAGGCCAGCAGGTCTGGGGGGTGTTTTTTTTTCTTCTTCACCACAACAGAGTTATAGAGTGCAAGCATTTCACTCGCTTATGTAAGTCAGTGAAATTTTATGTGTGAACTTGAAAAAAGAAAGAAAGCACCTGTGCAAGTTATTTACAGTGTCAGGCATCCCCATTTTTGATGGGGAAGTTGTAGCTCATTTTATTTCTCAATTTCAGGTATAGCCTCTGTGATCTTGTTTGGTCTATATGAAGTTTTGTCACGAGTCTGAACTCCGATGTGCCGATAACAGTTTTACATTTTTTCTCACTTTCAAGAGGGTAGCACTGAATAGCTTGGCCAAAGCTATTTTTGCTGATGATATCTGATTATCGTGTTTGTTGCTTTTTGGCATCATCTGTAAGGTTCCCTGAAATATTAAAGAGGAAACTGGTTTCATAAATTCAGGTGGAAGTGGATGAGAAAGAATACAAACAGTACATATGTGTTTTGTAAGTGATGGATTTCCTGTATGTCTGTGTAATGTCATCATAGTGATGCGTTAACCTTAAAGTGCCTAATTGTACTGTGTGCCCCTAAACTTTTCAACTTGGGGACACAAGCGGTCCCAAAAAAAGGCAAATGTAGAGCCCTGAAAGGACAATTATATTGTTGAATAAAACATTCTTTTATTATTGGCAATTTTGAATGTGTTTCTGTCATGGGAAAAAATAAAAAAACAGAAAGTGCATATGTAGTGCTCCTCCATTTTGCTGTGTGCTCCTAAATTTTCCATATCAGGAGCACCAGTGCACCTTGGCTGAAAGCTTGCTGTAGAACCCTGGGCAAATCGCGCACGCCCAGGCAGCAGTGTGGTGTCGTGCTGCGGGAACCGAACCTGTCGCTCAAAGTGCTGGCGCTTGTACCCTCGAGCGAAGGCGCTGAACCTGAGTCACTTCGGTGAAAATATCCCACCGCGTCAATGTCTGTACACGGAAACCTAAATCTGTGGGTGAGGCGCTGTGCTGAATGGCTAACCGTGAGGCGCGCCTGCCCCCCTCAGGCCAGCTCCAAGGACACGGGCCAGCTCTCCGCCGCCCTGCACCACCGCATCCTGGCGCTGCGCAGCCGAGCCGAGCAGGAGACCGAAACCAAGCCCGCCGTCCCCGAGGCCCCGGTGCCCCAGTCCAACGAGGAGGACAGCGACGAGGACGACGTCATGGCCCCGTCGGCCGGCGCCGCCCCCGCCAGCGGTAACTCGCGCCTCCTCGTCTCCGCCGCCCGCCGTCCTCTCAGAGCGCCGGCACCGGTCTCGCTCCCGGAAGGGCCGAGGTAACGAAGGCCGCGCGCCCTGTCCCCCCCTCTTCTGTCCCTCAGGTACCCCGGAGAGCGGAGAGGCCCAGGTAGCCGGGAGCACATAGCGCCCCCTGTGGCCTTCCTGCCAGGATCGCGCTGCTGAGGCGCTTGGTACGCCCGAGACCGGCGACGTTTGGGGTGGGTGCGGAGTTCCACAGAAGATCCCGCGCAGGAGTCCGTCACTCGCGTCTGCAGCTCATTTTCCTCTGCATTCAAAGTAAACCCGAGGTGGTTATTATTTTTTATTTTCCTTAATTTTTTTTTGTTTGTTTTTCGTTTTGTTTTTGTTTTTTAAACTGCAAAATGCAGCGACTTCTTTCCCGCTTTGGTTTGGGACTTGGATGCTCATCATATTGATGAGTGTGGGGGCATGTGGGAGATTTAAAAAAAAAGAAACCTTTTTTTTTTTTTCCTTCTCTGGTTTAAGATTTGAAGACTACAGATTAAAGTACGGGACCTTTGAACTTTTTGTTCACTTCGCAAGAGAACACGCCTCTGGGACGTGCATCCAGCAGGGCTCCCCATTAACATTCTCATCTGGAAGATGCTCATTTGTAAACTCGCCTCTTTTCTTTGTCATGTAACCAAGTAATTAATCTGTGAACAGTGTCCAAAATACATTTGTTGGTTTCATAATTTTCCAGTAGGCAAGTCATGCTCACCGTAGATTTGAAACCTAGCCGAGCCCCTTCTTTAAATGGACAGATCTCTATTGATTTTTCTTTTGACTAAATAATTCAAGATTCAGTACTTGTAAAGACTGAAACACACACCATTCTGTGGTGGGTCTATGCACAGAGGATTGATATGAAATCGTATAAATTACACAGTACATGACTATCTGAATGGGAAAGGCTCATGTATCCAGCAACTGAGCAGATTATTATTATTATTATTATTATTATTATTATTATTATTATTATTATGTTTTGAATAATTGAACCGTAGTGGATTAATAGTCATTCTATCATTAATGCTTTAATTTTCAGTACCTTTGGGGGTATTTTATGTTTTTTTATTATTAATGGCTGATGCCGTATCATTTGTCTTTCAATAATAATCATACAACTTGGAAGTGTTTTTTTTTTCATTTCAGATCGTTTTTTTGCAAGTAACAGTTTATATCCCGAAGTCCTTTTTCCTGTACGTCCTGATATGTCATGTAAATCTTCTCTGAATATATTCCAGTTTACCACAGAATACCGATTTTTTTTTCCCTAAAATAAATCTTAAAATCCAGATAAACAGATTTTGATTAAATTGAGAATGTTTTTGTTTGAAATTGTTTAACATTTTATAAATATGTCCATATATATGTGTGTGTGTGTGTGTGTGTGTGTGTGTATATATATATATAAATATATATATATATACACACACACGCACACTGTGTTTCTTCCCCTCATAATAAGGTGTTTGCCTATAGACTATTAGATACTTGCTTTTGAAAGTTTACCTCTTCAAAGTAACACCTTAATTTAAGGTTCCACAGGATTAGTTTTAAAAGAAATGTGCATATCTGGAAACATCAAAGGCTTTGACTCTTCAGGGCTAAATTGAGGTAATACTCAATAGTGGACCTAATTTATTGCAGCAAATTTTATTCATTTTTTAATTCTTTAAGCCAGGATGACAGGCTTCAGTATTGAAGTCTAATGGATTTCGATCATGGGGAGAATGTAAATGTAAAATGAACTGACAAACGGCTTGTGTTAACATCTCTCCTGAACGAGTATGGCACATGAAAGTTTTGAAAGTTACATAACCTTTGAACAGCCAGTGTTGCCATTTTCCGAAGAGCTATGTATATGTATGTGTATATATATATATATATATATATATATATATATATATATATATATATATATATATATATATATATAGTACACCAGGTGGCGCTATGCATACTGGAGGGTAGTAAAGGGTGAGTTAGTGTATCACATACAGTTTTGTATAAAATGCACATAAAATCTGTGTTTAAAAGAATAGACGAATAAATGGTGAAGGACATTTCTTTAGTAAGTGTAGCTGCCCTTATTTTACCTATGATAAAGCCTGTGGGACGAGTGATCTCTAAACTGTTGTATAATAGTGTGCTCCTTTGCTTGCACTACAGCAAGCCTTTGATGTTAAAATATGTATTTTTAACAAAAAAATATAAAAAACCAAGAAAAAGGAAAAACACAAGTAGAAGTATTGTTGGTAAAATGTATAATTCCCTTAATATGTATATTATTGAACAAACAGCCTTATAGTGTAAATGACTATCCTCATCTTTTTTTATTTTATATTTTTCATTGCTGTCTATAGAATTGTCATCAGCTTTGTGCTCAGATTTGTTTTAAGTATTTTCTCAAATTCTGCTTACAGTTATGTAGCAAGATACATAGGACAATTCCTCTGGTTATAGGGCTCACAAATGAATGTATGAAATTTTTGTCTTGCTAAGGGGGCTGTAATCCTCTAGCACTTTTCCGTTGCTAATATTATGCTTACTTCCCATTAATATGAAAACTAGGTAATGCACATAAGCGGGGGTTCAACATTGATCAAATAGCAAACGAGTCAATGCTGTTGAGGTATTGGATATCCAATTGCCAATGTTTACGTCGCTCTTTGTTTGTGTGTCAGTCATTGGGAATCTGTGGGGACGTGGTTGTTATCCACCTTTGTGTTTATGGTGTTACTGAGGGTTCTGTGGTGTGTCTGCTTTAAATCACAAGGTTCTTGTTCATTGTTCCCACAGCCTGGTGCTATTTTTGTTGTTCCTCTTTGGCGGCGTGACCGTTTCTCACCTTTTCAAGTTGACGCTGATCATTTTTACACACATTCAGACCAACTATTTCATGGTGAAAACTAGTGAGCTTTTTAGTGGAGAATTGTACAGATTTTATGAAATATGGGGTTCTCTTTCTCTGGGAAGCCTTTAGCTGCTCTTGTACAATGGCATCTGTTTAAAGTAATCGGTGAGACTGGAATTTTTTAACATTTCAGTAATTTTTTTGCAACTTAACATTTTTGCTTCAAAATGTAGCCATGAACTTCTAGGATAAATAACATTTTTGCAACTGATTTTCTTCATACAGAACTGAGTCATGGTCCATCTTTGGTAATCTAATGAAGTGAAAAGCAATATGTCATCGCTTCAGTATTTTTATAGGTGTGCTCAGATTATGCAAGGAATAAAGGTTATACTGAACGTCTAAGGAATGTTCTACTTGATATTCTCTCTGTGCCTCATTTTCTCAGGATAGTTTTTGGTTTGAGTTTGAGCTTTGTTGAGGCGCATTAAGTGATTTGGGTGAGTTGTCATGGTATATATATTTTTTTTACCTGATTTTTGGCTATGTCTTTAATCTCTGCAATTAGGAGTTGATAATGAGCACGTGTTATGAAGTTAAAGTCTACAGACATCTGTCTGCCAGTTCAGCCATAGCTTGTTCACTTGTGTGTAACACAGATAAAAAATCTCGGAAAGGCAGTGTGCGCTGCGCACCAATAGCAACTGGTTGTGAGAAGATAGTTGTGCGATGGTTGTCAAATTTTTTACGAAAATGTTCAACCACAATAAACGTAAGACCGTTCTCTTTGACTTTATCTTCTAATTTTCTATGAGGGTGAACTGGGCAGCGGAGATGTTGTAAAACTGGGTTTGTAAAGTGGTGTCAGTTCCTTTCTTTTCATTCTTTGGGGTGTCATTGGGCCCGCCAGTGGATAAACCCAGCTCTCCGATGGCCCTCTGCAGTGTGGATTTGGTATGTTTCTGAAGGTCTGTGGGTCAGTTTTGCCCTGTAGGCGTGGAAGAAGGTTTGGTTAGAACACTGAGGGACCAAGGGAACAGAGCAGTTGCTCTCTCGTGAGCTTAAATAGAGCGAGAATCTGGGCTTAAATAATTGACTGGGCTGGAAAGCCCCAGCAGCTGATGGCTTTCGGGGTTTGAGGTTCACCCATGTACAGCAGGACTACTTGCTTCCTCTTTAATTGTATGTGGAAGATTATCAGGTATCATAGTATAAGGAAACCCTGTAGATTTGTTACTTCATTTTCTTTTGCAAAAATCCATACAACCTTTTTGGATAAAAGAGATTTCCACTGTTGGCCACTTTAATCAAAATTCATTTTTGAGCCCTCTTGTTTTGCCAGGTCAAACCAACTCAACACATTACTTTTTGCTTTGAGCTTTAGTAAAAAACAAAAATGGAAAAAAAAATTAAAATACTAAAATATTCCAATAAAAATACAATTGTGTTTTGAAAAAGTTTATGTAAAATTGTCATATCAAATGTATTTGAGAATAACATTAAAACTTTTAACAGGATGCAATTTTGGTGCTCTTGATTTTGTTTGTTGATTATTTCTAACCTCTTGCAACTTAAAGGAAAGTTTGTGTGTGTTTTTTGTATTTTTAATCTAGTTTAAACCATTGCTAGTGCAACTGTATTTCTCATCATGCTTTATGGATTAGATGGACAGTACAACACAGAGGAAGGGGAAAAATAAGTATTTATCCCCTATCATTGGCTTCAGTTAGAATCAGGATTTGTGTATTATTAAAGTTTAATTGATGCGTTGTTTATAATTATATTATAGATGGTGCCTCATTTGTGTGCTTTCTCATACAGAATTAGAATATCTGATGTGTTCTTTAGATTCTCTTGTCTTGCTAGGTTTTAAGCTAAAGATACTATCCAAGTAGGTGTCGGTCAGTCTCTTGTCTTCTTCCAGTATTTTCCAGTAGGTGGCTCCACAGCACAAAGTTTGGAGTCAAAAATCAGGCAATGTCTTGCATAACAGCTTATAGTTTGTTTTATCTGATTAAACTGCAGCATGGCCTTGGACTGTCCATAAGAAAGTGAACAGTGTGTTGGTCTTAATTTTTTTTTACAAAAATGTACACGGTCCCCACCTGTTCTTCATATATAACAAAAGGTAAAGTAGGCATCTGTCCAACTGGTCGCTCTTGCATAATGAATGAACAAAGGCAAAGATGGCTTGGTCTCTGACACTTTGACTAACAAACACTATTTTGAGACCCAAAATCTGGAACTATTGCTAAATAAAAAATATTTGAAATAGGTTAAATTGTATATGTTCTTCTGTCTGACATCTTGATAGCTCCTGATGGATTGAAAAATCAGTAAGTTGCATAGATGCTGAAACATACATACGGCTGAGTTTCCATGACTCGCGAGTTTTAATGTTTCATAACACCAGTGTTATGCTAGTGCCAGGAGCTCGTGCTACTGCAGAAAAAAACATCCGTTCACATTTGAGAAAATTCAAGTAGAATACATTTATTGGAAATATTTAATGAATTTTAAGATTTAGTCAATTCTTTTTACAAAGTACCTGTAAGTCTGGAAACCTTGCGGAGAAAGTCAGTGGTAGGAGATTTTGTGGCATAGGTGCTGTTCTGCACGTCAGAATGGAAAGTATCACCTCAGGCCCATGGAAGCTAATACAGTTTTTAAGGAATTAGCGTCAAGCTAGAGAAATCTCAGGCAGCAGAGCCCTTGACCAGACTCACAGCTGACTTGCAGTTCCAGGTACACCAGAGGTGACCTCATGCATTTCAGTCAAGACAGTGTATACAGTGCAGTACCGCCTTCCACCACATAGGACTTGCTGTATTATGGAAGAGATGTCAGATCTAAGTATAAAATTAATATATGTTCTGTGTGTACTTTTTATTTTATTATATATTTTTTTCTGTGTATACTTTTTTGTAAAATGTTGCCTTTGTGAATGGGCAAGGAATCAATTTGACATTGTTTTGGTTTACCTCTACAGTCTTAAAACAATGACTGTTCTGGACCAGTCGCTGATTACCAGTTGCTAGACACTAGACCTGGCAAGCAGTAGAAGTCTGTAATAGAGCTCGCTATTTGTCTGACCTGATCACTCTTACCTCATCTTCTGAGACATTATCTCTATCACCATTCATCTTTCTGAAATTGCAGTTGAATCGCAGGTCAGTCTTCACATTAAGAAACTGGAGAAGATGACTATTATCATGGAGGGAAAGTAGAGGAAGAAGAGTGCCATGGGGAAGAGCGGAAAGAGGAAAGGATGATGCACATTAGAGTGGTGAAAGTAGTTTGGGAAGGGTTTCTGAGAAACGTCAATCTGCCATATCCGGTAGGACCTGATTGATTCAGCAGCTCCAACCAGAAGGTTGTCCGATGAAGTGGAGAAGGTGAACTTGCTGAGGTCTTTAGGCTCTGTAGCATGCATACGACGAGGCCAAAGAGCTCTGAGCATCAGCAAGTCCTGCAACCGAACCTAACGGCACACCACTAGTGGCACTATGCTACAGTAAGTGCTATCTGCTCGCTGCTGAGTTAACTATCATTTCTTTACTTTGGTAAAAGTTGCCAAAAAGATTATTGGAGAATGATTTTGCCACTGTATTCTTGATTTCTTACAGTTCAGATCATTAGCAGCAGTTTCATAGATCCACATCTCCATTGAAACGGTGGCAATCAGTTGAATGTGAATTGATGCAAATCAGTAACCATTAAAACCACTCCCCATGATAATGCAAACAGTCTATACTCCTTAAAAGTGGCCCGATGAGCCAACTATGAGCAAGCTGCATTGTACTTGAAAACAGGCCTCTGCTATTGAAATGTGAATAGAAGTAAGGATCTTTGAAACTGGAACCAGATGAGAGGTATTCTTGATTTGCCATTTGAATGCCATTTCATGGTAAATTGAAACGGCCAGATATATTTCGCACCGCCCTCACAGACGGAAAAAATGGGAAAAGTACATTTTTTAGCAATCATTCCTGACATTTTAACTACTTATGGATCATTGTGCATAATTATCCTGTCTATCCAGTCTTGACAGTCAGGGAAGCAAACTAAATGGGAAGCAATGATGTGCCTGGACTTTTGTCCAGTCTCACAAATCATTTGGATTTTGACATGGCACTATAAACAAAAGGGTTAAAGGTTCATTATTTCTTCTGTCTGCTTGAGTGACCCCCTTTAATAGCAACAGGTTTGATCAGTTTACAGCTGAACAAGTGGACACTAGCACTAGATTTGTTTTAATGAACTACTGGCTCCTGTAAGTCTCCAGTGAATGTGTGAACTCTTTCTGATGTTTACCTGTTTCATGGCAATTCAGATGTAGAATGCAACAATGGAAATGCACGCATGGTTTGTGGGTCTGAATGACTACTGTGCATGAGACGTGCAATGGACCCATACAGCCTTTAATTATTAATGTTGTTAAATTATTTAACAATTTAATATCTCCTGACGAGTAGTCTGCCTCTTTTCAACGCTATGTGTGAGCTTGTTTGATCACTCTGGAAATGAATGAGACTGCCTCACTGTTACAGCCGACTGTCGCTTTTCAAGAGCCCCATCACGCAATGATTATTGTCTTCTGTTCCAGTAATTACTGAGATGGCTTTTCAAATGGTGCTGTGAAATTGAACCATGGCAAGAAAAAAATGTGTAATTGGCCTAGGCCGATAACTACACAAATTTGTATATAGTTGTAAGTAATTAAGCCAAGGGTTTTGAGTGGCCTAGGTAAAATAAGTATTTGTAATTGGTTACACCTGGAATGGCAGTTTATAATATACGAGGGAAGGTGTCTGATTCCACATCATGAGTGATGGACTATCTGACACATTTAAATGGTGCAGTAAGAAGACAGATTTTGAGAGCTTCTTCACCACTGAAAGTCATCGTTACCATTCCCTGGTCTATTTTGACTTGAAGAATTGCCAGGCCTAGTGCCTCATCTTGTTAGAGAGCTATGACTAATGGTAGAATTTAATTTTTCATCATTTTTTAATTATGCGATGTCACTGCTCAGTGTTTTCATCGACGACTGAAGTCCATATTGGCTATATTTGGTAGTGATCTATTATGATAATTAAAATAGTTTTAAACATTGACCATGAGTCTTCTTGCAAATTACTATGTTTTTGAAAATGTATGAGATGTGAAGAACAAAGTGAATCATTTTTATTGTTTTGACAATTTCCCGTTTAAGTTTTTGTTGGCTGTTCGAAAGGGGTTAGACTTATGTATGAAGTGCTGTATAACCATGCAAGATGTAACAGCATTAGCCTGTGTGTACATGTTCCAAAATAAAGTTCAATTACTCAGAGTGATGCCAAAGCGATAAATTCAGATAACCATCGACCTGTATCACATTTAATATTTGCATTAGTATAGCATTTAATTAAGTTCATATTGTCTACAAGAAACTAAAAACCTTTTAAAATGTCTCAGGAAAAGAGAGCAACTTGTTGGCCAAAATGAAAAAATAAGGCATAAGGCAGCTGCTCCAACCTGTATCAAAATCACATTTTTTCCTTGACAGTTTTATCTCTTTATCTGTTGATGGATTTTTTAAACTTCATCCAAATTCAGTGGCTGTTTAAAAATAAAACAAAATCTTTGTTCAACCAAGACTTTCAGCCTCTGGCCAGCTACGCGCTTGCCAGATGTTTAGTTTATCAGTTGGTCCCAGTGGAAAAGTTCTTCAAGGCTTTTTTTGGGTCTGCTCAAGTTTGACTTGAGGTCCAAAACAGATTTTTTGTGAAACAGATACTGAAGATGCTGTCAGTAGAAGTAAGATGAGTATTATGAAATGGTTGCCCTCTGTCAGCATGTTGAGTACGCTTAGGCAATGTACACATAGGCAGGGTAACAAGCCATATACGCTGCTGATTTTGTGGAATGATATGACATAAACTACATGAACGTCATATTGGTGTGAAGAGCTGATGGATGTATGAATTCTGTCAGCTTTTCTTTTCTCTCCCTGAGTTGCATAATTCGCTGCTCTGCACTTTGTCATCCAGTCATAATATGCTGCACATGAGTTACAAAAGCATGCTAACTTTCAATCTTCCTTTAGAAAGAAATAGTTAATGTGTCAACTTGTGGCTGACCAACAGGGGCCTGTTTTTCAGCTGTAGAGTCCTGATGAATGCATTTGATATGTTTATGCGTTTGTGGCAGCAGCAGTGGTGGTGGTGGTGGTGGTGAGGGTACTCTTTTCAGGAAAGGGATTATCCTGGAATGTCAAGTGAAAGAAAAGTAGCTCTGCTCCTCCTAATTTTCAGAGTTGCACTTTGAGCCGTCCCAGAGGCCCAGCAGGATAAGGAAGTGTGCCCTCATTAACATTACTGCAACCCTGCTCTTTGTTTACATCAAGAGGGTGAGAACTTACAGATATTAATGATGATACCAATGAATTTAAGAAAATGGAGTCCTGCCTGTCTTTTGTGTTAGATTTTTTTTGCCATTAGAGATTTGAAAATTTGTTTCTACATAGGGACACAATACATTTGCTTTCTTTGATTAAACAGGTGACATGGTGACACTGTGCTTTGTTTGAGTTGTGGCCAAGTCTTTGTTTAGTTTTGCATCTGGATGTAGTTACATGTCTGCAGGATTGGGGTTAACTTGGGCCAGACTTCTTACTACTATGGACAGTCCAAAACTTCCCCTGTTCATTGAGGGCATAGAAGAAAGGACTTTTTCAGGGAACATTGAAAACGCATTGTGATATGAATGCACAAAATATTTTGTATTTCAAAGTAGGTACAAAATGAAGCTAAACTGGTTTACAAAGCTAATTCCATTGGTCCCTGGCTTTTATTCATATACTATGACATATGCAACACTTCTCCCTCCCGTCCACATTCTATACTCTGTTCTCTTCCGCTCTCTACAAACCTTTTTTGCTCACACCTGCCCTGCAGGATGTAGTCTGGGAGCAATGGGGATCAAGTGTAGACAATATCAGCATGGCATTGCACAGACTAGGGGCTTCATAAATTCACAGCACGATTTATTATGCTTGGATCATGCTGGGTAAAAGAGCAGGGAGAGCCAGGATTACTGCAGATCTGGGTGGGTCTCTGTTTCAGCCTGCAGTCACAGCTGGCCCCCCATGTAGCTGCATGGAAATCCCCCTGAATGAAAGCAGTGTAATTGTTTCCCAATGCAGGAACTTCCATTGTCTCTAATGCATTATGACCAATCAAAAAACCCTCCTATCTCATCTACACGTTTTTGTAGTTAAAATAAATTTAAGACCGTTGTTACAGCAATGTAGACCACAGGGAACTGACAGTAACCGCAACACTATGCTATGTTTGCTATGTTCACTGATATATGTGTTGTGACACAAAACCATGCATTAAATGCATTTACAATATTTTCATGGGAACAACATAACCTATCTGATGCATGAGGAGAAGTTAAGTGGAAAGAAATGAAAAAAAAAAAACAGCATTTTGGCTCCGGGGTTCGTGCAGATACATTTGCATTATTCTAGTCACTGTATGCTTCCATATACTGATACATGGTTCCTATTGGCTGTTTATTCCCATAACAACCCATTTGGTAGCTGACTGTGTTTACCTCTGAGAGCAGTTGTCCTAGGAAATCCCTGGCAAATTCTCACTGGTGGCACACACATGAAGTATGGCCGGCCATGGGAAATCTATAATTGAGCAGGGAGCTGTGAATGTGAATATAAATAAACGGGAAGAAACATTGTATCTTCTTACCCAAAATATATATGTTTTGAGTATTTTTTTTTACATCATGCAACAATATTTCAGTACTACAGACCAGGTCTGAAGCATGTCCTTGGGCCCATTCCCCACTCTGGCTGAATTGAGAGAGATCATACAGATCCTGGGAAAATAAATACTACTGGTGCCAGTGGCTACGTGCATGCAGCTGCATGATTCATGATTCTGTAAGCTATTAGTACTACAAAGATTGACAGTTTCATCACCCTTAACATTCAGGAAGAATGCTATGATGAGAGCGGCTAGATGCTATCTTTTTTCACAGCCGTGGGGAGGGAGTACTGAGAACAATAGCGAAGTTTCTGTGTTTGGCTGTGTTCACAAAATCCCTCTTCTTCTTTTTCCAAAATTGGTTGTGCATAGTACATGCAATATAAATTAACTCATGTGATGTAAAAACTTGCTGCTATAATTTCAAGAAAGCAGTCATTTCATGTCATGGCAATAACATCTTTGGCAAACTGTAAAAGAGTCCCTTAAAGATGCCTTCTGTCCATTTGTTGTTCTAACACAGATTATGGACAGCTAGAATAAACACACATTGAGCAATGATCGCAGGCTGTCATCTCCTTAATCAAATCAAATCAAACACATTACTATTATAAAATTCCATGGGAGTGGTAAATAACCTGAATCTCCTAAAGAAAAGTGTACTTCATTTAGTGGATGTCCACAAGTCATCCAACCACTCCCAACCTTTTCAAACTGGTTTAAAGATCTTCCAGTCCACTATCTTTAATTACAGGTTTTCCATTCATACTACATATTTGATTGTGTTTAATACAAATCCAGTTTTTTCTTAAAACTTAATTATGAACCATAAAAAATAGCAGGGCTTTTATGAAGCCTAATTCCAGGAATTATGTATCTTAAAAGCCAATAATGTATTATATGGGAGATTAAGTTCTAAGAGATGACAGGCCTCTCATCCTTTAGGAGACTTTTGACTAAAATGACAAAGATGTCTGGATTATTTTTCTTTGTTTAGAAGGTAATATTATATTGTGAGTCACCAGTGACACATTGTGGATTTTGTTTTAGTGCTTGAGAGAGTTCACAGTACTCTCCTTTGTTCTCTGTGATTTTCTGGATTTTTTGGTAGCAGTAGCCTATAGACACAAAATTTCAGCATGTGTCTTATCTTATGATCGTTGCTTATCAAATTTTTACAACTGAGTTGAAATAGTTTTATTTCATATATTATGTTTTTGCAGATTACCATACTGTAAATTATATTTTAAAACTTTTATTGTAATCCTATGTGTTTGATGTTTTTTTAAATTTATTTTAAATATAACATTAGCACAATAACGAAAGGCCAATAAAATCAAAGGAAAGGTATTGATCTTGTTGGTTGGCTAATATTCATATGTGAATATCAATAACTTAACAGAAAACTATGGCCTGAACTATGCACTGTTTTGTCTTGACAATCCATTGCTTTGTTTCCTTTTTTTGGTCATTCTCAGTTTATTATAGATAATATTAATGGAATATAGTTTATCTCGCGCTTTGATATTCTCTTTTCATACATCCTGAAATAACTGTTGAAAGTATCTTAAATTTGTAACAATGTAAGCTGTTGTTTCAATGTATAACTCCTTTCCATTTAAATGCAACTGTTTTCTCCTCTAATTAATTTGTATTTTTAATCATTTTAAACTGTTTTAAGATTGTTTGTCTTTCCTTCTGCTAGTGAAAGTTTGCGTTTTCAAAAGTAAACCATAAGAGAAAAAGGTTCATAGCAGGCATAATAGACCCAGGTGCAATCAACACTTATCTGTAGCCGTAATGCAAGGGTTTTTCTTTGCCACCAGTTTGGTGAGAAAAGCTGGTGATTGTTGAACTCCTCAAACTGCACTCGCAAAGGCAAAATCACTTGCATTTATCTTTGATGAAAAGTAATCAGTGATATTTGTACCATTTATGAGGTATGTGATGCCATTTAGAGGTTGTGGTATTCTGTATATATATATATATATGATAAAGCATATAATTATAACATTGTTGACATTCAATTTTCTCTACATTTCTATTATATCTTTTACATGAGACAAGGTTACTCTGTCTGAATGGTGTGACATTTGTGGGCGTCTCTCACCATGGCGATATGGAAATGTTTTCCCAAACAGCACTGCACAGCGACAGCAGAAATAAATACAGGCTTGTCTGTTGTCCATTTGAGTGAAGAAGGAATTCTGACAGTTTTGATGGACAGGTTGCACTATAGTGGGGCACAACCTTTTTCCCCATTTTAATTTTAATACAAGGCCCCCTGGGGTGTATGTCAGAATGGCAGCATTGTCCTCTGACTCTGCACAATCTAGATACCTTCATTGAACCAAATGACGTTTTAGTTATGCATTGTGATTTCACTCTCCAAAATGGATTCATAGGTTTGCATATTTGGGAGCTGAATCCTTCTTGTTCATGATAGAAATTCTTCCTCTACATTTTATGAGTTTGACAGACAAAAACACGAAGGATGAAATATAAAAAATGTAACACTTTTTAAGGGACATGCAAATATCAGTTTTAACAAATACAATATAACCCTCTTTTATTTTTGTTTTTTGTTGTTTTACACACTGATCAGAACTGATTGCAGTTGTTTTTAACAACTTAGGAAACTATTTAATTACGTTTCTTTGTGGAACCATTTTTTCTGTGACTTTTGTGGTAATGAAAATAAATTTTAGACAGGAAAATACTGCTAGATTTCCAGAGTTTAAGGCAGAGATCAGAATTAATGTCTCTGAACAGCAAATATAACTTAAGATTCAGCCTTCCAGTTATTCCTGTCACAGTTTGCAAAGTGTTCGGAATGGAAAACCCTTTTTGCTGTCTCCTACTCTCTGTATTGTTTATCTCCAGCAAGGAAAATATGTTAAGCAAAACCAGGTTTCATGTACAATTTTTTTCTTTTTTAACCACAGTAATCAAGATACATATGATATTTGATATATCCTCATTGGACCTTTAAGCACAAAATCAATTATGACTAAAAAAGATAACAAATAAACTCTCTGGCTCCTGTGGACTTATGTGGTTTTCCCTGTGCACTTAACCAGTCTATTCTGGGAAGAGCTACTGCAAGAAGGAATATTTGAATATGCCAGCAGATCTGACTGCATTACAGAAGTGTCCAAGGAGATGATTTTTTTTTTAAATTTTATCTCAAGCTTGTAATTTCTACAAGTTATTCTCTGGGAATTGTCACTCTGTTGCTTTAAAAGTTACTGTGGATCCCATAAGGGCAAATGTTTGGGTTACTCTGTAAACTTTTTTACCGATGAAACAAATTGACATAAATCTTTAGATTAGACATTACCCTCAAAAAACAACTGAACGGCAAAATGTCATTTTAAAAATTTAGAATGTTTGGAGGTAAACTTTCGTAAAAATACAAAGGATTCTGCTTTGATTTCAAAGCAGTTTTTTGTGACTGAAAATTGTACTTTAAATTGTTTTCCTTTTGTAGAGCAAATTCTAGAGCCAAATTTTGTTTTTTACATTTTAGCGACTACATTTGAAAAAATGTTACCTGAAAGAGAGAAAGAAAGATGACTGCAGGAGCGACTACACTGCCCACCCAGAGGACGGCCCAATGAAAGCTGGCAGCCTGCACCATGGAGGGAAAGTACGTCAATCTGTGCCAGCGCAGCAATGCAATTGGCCAACAAATATGACCGAGCCTTCCAAATTGTAAGAAAAATAAAAATATAAGATACAGTTTTGCTAACTAGGCACTAGGCATAACTATATAGGTCTAAGAATGATTGCTTCTGACTGTTTCCACGGCATTAATTTTCTTTGTAATGCTTTATATCCCCTGAATTTCAAATTTCAGGTTGTTCCCCAAAGTATCAAGGTTACTTCTGTTTGACAAGATATCCACTGCAATTACAGTGCTGTATTCCAAGCAGTATTCATGTTTAAGACATAAATGTCAATTGCTTTGACAGTCCAATCAATCTGATTTCCAGCAATTCCAATTCCACTTAATGAAATTATACATGTACATGCGGTACCATCAGGGTTATAGCCTTCTTTGTTATTACTTGGTCAGAAAATTGGTATGGAAATGACACCATCCTCAAAAATGGAAAAGTTGTCAATCCGCAAATGACTTTACCATAGCTTAAAATACCAAAACATATTATCGTCATATCTTTTTTCTTGCAATTAAATGTGCCAGATAAAAATCTATACTTTCTAAACAGAAAATGAAATTTCCATTTGAGGTAAAGTATGTCTTTTTTCACCGCGAGTGCAAAGGAATGGGCAAGGCATGTCATTTTGGAATGTATTTTCACTTCAAGTCCACTTCAGATTGGTCGTCAACAAAATTTCTACATTACTGCCTTGTTAGTTACACTAAAGCATGGTCACATTGGGCTATTAATGGTGTCCTAAATATTTAATACACTCTGTGGTATACAGCACACAAAGCTGCTTGACCATTCGATAGCCACAAGAGCTATACAAGTCTTTATATCATATCATAATTAATATTGCATATTCAAAGAGGCCTTTCATTTGGATATTACAGTTGCAGATGTCAGGCATATGGAGCTGTAATTCAAACCATGCCCTGCAAATAAGGCAAAGCCTCTCACTCACAGGAAAACCAGCTTCGTTGCTTAGAATCACAAACATAGTATTTAGAGTGTCATTGAAATGAACCATTAAATTCACTTTGCATTGTTCTCTGCAAATTCTCTGTTTACAAAACCGTAGCATAACTAGTTTGTGGTAGTAGAACAGATCTGGAAAACATGTAGTATTGTGTACCTAAAATCAAGGTCAATTCACCCACTTTTAGAAATGTTTCGATTGTGAACATGAGTGAATATGGATTTATTAAACATTTTGTATTGCTACTGTGTTTTTTTTAATGCCTTGGTCTCTTACCACAAGGTCAAATTTTTTGGGAAATCTTCTAGAGGTTGGGTGGTTTGTCTATACCAGCCCAAAATGGACAATTGCAATCCCTTTCGTCTAAGTTGTCTTTAGCTCCTCTTCCTTTTTATCCTCAAAAGGCTGATATGCCAAACTTCAGTTTAAGTGCCTGGTATTTTTTAATAGTTTTGTAATGTATTGAAATACATAAGTATTATTTAGAATCAATGTTTTAAAACAAAAGGCATACTATGCAGGATTTGTACTTTGAGAGTATTACAAAATGCTATACCATATCTATGATACACTGGTGATCTCTGAGAAGGTGATTTTTGGTTTTATTTTATCCAGCTATCCGAATTACTATCATCCCTCCATCTAGGTGTATGGCTGGGATCTGCAGCAAATTAGACAGTATAAGGTTAAATGTTCCAAATATCTCGTGGTGTGACTTGATGCTTTAAAAGAGCACATAATCCATCTCAGCTCTTCTTCTGGCTGTCGAGACAGATTTTTTTCTGTGTTTTTCTCTTTCTGTTTTTGACTAGCATGTGTTCTTGATATCCAGGCTAGTGTCCCAGGTTTCAAAAGTATCACTTAATGCTTTGGTAAACATGGGTGATGGCCAGAGTGATGTATTTGTTTCTCACAGATCGGTAATTACACATTAAACAGCCACAGTTTGCACAGAGAAATAACCAGAAATAACAGTGTGGCAATTATAGCATGTTTGTGTCTGCGGGACTTTTTCCATTTCAACCAAAACATTTTGTAAAAGTCTAAATCTATGTCTGATTCTTTCAAGTGTGTGGGTACCAAGATGCCTGTATTTCAGTCCCAACAAATTGCTAATGCCTGTAGCTTTCTGTGAGATACATATAGTGTTGCCGATATTTTGTTCTGTGGAAAGCAACTTCCTTACTGTGTTTACCGACAGAATCACAGGGTGTTTTCTTGAGAATTCGTTGTGCAGGTTTCCTAGAAACAAACCAGCTTTCCACCTGCCAGGCTTAAGCGTAGCTGCATTTCTCAGAAACAGATACACAACTTGATTCTTTTGTGCTGCATCTTTTGATATAGAAACACAGGCAAGGCAAAAAGCATGCATATGTAATGTTTTTCCAAAGAAGGTTTAAACAAACAGATAACATGGAAAAACCTGCACTGTATCTTCCTGTGAATAATTACCAAGCACACATACACACATACACACACCCAGATGGATGGTGCTCATGGCATACACCCTTGTTGCCCATGCCTAGAACCACCCCTGTTTAGAACTGGTTACATTTAATAACCTAAGACGAGAGATGGCGAATGTATTGCTGGGCCATTAGTACTGTATGTCCTCCTTATGATACTGCGTTTTTTTACTTTGTATTAAGCATTTTTGTAATAATACGCTGGAATAGTCAACCACACCAGCAGCAAAATTTGTAGTAAAACAAAAAGCTGGCCCATGAGAATAAAATCTGGGAGCATAGTGCGTGCTCCAGGTGGGATTTGTCCCTTGGTACGTCCATGACGGCGTTTGAGCATGCAGCCTTATTTAGTCTTCAGCACAATGATATTCAGACCTCACTCACATATCGAGTAAACCGTGAAAACAAACTGTTCAGGAAAGGGAAGATTAATGGTGTGTGTGCTGGAAGAAAACATGATACGGGAGGACGTCAAAGTGATTCGCCGTCAAACTGACGTTGATCTTTTCAAAGCAGTCGAGGAGTGCGCTTTAATGAAGTTAGTGCCTCCGTGAGCTGACTGTTTGTTGGAGGCTCAAGCCAACCACAGTGAACCGCCAGGTCCCAATGTGAAAATAAAACAATTCAAGCAATGTTTTTGCCGATTGTATGAATAGGAAAATGACTGCAAATACACAATTTGCAAAGCGTATTCTTCATATAACATCAGTTCTGTTGAAAATGAAAATGAATTAGATGTTCTGCAAAAACCTTATTGAAAGTAGGCTACTCTTTCAAATTATTGCACGGTAAATGCCTCATAACTCATAACTAATAAAATTGGTTCAAAACCATGTTATTGATCTATAATGGGGTACTGGTAGATTGAAAAGGAGATGATTTTTTAAATAATCCTGAAAACACAATTTTATTATTTTTTTATTCAGTAGATTCTCAGGAAAGCAAATGCATTTAAAGGAGCTTTGTACACATGCATTTGATCTGGAGCTGCATGTGTAGGTAAGAACAAGTTTGTTGATCCCAATCTCTTCCTCCCAACTGGAAATTATTGAAAATTTAAAGAAGAAATAGGAATAAATGGGGGAGATTAGACAGGTTGCTGAAAACACAAGGGGACAAAGGTGTACAGAATTTTAAACCACTGGAGAAAACCTGTGAAATGTCATGATTATTTTTAAGCACTTGTATAGAACAGCATTAGTTTTTTAATATGAAAGTAGAAAATAAGAATACTGCCTCATGGATGTATAGTAAAAAAAGAAGGATAAAAAAAATCAGGTCTTTGGCATTATATATTATAGCATAATCATATTTCATGATCTTGAATAGGTGTGTTTGATGCACAAATAAGTAGACTTGAATGCTTAGATATCCATTCCACAAACTAAGCAATCTGTTGAAAATCAAAACCAAGTGTAATGGGCTGTAAAGGTTGACATTACTGTCCAACTGGTTTTAACTCCAGCCAACTTTTTGGAGCAAATCCTTTGACCTAACGGACGCTATTTTGCCTTTATAGAAGTGAGCGATTTATAAGCCCCTTAGAAGAGCAAGCTCTTCATTATGCCTATACTGTTCTTTATTTACTGCTGACTGTTCATAGGCGAAGAGTAGGGAAACAGGCCAATATTTAAATTCTCAACAGACTACACACCAGGGGAAGCTCAAAGCGAAGCAGGAAAAGGCTCTGCATTCTCCATATAAAGATGCACCAGACGACTATAATGAACACAACAGTGCTCAATTACAGGAATTGCTGATAACACCGGCCTTTTTCTGACGTCTGGATCGGGAACATCTTCTTTTATCGGGTCTGACACTACAACATTTTTCTTGCTTGAGTCACAGAGCCCGCCAAGCGAAACATAACAAACCAGATTTGCATGATTTATTTTCAGCATTCACTGATCCATTGAGTGTAAATGTCTGGCCAAATGTCCTTTCTTGGGAAAGAGCGTGAAAGCAGGTCCGTTCACCGGCAGCACCTCACTCTTGGCTGCCAGTGTGCTGGGGAAAGACTTGGAGAATGAAAACAGAGAATGGCTCTTGCACGGGACCACTAGGGCCACACATAGTTAACAGATACAGAGGCCTATCACTCTTATGCAAAACAAACTGTGAAAAATGATTTTGGTTTCATATTGCCTAAATATCATTCATTTACTGCCCCTAGAGTTCCTTAACTTTGTTATGTGTGGTACAAGATCCAAAAAACAGAAACTGCAAGCTTGCCTGTTGGATTTTCTGAAAGCAGTACAATTCCTGAAGGCAGATTGTTTTTGTCACCATTAGCACTATGCTCTTATATTGTCACAATAACCCCTGTATCTGTTTATGGAGAACAGCAGCTGAAGCTCATGCATTCTTCTTGGATACTCACCAAGGTTTCATATTTTTGGACTCGGGAGTTTAGTTTTGCTGAAAACGTGTGATAGGAATTCTTTTTTAAAATGCTTTTTAAAAGAGAAAATATTATTTTTAGTACTGAGAACAAATTCATGTGATTCCCCAACTAGGAGTAGATAATAGATTGGTATTGTATAATTAGCACCACATCTCTGATCTGATTGCAAAAAATCAAGCCAAGAGAAAGCCCCATTGCCATTGCAAATGTGGTCACTGTGAATGTGATCATTGTTCAGAGAAAAAGATGTGTGGCATGGTCTCGTATAAACTAGACTGTCATCGTGTAAGCTTCTGTTATCCTCGTTAGTAAGACGAAAGTAAATTTCATTTGTGTGTCTTGGTTTGTATATGTGAGTTTTCAAAAATAGCAGTCAGAGTCATAGGAGCCTACTTGTTGGAATTCAGCCAGCAATTCCTTGGAATATTGACAATGAAAGAAAAAAATATTTACACCACACTGGCAGTGTGCCCACGACTAAAGTCTTTGGCATTTCCCAATTCAATGCTATCACTCTTATTCTTTTTTGTAATGGTGTAAACCCTAAGTTTGTCCTTGGTGTTGAAAAGAGGGAATTTCAAGCAAAACATACAACCAGAGGCCTCTTTTCATGCTTCACCTCAGTTGATGTTGGGAAATACTAAAAAAAAAAAAAAAGAAAAAGAAAGAAAAACTTTGTCTGCGTAATGCTACAATTTGCCTCTCTCACAGTATGATTTGAGGTTTAGAAGAACTACTGCAGTTAAATTCTCCAAACATAATTTCAAAGAGAATCATAAGGCTTATGGTCATCATCACTGTGCATTGCATATTTCAGATATTTGTGAATGTGTTTACCCTCTAGTTTTAGCCTTCAGCATTTTGGAGAGCAGTAGAATAGCAATAGCAACACAAGACAATTTTATATAAAAATTCAAACATAGGTTTGAAGTACATACCTTTGCTAATGAGTATGATGGTAGCTATCCCAAGCTGTTCAAAGACTTGCAGTTCAAAGAGTTGCTCGAACCTCATGGCTAAAGCATCTTTGTTGTTTTATTAGTGTGTTGTATTAGTAAGTATACAGTAATATCTAATATTCATCTCAGCAAAAGGTAACAAACAAAAGCAAACCTGCAAGAATGTGAGGACTCAATCAAGGCTTGTCCAAGTGATAAATTACTTCTGTTACAGTCAATTTACTTTAGTTGTATACAAAAAAGTTGAAAAGTTTTAAATTGCTATCAAGCTAAGCAAGGTAAAATGCTACACTTATGAATTAATTCATAAAGTTGACAACAAAATACGTACTACCTGACTCAACCCTTTTCTAACCTGGGGGCTCTTCATTAATAATGTTGACTAAATGTTTAGAACATGAGGATGGGCTTAACGAACATTCCTAGCACCTGGCTCCTGCCTTGAAATGTTAATTATTATTTTTGAAAACTGTCACAAGGACAGTAACTCTTGGGGAAGAGCAAATGAGTCAAGATACCAATAAAACCACTTTACCCAGGAGATGATCACTTTCATTGGTTCTCCCCTCCTTCAAAGAAAACGGTTAATGAGCAAAATCACTGAATAGCTATTACATTGTACAACCTTATTCTTGTAGCCAATTTCATCATGTAACCAGGTAATATCAGCTGTTGATTAGAAGAGAAAATACATCACACCAAAGTGTGAGTTGGCATTAGGTCACCTAATTTTTTCACCCACAATGTCGTAATATGGGATGGTGTAGGAAGCCAATTTCTCTCTGAAAAAGTTGCTTTGTTCCACGTTTATTTTTGTTTCAACCCATATTAGCAGGTCTCGGAACGTCAGACAGAGTGTTAAAGTTTACCTCATACGGAGTGAGGCAATGTTTTTGTTTCATCTTCCCGTGCATGAGTCACTGATGAGATTACGGGTCCCACCAGCCCTGTGATTGGAACACCTCATGTGTCCGAACACAGATTACAGCCCTTTTAAAATCTAATTAAATATAATTATTTTTCTCTTCCCTTTAAAGGGTTTCATTACGCCATCTATACCATTAAGTGAGGTGATTGTATTTCTTTGGCAATACTGGACACACCATTTTCCTATTAATTTTTATAAGCTGTCTCAAATAAAACTGTTAGGGTGCCAGCATCAGGGGCACAGCTATGAATGTTTATAGGCTTGGGGTAAAAATCAGTGGCTGAAATCTCCAAGTCTGAAATATGTGTTCTGAGGAAGTACTGTACTATGACACTCCACTATGCCATAACACTTATAATTTCATTTAATTTTTTAAAGAACACATCAATGTATCAGTTCCTGCATGTTTTCTGTTTTCCTGTAACAATACACCGGTCCTTGTCGATTCAAGTTGATAAGGATATGATTTCAGAAAACCCATCCTGTTTTGCATTCTTTTGGTGTTTCTTGCCAGGGTGAGTCACTGTATAGTTAGAACAGTGCATACATTTGCAATGCAGTGGGTCAACCAATGTAGCACCGTTGTGTACATTTGAAAATGGTGAGGCAAGGACATGCTATGTGATGCAATGAAACAGGAGTTGGTTTCATAAGTATAGTATCCTTACAGTTACGAGATGCTGTCCCCCAAGGGCGATTCCCGCAGCATAAAACCTCTCCCCTCAAGAGCCGAGTCAAAATCTGACAACCCTAGGTATCCTGTACAATACAAAGCAGAGGAATTTCTGCTGTAAATACTGGCAAGTTGTTTGATTCCAGGAGTAAAGATGGTTAGAGAGTCGAAGTAGAATACCTTTGTGTCACTGGTATAATGGTTACTTGATTGTTTCTATCTGGTTGGAAGACTGAAACTTGGTAACAATAATACCAAGAAAATTGACAAAAGCAATTAAGGATGATGTGGCTATTGTTTATGATTGTTCATTTTTAAAAATAATTACCCACACTGTAACCGCAATCAAGACGATTACCATAATTATGCAGTCATAAGAAAACAAATTTTGTATGCCCAGTTTAGCTTACTTTCAGTTATTTTGGAAATTACTTCTGATCTCAGAGCTGGCAAATAACAGAATATTCAAAGAATAGGAGAGTGCATGTTTAAGAAATTAGCTAAATTCTTATGAATATGGCTGAAAAGATAAAGTTACAGTGCATTTGTTCTCTGCAAACACAATGTTGACCAGAAGCCAGTATTGCCTCAAACAACAAATAAAGAGCTTATAAATAGAATATTCATTTTTTCAAAGGGCTTCTAGAAGGTTCTAACTGATATCTTTTAAATATGAGTGTATGTAATTGCTCCATCGCTTAGGCAATAAATTATCTTAAATGATGTCTAAAATCAAAATCTTAATGAGATCTAAAATCAAAGTTAAACAAGAAAAAAGTTAAAACTAGTCTTGGAATGAGAAAAATATCTTTCTGTCAGACTGAAAACATCTTGCTCTTAATCATGAGACAATGTTGAGTACAGATCCAAGTTACTGTCTTAGTGTGGAAAAGGCTGTGTAACCATTTGTCCAACAAAATATCCTTTCAGATGAGGATTAATCAAGTCTTTCCATCAACAAAAATTTTTAATGCTGTGAAACATTAATTTCTTCACTTGGGATCAATACAACATATTATATTCTTTGCTCTTATAGCTAAAAAAATAATTATTGAGATGCATTTTGTTGAACCATTGGAGAAGAATTCATCCCAGTTTCAAAACGGTCTCTCCTGAGTCAGGTCTCTTTTTTTTTATTCAGAAGAGTACTCTTTGGTTTTTCATTATTGGACTGCGTACCAGACATATTTGGCAGATGAGTAAGCTATGATATCAAACATTTTCAAAGGCACACTGTCCAGACTGTTACTAGTGCAACTGGACATGTTGAATCAAACCGGACATGGCAGACCAGTCTAATTTTGTTGTTGGTTTGTTTGGAGAAGAGAAGCATTAACAATGAATTATAAATGACTGAAGGAGAAACCTGTTTTAAAGTACTGTGTTTGGATGAAATAGTGTACCATAATTCTACCATGTTATTTGTGATTTTAACTATGTTTTCTATCCATCCATTATCTATACCTGCTTATCCTGGTCAGAGTCACGGGGGGTGCTGGAGCCTATGCCAGCGTGCATTGAGCAAGAGGCAGGAATACACTCTAATCTATCGCAGGACACACACACCATTCACTCATACCTATGGGCAATTTAAGCCGCGTTTCCACCGCAGGAACTTTACCCCGGAACTAGGAACCTTTTGAGGAACTCAGTGCGTTTCCACCGCAGGAACTAGGGTCTAAATTTAGTTCCTGGGGCTTCATTTTACCCCCCAAAAAGTTCCTGCTCGGGGGGTAGTACTTTCCGAAAGTACAGGAACCTTTTGGGTGGAGCCTGCAGCGCTGAACATTTCTGATTGGTCGAGTACTCGCAGCATTTTTTTGTATTTATTTTCCGCCATTAACCACCATGTTTGAAAATATGCAGCCGCAAACCAATTTATTTTCATAATAACTTCAAATCAAACTTGTATGTTATGCGGCGCAGTAGCCTAGTTTTGGTTATAGCCTGCCAACGTCTTGGAATTATAACGTGTGCTCTTCTGTTCTTTTCTTGCTTTAGTGTTCGTTTTATAAAATGCTAAGCATTCATGCTGGGACAGCATATTACGTAGGCTACCAAAACATTCAAACGGATTAATTCGGTTGCTGAATATTTTCTTCCGGATTTTCTTTGTTAGCCCGTTGTAATTGACTCAAAACGTTTGATACAGTTATGTGAGGTATGAGGTAGTTCTGCGTAATTAACATTGGTGATACAGTAAAAGCAAACTGGAAATCACCTTCCGCACTTTTTGTCAGGGTAAAATAGCAGGTTAATTCTAGTAATCGTCCCTTTAGCTTTTTCAGACTGCCGTAATTTTACTCCATTTTACTGCCATTCTTCAATTCCACGAAAAGACCAGGAAGACTATGGACTAATTTATGGTGCATGGTTTGCATCTGGAGGGCACACTTTGCTGCTCGGCTAGCAGTAACTAGGAAAGCAAACGGTGGCTGTACCACTACTAATTTAAATGTTCGCGCAAGTCCGAGTTTTCGTTCTATTCTTGTCATTTTGCGATTAGCCTATATGGAATTGACGATGAGAAAGTAATCAAACAGCAAATTGTTTACAACGTGTGCATGTTTTCTGCTGTTGTTGCCAGTTATATTGGAAATGTGAATGCATTCTGTCGCTTCGGATGTCAAGACATGAAAGCGAATGTTCGCATAAAAACATAATGAATGTGTTTGAGAGGATATATAAAACAGTTACAATCTGACTATTAGCCTGTTATATACTATTTGTTGCATAACAACTGTCCAAGTTCAACTACCAACGACATTTTTGCTTGACAACGGTAAAATATGCCCAAACGGCTGCAGAAGAATATTTCAATTCCAGGTGATTAAATCGATAAAAATCAATAAATACAAAAGTAACCATATACATTCATTGTTGGTGACCCGTTGTATATAAGTGGAATAAACCCCTCCAGGCTGTCCCGGTTATTAGAAAATAATGTAGGCTACTTCGGTGGTAGTATGGGGTTACAGAAGAAATCATAGGACAGATGGACGGACGACAACGTCGCTTTTTCATACGTCAGTGGGCTAATTTGCCTAATCTTCGCGGGACTTTAGACCGCGGTGGAAACGCAGACAACCATGGGCTGAAGGAACTTTTTAGTTCCTGGTAAAGTAGTTCCTGGGACTGAAAGTTCCGGGTAATTTTGGTGGAAACGCGGCTTTAGAGTCTCCAATTAGCCTACCTGCATGTCTTTGGACTGTGGGAGGAAACCAGAGTACCCGGAGGAAACCCACGCAGACATGGGGAGAAGCATTACAGCATTGATTTATGCACCCACCACAACGCAATTTCATGAATATTACAAAAACAAAAAAAACAAAAAAAACACACATTTTAGCACCTGGGCTGATTACCCAATGCAACCCAGGTGCGTGTCCTCTCCACCATCCAGCACAGCCGAGACCAATCCGCCTCTCTGGCGGACCAAATGACACAGCATATAACAAGCACAATGAGAAAAGCACTAAAATGTACAAAACAAGACAACACAGAACGGAAATACAAAGTGCAGTATTTTTATTTTTAAAGAAGTCATTTCTTCAGTCATGGACGACGCACAAATCGTTTACATTTCATTCAGTTGTCATGAAGTCTATTCAGTTTATTCAAAGACTCAATTTCAGTGAAAAACAGAAAATACCTTGAAGGTGAATCTCCGTGCAGTTCTAAACCGGTCATTTCTGTAACTACAATTATTCATCCCCCCCCCAAAGTCTCTATCATCTTCATCACATTATTGCAATGAATACATTTTGTGTGATTACCATTTTGTGTGATTATGTGTATCATGTATCAAAGCTTTGGTCATTCAGTTGGAGAGAGCAACACATTCACTCAACCAACCGAGACAACGTTCTCCGAACCAAGACGGTTCTCTCACAGGACGGTACAGTGATGAAATGAACCAGAAAAATCGTTGAACTCTGCCCCTGGCCGGTCAACCGTGACGCAACCAACCATGTGATACTTTGATGGACCAGTTGCAGACAGGTGAAGGTCTGTGAACTTCTTGTGAACAGTTCGGGCTGAGGGCGTGCGCGCACCCCCACGTTCAAGCTGAAAACACCGCCTCTTTTTGTTAATCTCTCATTCAAAAAGGGCTGTTTCGAACAAAAAGGTTTGTGTTTGTTTGGAGTGTACTGGCGCCTTCACCCCCCCCCCCCCCCACCTCTCCCCTCCCCTCTCCGCCTCCCCTCCACCTCTATAGAGATAGAACTGTGAGTATTAACATTTTCAAATGGTATATTGTGTGACCAGACTGACTGAAAATTTCACCATAAAAAATAATTTTTATTTTTTATTTATTTGTTTATTTGAAAGGGACAATGTAACTGCCCCAGAATAAGCTTCATACCTAAATCTCATCTGTAGTCCCTCGGCAGGTAAAAAGCAGACAATTTTACAAAAAATATTTATTAATGAATGCAATTAAACCCATTCCAGCACAAATAAAGGCTTAAGGGGTTAAAGGATAATGCACAATGCACAATTTAATTTAAATAATTAAATTGCCTAAATGGTATTGTGGTTTTACTAAATATTTTCAGCATGTCTACTTGCTGAACCCAACAGTATGGAGCTGCCAATAATTACATTCATTTGGGCCTCTGATGTCTTCTGCCCCGATCATTGACCAATAAGCCCGGGCATTCCATCATTCTGCTATTATGATCTGTAGATTGAGCTGTATGTATTGTAGATCACCTCAGAGCAAACGATGACTCCTTTTAAGATAGCTGTCATTGTTTTATGTATATTCTATATGTTCAACATCTTTTTGCTAATGTGTAACCTCAGATACATGTCCAGCTTTTCTAGTTAGTGTGAAAAGTGCTGCTGTCAGCCCAGTGCAGTAGTCCACATTAAAAAAGGGTGTGTGTGAGTGTCTGAATACAAGCCTGTTTTGGAGGTGTAGACTAGTGGCATCACTAACAGTAAGATGTACAAGGCTTGCATGCCTTTGTTTCAGTAATTGCGATTGGATAATGCAAGGAAAGGTCATTGTTTGGAGTTCTTTCCTTATAAAGGTGTGCAAACAAAATCCTAAAATTTGCCCATAATCAGTTTTGACTATGGAAGAATACAATTAGGTAGCATAAACCAACAGCCACTAGAGGGTGGCTGAGCCCCAGTCTGGGGTCAAATACTTAAAATGATTCGTCAAAAATGAATAATACCATTTTATAAAATCTCTTTAATAAATCACTTTCGGTAATAAGGCTTTTATGACAGGTCAGGTGTGTAAAGCCAAACTAATAACATTCAGCATCATGCGTGCTTGGAGCACCTGTCTGTCAGTGTTATGAGAGAAAGAAGATGCAACACCAACTTTTTAAAGCTGATAAAATTTATTCAACAATCAGTATAGGATGGAGAATATAATACAGGAAAAGTCCAATTTGGCACGAATAGTTCAATAAATAAAAGTGTTCCTCGTTGACAACAATGCTATGTAAATAAATTAACCATAACTTACTTCCCAATAAATATAGATTATCCATAATACAGATGCATTGCATCAACTTAACTGCTGTTGGTCAACAGAGTCCAACAATGCAAAAACTGAAGAAACCTCTAGTCTCTTTGTCACCTCCAGTAATTATGAGTGTATGAGGGGGGAGGACTGAGGGAGACAACAAGGAAATCAGGGCAATCAGGGTTATTTAAAACAACAAAGCAAAATAAATCAAGATAAAGCTTGAGTACTGGGTATCAGAGCAGTGCATCTTACATGGATATACTTTACATGACTATAATAGACATTATACAAAAATATATTTGTCTTTGATATAGATATTGAGGTTGGGGGGGGGGGGGGGGGCATGATGAAAACAGTTCAGTTTGAACTTTTTAACTTTACCAAAACTCTTCTTTAAGAGGCATGTTGAAATACTCCAGTCATCAAAAGAGGTGATTTTCCACAATGGTGGAGAGTTTGTCACATTCCACAACCATGCTTTTCCTATTGCATGCCTGGAAAAAGCACATCACACACATTTCTTGCACAGGTTTGTAAAAATCTGATTTTTTACATTATGAATTTGAATGGTTCTCTCCCATATGACTTTCAGATATTAAATAATGAACATAATCCTGGATTATGTGGCCTCTATGTCTTTACTCATTAATAAAAAGTACAACCCTCTGATTTGTAGTACCAACCAGGATTTCTCAAACACCATCCTGAGTAGCCACTTGGTTTTGGTTGCTTAGCTGCAAGGAATATTATGTATACCAAATTTATTTAAAGGTATATAATCCATTGTAATAAGTGGAAGAAGAATATTTACTCTTTCCATTGTATTACTGTAAATACAGCTCTGGCAACATGTTTATTTTGCAAGGACCCAACCATCAATAACTCTCAAAGAGATGAAATCCAGAACAGTAGGTTTTCAGGACCGTGGCTGAGAAACACTAGCGTGAGCTTTAAAAACGTATGGTCGTGGTGAGCCTAGTGTCTCTTGGCTTATGTCCAGCCCATGACTTTAACTACCTCATTGCTCTAATTACTTGATTGGACTTAACTTAAGAGGTCTCTACAAGGCCCTAATCATTGTATGGGGCATTCTCTCTCAGAAACTGATGGACTCAGTTGAATGATTCCTGAGCAGAAACAATGCAATAGACAAAATACAAATTCAGACTGAACTGGGTTCGTGAATAATAAATGTAACAATAATCAACCAACATCTGCATCCTACAGAAGATCATGCAGGTTAAAAGCATTTGCAGGAAGAGAGACTGTTTAATATAAATATTTAATCCTATTATTCAATTGGTTTTCAATATCTGAACAGTGGAGTGTACAGTATCCCAATACCTTTTTTCAATACTCATTCAGAATTGTTGTTTTACATGCTGCTATGATAGTTTGACATACGTTTACATTTTAACCCCACATTTTATCCAGCCTGGATCATATATGTAGCATATTTATTTTGTCTGTTTTTTGTTTGTTGCTGATTTATAGTGTATCTGTTGCTGTCAGTTTCATGAGTTCACTTTAAGTAGAACCTTCTTCTTCACTAATTTATCTTAATCCGTGACTATAAATAGATAGTTTTTCTACTACGTGGTGTGCTATGCCTCTAGTGCGCAGTCTTTTTTGGACAAGTCAGTTATAAAGGAGCTAAGTGGATTAGAATAGTCTATTATGGGCTTTGTGCAAACGTTTCGGATTTGTGGCGGCTAAGTCAGGATAAAACATTTACTTCACTGAGGCAAAAATCTGGTTTCAGTCATATTTACAGTAGAATGCTTACTTTTAATTTGCAATCCTAACTATTGAATATGATTGTTTAATTTGTCTAATCTTTGATGTTGCAATGTGCTTTGCTTTAAAAAGGTCCAGTAATGTGAAGTTTTCTGGATTTACTTAACACACTTCCAGTGGGGAAAAACATAAAGATAAATGTGTCTTGTTTACATGGCTGGGTTATGTCACATTGCAAATGGCAATTTTGAATTTTGTTTTATATTTATTTTTTTACTATTTTTTCTTTGCTTCGGTTTGTTTATGGTGCTCTGTGAACAGGTCAGCCTACAGTATAACAGTGATTGCTTAAATCAATCCAAAATAACAAAAAAAACCAACATTAAAAGCAACATGCTTGCTGAAATGTCTCTAAGAAATGTGTGCATTTGACCAGCACTGTAGATATATATGTTTACATGTTTGTGCGTACACACACATACACACAGTATATAGGCTTTCGGCTGTTTACAGGAACGGTATCTTTTACAGTAAAAGGTATAATTACAGTCTAGTGTGGTAAGACATATAATTTTTCTTTGGCTTAGTTATATGGTCAGACATACAGAGCATCATTGTGTTTGGGGATGCTGGAAGTATGCATCATATACTGCAATTGAGTACTGTATACGTTTCAGTGGCTTCTAGGTCAGGTGATGGAAAACACACAGTTGGCCTTATACTGTCACACAAATTGTTATGTTCCTCTGTTCCTTGAATGTGGAAATGAAAGGAAGGTTCTGAAGTACAACCCTGGGTTGCACTGAACAAATATGCTAGAGTAAGACAGACATTTCTTTATAGTATTAGTGGAGAGGTTTGGCAAAGCTTTCAGGGCCACAACAGCAGAGGATTATCGTTTTAATGTACAACATTCTCTTAAAATCCCATCTTCCTTCAAGTAGTATTGTATATACAAGCTAGTCAAGTTCTGAAAGAACCATACAAGGAATTGTATGCAATGTGACAGCTGAAGTCAGCGTCTTTGTTGGATGGTGCTTTATATTTTACTCAAGTTCAGTCCAACAAATATTTCTTCAAAGCTCTCTAGCATGGGTGTTGCAATGAGGAACACTTTTACCTCAATTACACCTCTTCCTCTGAGGGGGTTTTGAAAAGCAGCAAAATGAGGTGTCCATTTCCTTGTGGTATGGGTATTGAGCTTTATATGTTTTGGTCAAAAAAAATGAGGTAGATTTTTACAGTTGATTAACTGAAGGCTAGAGACTTCAATGTTCAGAAAATAAATGAAGATGGAACTGTCTGTAACATAATTTTGGATTTCAAGAACTAGCCTGATAACTCCATCCCATTCATGAAATACTATTTTTAAATATATGAATGTTTAAATGTTTGCAACAAGACAAGCAGGTAATAGGCAGCTTTATCAGTAATTACTTATTTTGATAAATTAATCATACAGTGTATTTTTCTCTAAGACAGTTGCAGAAATAGGACAGGCAATGTTCGCATTCCGTTGTCATTCTCTGCTGTAGACAAGTAATAGTTTAAGGTAACGACTGAAACATGGACACAGTGTAACAAATGTGAGCTCACACCTAAAAGAAATAAAAGTTTGTTAATTCCTCCAATTTCTTCTCGTCTCTTGACATTTGCGAAAAGCTGGGGGTGTCTCCAAATGTATCAGGCAAGCATGGAGTCGGTTATGCTCCCCAAATGATCTTGTGGCTTCCATGCTGATAAGACACATAGCTGTGCTTTATACACTATACACAGCCACATTCCCGGGCAGTCAAGTTGCGGAGGGTGTAATATTTGAAGTTCATGTCATCAAAGAATGAAATGTCATCGTACACGGTTGGACGGCAACAGGGTTTGTGTCGGGCTTTTGCATTTTCGATAACGCCATTCTTTCTCATTGTATTTAATGCCACGTCGTAGTTTTTTCTCTGCCCCATGCACCTCCCGCTGCAATATTGAAACCGTAGTTCCTCATTGCTGTCATGGCCTAGGCCCAGCTGACTTACTGTGACCACCTTATGCTTGAGTGAGCAAGAATTTTGTCTCTTTCTGGCTCGCTTAGTCCTCTTGATCTGGCTGGCATCCAGAATGTCTCTCCTTGCCTTCTTGTCCACAAATGCTGCAATAATTTGCTTTAGCTCTCCTTCTGTGAAGCTCTGGAACACGTGCGAGACTGGGTAAACAAAAGGATAGTACAGCGGTTATAAACAACTGAAATATGTTGTTATGTCACTAAAATTAGCAATAGTCACTGAGCCAAATTCACTGTGGCAAAATTAAACACTGCCCCCACAAATATTTTATATTGGTGAAAAACTGCATTCATGTTTACTTCCATTGTGTGTGTGTGTGTGTGTGTGTGTTTGCATGTGCATGCATGTGTATGAGTGTGTGCGTGTGTGTGTGTAATATCCATTGACTCACAAACATACTTATGCATCGGTACCACTATATAACCCATAATTCATTACTGATGTAACAGGAAATGTGAAATATGCAAGATATGCAAGAGTTACATAACATAAATCTTAGCTCGTAGCTCTTTCCCAAAAATATATTTGATTCAAGTTAACACTATAGTGAGATATATATATATATATATATATATATGAATGCACTGTGGGCTCAGGACTCATGTAGCTCAGAAGTAGGCACACAACAAAAGCGCTGGTCATAATTTCTTTTGAGTTAACATAATATTCAGCTCATCAATGCATCAAACAGTTTAGTTAGCTCAAGCCGTTCAAGTGCTGCATAAAAGCCGAAGAGGAAGATGTATAGTTTACCTTATTCTTAGAGCTTTGTAATGATAGACTTTATCTTATTGACAAAAAAAAAATTATAAACCATATACACATATCTTATGCCAAAATGAAAACACAAATATCCACTTCTAGCTGTAAAGTTTTTTTTTTTTTAAACTGAAATCTAATATTTTATAAATTAAAAAAGATGAACAGTTTTGAAAAAGTAAAATAAATTTTTTTGATTGAATCCAGTCCACAGTGACAGCTAATGTTGGTAAACACAGTGTCAGTTACCATAACAGCACCAACTTACTGTAGGTTTTGTTCTAATGTCTATGGAGGTCAATTCTGTTTGATATTATTCCCATTCCCATATCAATAACAGTTACAGATATCAGTGGTGGTCAATAACTTTATGTAAAGTACACATTTGACACATTTATTACCATTTGATATAAAGCATGTAGCAATAACCAATTTGCTTGACCCCTGACATTGTTGACTTACATTATTACATTATGTGTATTACTAGAATTTGAATATTATAACTGGAAAATTTTAATAAAATACATTTTTACACCCACCCTTGAAAGACATTAGCCAAAGTGATAGTTTGTTTAAACTTGCAACAACAAACATGGTTTTGTTTCAGAAAAGGGTTCTAGGAAACAAAACATAGAACACAGACCAAACATACTCTGATAAATAAATAAATAATTGTTAATAAATAATTAACAATTTTCAAGTTATTTCCAAAAAATCTACTCTACCTCAGTTAATTTATCTTACCTACATGGCCTGAATGTATTTACTTCAAAAAATGTCATGTTTTTTTGCTAATCTGATCGTAAAGCAAGAGTATTTTCAGGTGATTTAATGATTCTCTTTTGTAAGTGGAAAGGGTTAGACTGCTAAGCAGCCGACACTTTAACACACAATTTCCATTTCATACGGTTTCCATGCCTGCAAAATATATCTGAAATAGATCACCCCTGAAAAGTTCAGAACAGATTAATGTTCCAAAATCCATGCCACAGTTATATCATCCTACAGCACTTTGTTGGCCTTGTAAGTGATTCAAGGTATCTGGCAAAATTACATATATTTAATGGAGTTAGACATGAACCTTTAATGCTGGCCATGTAGTCCTGTGAAACTGTTAAATTTAATATTAGTATTCTTTTCTATTGTATCTAAACACTCAAACATCAAAAATAGTTTTGTCTCTCCCACCAGATGTGATGAAGTGTTTTTAAGGTGTTTACTATAATTCAAATTGTCTTCTACAATTCTTTCTCAAATAAAGAATAGTAGAAGACAAAAAAATTGTTGGTCAGGTAGAGCCAAAAAGATAAATAAATAAAATGAATTACCATAATGCCAGAAGAAAATGTAAATGTTTACAGAAATTATATAGATTTTTCTGGGTATGCCTACAACAATGTGGCATCCCCTTGCAGTATATCTCTCGAAAATGTTTTTATTGCTGTAGTCAAATTCAATCCACCCATACCTCATGGGCAAAACACTGTATGTGTTTATCAGTGAGTTAATCACTGTCAGTCCCAATTTATATGGGACATAATATACAAAACCACATTGTTTGACTAGGTTTTGAATTTTTTCTACAAGGCTGGAAAAAAGCATACCCATTACATGACATGTACATTTACATAAAATTGTGCTGTGAAAGTGTTTTTTAAATATTCATTGCTGTTATATATACAATTGACCAGCTGCCAAACCTGGGTTTTTCAGTGGGAATTTACATACTTTAAATGTCGGGGAAACCTTGGCAGACAGAGCAGGGATCAACATTGACTATGAACCATAAATCTGAAAGAGGCCCCTTCAGACTAATATCAGCCATGCAACAATCATCCAATAAAACTTCTTTATTCGTGTAAGGTTCACCCTCTTGCCTTGCAGTAGCATAGTAGATTATGTGATTAGAGAGTGGCTGATTTTACACTTGACCTGACCTGGAAAACCTCAACTGGATGATCTGAACAATTGTCTTAGTTAACCTAGCCAGCAGATATACACTGGATGTGGGGAATTCCCATAAGGCAAATGCAAATGACATTTCTTATTTGCCATCTGGATGCCAGAGATTACATTTTATTTCTGGATTGAATGGATAGGGCTGAATGAGTGATCTACAATCATGAGAGACAGGTGGCCCCAGGACCACATGGCATGTGAATTTTATCCCCATCCTCTGGTGACCCGCTTAGTCGGAACAACTGCTGATCCCCTGTTCTGGACACCACACAGCTTAGCAACGGGTATCTTGTAAAAAAAAATAGTAGTAAATTCCACCTTTCTTTTCTGCAAGAATCAGCTTTTTGTCAGGGTTAGGATTTCAAAGCAACACGCACAGGAAGAATCCTTAAAGTCATTTATATAACCCTGGCCATTGGAAAACCTGGCAAGTGACACATGTAGGCAGTTGCAGTAAAAGATGGAATTATATTGGGACATAATTCATAATTTTGCTAACGGTGCTAAGGAGCGAGTCCTTCTTTGCACAACAGTACTCCCTCCGTGAACACAAATCTTTTGTTATTGCAGTACTCAGCAACAGTTTGCCTTCTTCCAAAACACCATGATTTTCTCCAGCCACGGAATCATGGAAAACACAAGATTCTTATCATTTTCTCCACTGGGATACTGTCCCTGTACCCTCCTGGTCTCCATGCAGAAGTCATCTTCTGCTCAGAAAGTAGTCTGCCACAGAATTATTTTCCATATACTCGAAGACCAACTCTCTTCTCATCTCCTTTAAGAGATTTCTAGTCACTGTCCATATCCGCAAAACTCAATACTGCTTCACCAAGCTCTGAACCATATTGCTCCTGTTTACTTAATTTTACTTAATTTCCTAAATGCAGGTTATTATCCCAAACTCCTCAACCACTGGTCATAAGTCTGTCGCTATAAAGCATGGTTCTCCACAGCCAGGGCTTTCTCATTCGGTATTCACCCACTGCCACCTTCAGAAAGTTAATATCTATAGACACTGCCTTTTCAATTGAATTACAAGGAAATCATTCCCTTTATTGAATATTAATATGTGTAACACAAGCTGTCTTTTTGCTTTGAAGCCTATGTGAGAATGCAAACAACTTGTTTTTTGCTGCTGTGAATAAATAAAATAATCACAAAGCCCAGTCAAATATACAACCTTCCCAATAAGTCTAATATTTCAGCTTGTTTCTATGGAGGTAGACATTACAAACATAAAACATGGACTCATAAAGCAGAAATAAATGTACAGTGATTGTGTATGACGCACTGGACGACAGCATGTTGTCCCATGAAGAATGAACGCATTCAATTTTACTTTGAGCTGGGACTGACTCAGGTAGCCTATAAATCGTGTTATGTTTATCAATTATAGACAACTTCCAAGTTCCTTCCTGAAAGTCAGTCCCTGGTTTCTACAGGAGTCAGTCCCTGGTCAAAGAAAAATCAAATGCGCTCATCCATATGGCAACGTGCTATCCCCAGTATGTCACACACAATGACTGTGCATTCGGATTGCAGAGGTTATCTCATGATCACGAGAAAAGAAACTTTAGTTTTGTCAAGATCACCAGATAAATAAGTCACGATCACAAGAAAACAAACTTCCATTATGTCGAGATCACCCAGATAAATAAGTCATGATCACAAGAAAACGAACTTCCGTTATGTCGAGATCACCAGATAAATAAGTTGTGACCACGAGAAAATAAACTTCTGTTATGTTGAGATCACCAGATAAATAAGTCATGATCACAAGAAAACAACTTTCATTATGTCGAGATGACGAGACCAATAAATACACACATTGCACGGCCTCTATAGACTTCCATAGGTTTCTACTTGACACCTAATAAAACACAATTTCCAGGAAAGTTGGAAGGTTTGATGTACAAAAGGGGTACCGGGGCACACAGTGGTACTGATGTCCAGAGGTCCTGATGACACATAATTACTGCTCATTGGTACTATAGGGACTGCTTATTTAAGCTGTTACTCATCCGTATAAAATGTAACCCTCATGTCAAGAGTGCCTCTAGAGATTTAACCTCCTTGAAATGACTAATATGCATGGGAAATGTTTTGTATGTCTTACGTTCTGAAAGGAGAGAGTTCATGCCCTCCGCAGCTCTGGCCGTCCGGTGGTGCCTGTCCGTCAGGGAGGAGGCGGAGTCTGAAGAAGAGGGCGACGACGGCGGCTGCGTTGCGAACGACGCGGGATGAAGCCGTCGAGCCCTTGAGGGAACCATGATTCTAGTGAGGAAGAGGGACAGTGCTGCACCACAGAGCATCACGGCGAGGGCGGCACACTTCCATAACTTCATCTTAGAATGAGTAAGAGCATTGAAACTCTGCAAGACAAGGACGGCAGAATGGGTCGGTTAAACGGGCAGCGTACACTTATGGTCAATAAAGCAGGACAAATGTTATGATATTACACTATGAGTGCATGCAACCCATCTCTCAAGAGCCTCTTGGTGATCGTCTGCTGCTGTTTAATCCAACAGACTTAAGTCGCAAATGTTTTCACAAGTGTTTTTGTCATTGACAAATCATTTTTTTCCCTCTCTGCGGAGGAAATTCCCAAAGCAGCGCCAAAAATTTACAGAGGTGTACATTGTCAAAGACATTCCCAACAGAATTGGCTGCACAAGATCTCCTCATGTATTGGAATGCTTGCGCTTGAGCCACCAAACGTATTTAGACTCGGTGAGGTATTGTGAGGGTGCGATAGCCTTCTACTTTGGAAACTTGGCAATGAAACAGATGCAAAGTATATCAGAGGGCCTGTCTTGAGCTCTCGTTCCACATGAAGATTTATTGCTACCAGCCTTCTCTGCTTCTCAAGACAGAACCATTTCAGGTATCCCTCTGTCCAAATAGGCTTTTTTGAAATAAAAGACGGCTGTTGCTTTGTTATGAAACAGAGGACAGTATTAATAATGTGCTGCGGAACATACTCAGTCTACACCCAGTAAAATGTCCAGTGTACTCTAACAGAGTACATATGAGTCATACTGGGACCATATGTACTATGTAAGAGTTGATTTAACACTGAACATTTTACTTCGCAATATCTTGGTGAAAACCCCTAAAATATTACAGGGAAAGACAAAAATAAAAACCAAAGACAAAATTCTCTCAAAATCATGTGAGAGCACCATGGCAGCTCTTTTTTCTTTGAGCTTAATGTCTCATTTGTAAAGTTTTTGATTGTTTAGTTCACAGAGAATTAAATGATAAAACATTGCAGTAAGATGGAATCCAAAATTGGAAACAGAAACAGCGCTGTGGAGCTATGCAGGTGTATGTGGAGTTGGGTGCCTAGTGTAAATCTTTCCCCCATACACCCTGGGAGATGCGTGTCAAAATCAGCATGACCAAATATGGTTCAAGCTTAGATTGCTTGTGTGTGTATGTGTGCACGTGTTTGTGTGTGTGCATGTTTGTCTCTGTGGGTACGCATGCCTGTATGCTTGTGTGTGTGTGTGTGTGCGCGCGTCTGTGTTTTTGTATCTGTGTGGGTGTTTGTGTGTGCATGTTTGTCTGTGTGCGTGTACGCACACCTGCAGGCTTATGCATGTTTGTGCTTGTGTGTGTACAAGGGTTTGACTATTTGTGTGTGCATGTGAATGCATGCTTGTGTATGTGCATGTGCGTGTTTGTCTGTGCGTGTATATGTGTGTATATGTGTGTGTTTGTATATGTGTGCGTGTACTCGTGTGTATTCTATTAAATTATTCCTGTCTCTCTTCACCACAGGAATGCCTTACATTGCTATGTATTATTAGCCATGTTTCTGGCTTTTTTTCCAGAAAGGACTGTGTTTGTGTAGGGCAGGAGGCATGTTGGTGTGCAAACCCTTTCTCCAGATCAGGAAACACTAAACTGACAGAAGCTGAGGACATATCCAGACCCCTCTTTCAAAGCGTTTTGCCAGACCGCAAGTGAGTGCAGTAGCCTCTTAAGACCCACGTCAGGCCCTATGTTCTCCACCTCAAGCGCTGCGGAGAACACCAGAGAGAAGCGTGTGGAGGGACTCCAGCCCAGAATATTAGCACTCCTGGTAAGAGAACTGCGTGTGTTTTTCTTCAGACGCTACCATCAAACATTTTGAAACGTCACTAATGGTTTACGACCATGTAAATAGAGACTTCCTGTTTTAGAATTCCTCTCGTTAGTGTGTTGCACCGGCTTAAAAAATAATGTCTCAGCCTCTCTCTAGGTTTTAGAATTCCCATGGTAGCATCACAGATAACTGATATTTTGTTAAACACTTTTTTTATGTAAAGATAATAAAATGCATGTGACATCACAGATTAATTGTCGCAACAAAAAATATATATACTGTTTCCATAGATATAGGGTTACAATATTTAAAAACTAAATTAACTAAACAGTGAGTTAGGGACTACTAC
Source organism: Anguilla rostrata (assembly GCF_018555375.3). Lineage (NCBI taxonomy): Eukaryota > Metazoa > Chordata > Actinopteri > Anguilliformes > Anguillidae > Anguilla > Anguilla rostrata. The sequence continues at coordinate 23,789,052 of NC_057936.1, read as the reverse complement.
TTGTAGAACATGGTGATATGCTATCCACTAGTACAGTACACTGTACATCCTGGTTTTGAGTGATTTCCTGCCAGAAGATAGTTTACAGTAATGGAGACGTTATTTAGAGATTTAATGTTAATGGCAGGTTATAGTCACTGTATACCTCTGGTTGTCCGGATGTCTTTAAGAGTGCATCTTTTTCTCTGAAGTACGCAGTTCTGTGTTTATGTAATAGACGAGGTGCATATTTAACAAGAAAATGTTATTATGGAATGTATTTATCTTAAAATTCTTACTGTGATATCAGTGAGTGAGGCTGCCTAACCATGTGTGATGTGTACGTTTAATGTCATTTACATATGAATCATACAATTAAGTGCAATGATCACTGTATTGAGTTTTCTATCTCAAAATAAGTTTGTAATAGTAAAAACAGGAAACAAACTTAGGCCAACAACGATCAACATCAGAGCAGATTTACCAATAGTATTCCTGCTTTCTAAGGTGGAATCTGTCCCAAAGTGAAAGTAGTCACAGAAATGGATACATTCTTCAGCAACCCTCAAGAGAAACTCTCCTTTAGCAACACATTTGTCAATCAAAGCTTCCTTTACCTCTTTTCCTGCAGCCATAAAAAGAACCTGTATAGCGATGTCTTTATTGGCTAGGAGCCATATCTGAAGAATAAAGTGGCATAGGAAATCACTTCCACATCTGGATCTGCATTAATCTACAGCAGACCTACGACCGGCCAAGCCACTCTGCTTTTCTAAGCCGCTCTTCCAGCTTTATGGCTATGTTGCATACATACTTTTTACAGATGCTGTTATATCCAGAAATACATGCAAAGATCAGTGTGATGATTTCTGATATTATTTTGTATGATGAACAAAGTTTGTCTCTGAAAGTAGTAACTGTCTGACAGATACCTTACTAACACATTATTAAAATGAATAAATACAGTTTTATTCATTTTAATAATGTGTTAGTAAGGTATCTGTTATTCACACTGACAAAGAGTGGTAGATTATAACCTGTCTATCAACAGATCTAATCACAACAAAATCTACAAGGTCCTAACCTCCTTACTGGTCAATCCATATTTTCCGTAAAACTAAATAAAATGTTTGCAGCAACACACCACCGCAGTAGTGAAATATGCCAGTTAGTCTTATCAGTAGAGTCTCATCTCATCATCAGCCATTTTTAATGCCATGCATGGCACCAACAGTCTTTCTTAGCAAGTTATACAGTTACAGCTTTTCAAATAAGAATGCCATAGGTCATTCTGACTGTCAATCAAAAACTGCAGTCACTGGGCTCCTGTGTAATTCGGTCTGTGAAAGTGCTGAAACCGAGTCCTATAACCTGGACATTAAAAGTTTGAGACTAGGCTCTGCCATTAGCTGACAATGACACAATCGGCGTCATCCAATCAAACCAGCCGTAGGGTGGGTAAACGCCAGTGCAAAGGTTTCTCCAGGTTACCAACGCAGCGTCCCTTTGCTACTAGGTAGCCACCCATAGGTTAGTGGTTGTTGTGAATGTAATGGCACACCTGTTCTCAGATTAAGCTAATGTAGCTCTCCTGTAGTACACAGCCTGGCTTGTAGTGAGGATAATGGGAGATGGGCTACGGCATTAGAGGATTGCACTCACTTCAGCTGTAGAGCTCCTTTAGTGGGTGTGGCATGGTGGCAATGCAAGTGTAGTACATTTGGTGATTCATTACAAACTGGATCATATGGCAATGTAAGCTATAATCAATATGGAGGAAATTGTTGTTTCAAGCAATCCATAATTTTCTGTTTGACATCAACCCTCCTCAGTTGATCTTGAAAGCAGGCCATATTGGCTATTTTGACCTTGGGGGCTATGGAACATTTGCTGGGAATCTAGGGCATGTCAGTGATGACTAAAGCCAGAACAGTATAGATACTGCTCATGTGAATGGAATGGGGGTCCAATGTGAAAAGTTCCTGAGCTTGACTGCAGCTGAGTTGTCTCTGTTATCAAATAGTATAAACACCATGTGTGTGTGTGCATAGATAATGCCCGGAATGGTCACTGAATAATGTCATGTAGCCTACCCTTTACTCCATTGTAGCCTATATTTAGCTGCACATCTCTCATATTCAGTAGTGCACACTGTATCCGTTGTAATTTTATAATCTTCAGCGCTTCTGAAGGGAGAAATTCCTAAATTACTCTGCTTCTATTGCATTATTGCAGTAGGGAGGAAGTAGGTTATCTGGAATTCTTTTGGAAATGGTCACAATTATTCGAGCATACTAATATCATTGATGATTAAGTCTTTTAATCTGCACAGTGAGTTCACCTTGTTGTATTTTTTACTGTGTAGATAATAACTTCAATTGTTTATTGATTCTTTTGTATTTGTTTGATGTTTGTGTTCCTTTCTCAGCGTTTCATCATGGTATACTGTTCATATTCACATGCTTGCAGATTTGAAAAGTGTGTAAACGTGTACTTACGCCGATATCTGTTTGTGTGTTAACAATAAAATAACTTGCATGATTAATGAATGGCAGGAACAAGTGTTCTGCAATCCTTTAATAAATATTACAGCATTGTTTTTTTTTTACTTGTAATCCTCATTGTATGTTTAAGCCTTCAGACCGATGCCTCATCTATAATTCCTGACATTGTGTAAACAGCCCTTTTGTGATCATGTCCATCTGTGTATCAAGCTATTGTGTGCAAAAGGAAAGAGAGGTAACTACATGCATCCTGTACAGTCCTCTATATTCAGCAGTCTGCCTCTCAACAAGCCACTGAAGGACATCACCCTGTGTTCTCAGGAAGCTTTTAGAAAAGACGCATTTTAAAAACGTCAGCTTTCATGTATGGGCATTCCCACCCTAAAGGAAATTAAACTGGTCAACATCATCTGTATTCGTGGAACTTTCTAAACAAACAAATCTATTCTGAGGGTTCTTTTGCAAGCGGTCGAGTGGCCCCTTCACATTCTCATCTTGGCCACAATGGGAGCCACTTGGGTCATTATTTTCACATTTCCACAAACTTTCTCAGGCTGTCATGAGAAAACAATGCGAAATCGCTTAGGTGTCATTTTCCCATCCATCTTCACTTTTCTTATGTTTCGGCCACAGGCATGCAATTGGTGCAATAAAATGAACAAAATATCTATGTATACACAGAGAAAATAATTATGTTTAATAAAATATTAATATTGTTCTATTACAGCCTAGCACCAACATCCCAAAATTTAGTCAGCGCTAAGAATACCCAGCGTGGAAAAGATATCAGTTCATTGCTAGAGTTTCTGTTTTACAAGTCGTGTATTATGACATCTCAGATTTACTGTCATCCTCTGGCACTGCTTGTACCTTCTGTCACAATGTCTGGAAAGGGTTGGCTCATGACCTGTGCACTGTTGCTAAGTGCTAATCAGACAAGATCCCTTAAGAGACGTGCCCCACCTGTAGGAGGATAGGGATATTGCCTGAAGGGTTCTTACTCCAAATTGTGATGGTTCAAAGAAAAGCCAAAGCACATCACTAGCACTTCACAGAAGAACTAGGCAAAAGCTATTTTTACACAGACCTTGTACAAGACACTGTAGACATCACAGGTATGAGACAAAATTGTACCTACTTCTTTTGCCCCAAGTAGCGGTGACGGTTTAGTCCGAAGCTCTCTTAAAGAGCCATTTTCTCAGCTGGATTAAGCCAATAGGCGAGGAAGTGGCCAGGAAAGACTCGAGAGGTAATGGGAACACGCTCCCAAGATCAGAGATGGATTACTGCTAATACCTCCCAGTTTATCTCTGTCACGTGGGGGGGGGGGGGGGTGGCGATTTGCAGCGGCGATTCACAGGCTGAGGGTACAGGCCCAACCACCCAAGCTAATCTGAGTCATCCTCATCAGGATTCAGCAATCGAAAGAGACCACATTTTTTCCCTGCTTGAGGGAAGCAGCAATCACCGAATGTTCTCTTTGTTTCTGGTGGGGTACAGCCACCCAGACCACACAGCAGTGAAGGGAGAGACAGCCGGGAGGAGACCGAGCCCAGTAGAGACACCAACAACAGGCTTCAATCATACGAAGCAAAGACAAACAGAAAAAGAGACTGAGGACATCACAATAGCCCTAATGTAACTGGGGCCAATCTAATGACTGACTGAGAATTTTTGGTTGTTCTGCATCGTGCATCTTTTTCCTTTTTTTCTTTTTTTTTTTTTTTTGCTGCTCAAAGGCTAAAGATTTCCTAAAAATGTTTTTAGTTGCTTAAATAAGGTGTTAGCTATTTACCTGAATTGCTGGTCAGTTGTGAAATAAAAGAGTATCTTTTCTTTGTAAAGTTGTTTGGTAGTGTCTATGAATAATCATTTTGACAGAGCTATTGCAGCATATTGTGCTGTTGTTGAGACCCTTCTATATTCCATGATGACTTACTCAATGATGGCAACCGTGTTTTTATAGCCATTTAATGGGCTTTATCACCACAATGGCATCTTATTGCCTGGGAAGGAATTCAACTGATAGAGGTAGCTAGTAACTTCTGCCATCAGTGAGTGAGGGCTAATGCTGGTTAATCAGTGCTGAGAGCTTAAACAGTGATGTGTTTAAGCTGTGGAGACCATGACTGTCTGAAGGACTGGAAGAGAGTAGGGCAGAAAAGGGGGGGGGGGGGGGGCACTGACTTGGTTGGTTTCTGGATGTCATTAAGTGTGGTGTAGGTCAGGGGAAATACCAGGAGAATCCTCAGGGGTGTTAGTCTTCAGGTGAAAGGTCAAAAGTGTCACGTGGGGACTTGTTAGGAAAAGCTCCCTCCCAGTGCTGTCATATTGCGGTTGTAATAAGGTTGCCATATCAGTGAAATCTTGGACTGTAACCACATGCATTTATGAATGCTTTGACACAATGATTTACTTTGTCAATATATCAGTTTCTCTGTATATACATGTGGATGTTTTCAGAGACATAGATGTCTACAGTGTACTTATGAGCATTATATTGTAACAATATGAACATATTTTATTGGTGTCGTTACATTTAGTTCCCTTCCCTGTGTACAGTATTTTTAGGTGCACTTTCCACTAGCAATATCTCATGTCAATATCTAAAAGGGATAGGCCCTCAGGATGACAGGAGTTTTGGGAAAGCTACTGCTGCTCCAGGAACACGTCAATGTGTTTTGTAAAAGGACGGATGTAGCTTCTAATGTGGCCAACTTGCTTGCTTTCACCCATCCCAGAGTCAGTGATCAGAGCACAGTGATGCAGTGAATGAGAGTCAGCCATCATGACCTTTGGTCAGATGCAAGGACTGCCTCTGTGCACTCCCCTCCAGGCTCTATTCCTAACTTGTTAGACATTTTGGCCGAAACTAATGTCTACCATATCAGAACACTTAAATAGATGACTAACAGTTGAGAAGTCATCCTCAAAGTCATATTTCCCAAATCATTTCGAAAGCAAGGGTTCTAGGTCGCTAGATATGGGCAGTAAATATTTTTTTCTACCCTCCACACTCGAGACAAGACTCAAGGCAAGTCAGATTTGTAGCCAAAATGAATATATTTTTTCCTCTTCTTGCTGTTTAAACACTTGCACAGTTTCATTCACGTCTTTGGAAATAAAACACCATATACTGTATGTACAGTGGAATGAGTGCTTACAGAAACCTAGTTAATGGGTAAATTGATCTCATTTGATTACATTGTATTATAATTTAATTGCTTAAATGTGCTCCATGGATAATTCAGAACGTTAGTTCATCTATTCATATTTCAATTTGCAGTGTTAGTGGTCTTAATCAGTATATAACGACAGGTGCTGATATGGTCAAATTACTTGAACTATACAGTAGCTACAGCTCATATAAACTGTTTATATAGTGTTGACTATATTTTGACTGTAACACAGCAAGTATAATTTCTGTCCTGTAAAATTATATTTTATTTAAATAGGGTTGAAATATCAGACTGTCATGCAGAAAGTTTTTCTGTATGTTTCATTCACAGATTTAGGTATTTTGGTAGATTTTTGGAATTTACAGATATAACACTGAAATGTCGCAGTTCCTTGAATCGCAGTTTCTCACACACATGATATAAATTTAGAATGGTTGGCTGAACCTAAGTTATTATTAACAAGCCTGCTTTTAGTAAACCAATATTCTGTGAAATCATATGCCTCTTTTTATTATCATATGAATGGATTTATGTACCTGTGGATATCAAGAGAAACCTACACATCTTCAAGAAATATGTTATATCGTTGATTATTACTTTATTTTTTGCTTGAACATGTGACCATGTGAATATGTACAGTGCAGTGCAGTTTAGATGGACAGAATTGCACACTGGATGTCCCAGACAATATGAATCAAATCTTCCTGATAGTGTGCTATTTATAGCTAATTCAATGTGGTATATTTATAAGAGTATGCTATTGTGTCTTGCTTGCTTTTATCAGATCTTTCCTATCCTAAGTGCAGAGGAATAAACACTTCCAGATCTCAATATTGTAGAACATTTACAAGAATGTGTTTAGCTGTTTATTCTTTAACATGCTTGAATCTTGAACATGCATGAAATGTATTTATTGGATGCATTTATTATTGGTTATCAATTAAACAGAGGCTTTAAGACTATGCAACTTTTATTCAGAATTTGTGATAATGGTCATTCACTTGAATCTCTAAATCCATGTCTCAGAGAATACATTGGCATTATCCTTGCTTAACACTGTTACCAGACTTAAATCCAAGGACATATTCTGCATGCTTGTTCAGCTTCCATCATCATGTTCCATTCAATGTGTCTCTGAATACTTTGAGAAAGTGCTGAGGACAGCCAGCTTCACCACAACACACTTAAAAACATGAACACTGTGAAGGTGGTAACGGCAATAATGACTATCAGATGCTCTGCTTAAAATGGGTGCCAACTTCTGCCTGCGAGTTCAGTTCTTCGCCATTCACAATTTTGCTTTCACACGATACATACTATATTGCATTGTGTATCATATTTACATTTTTTGTCACATTTTAGGCATTTAGCTGAGGCTGTTATCCAGAACAATTTACAATGAGTGCAGAAGAAAAAAAGGCCTAGATCTGTAAATCACGAACATCCCAATGAGAGATTAATGTGAAGTGCAATGATTGGGCCATAAAACCCAGTAATCCTTTATCACTAGAATTAACATGTGGGAACTGCCACTTAGTAATTATATGTCATTTTATTCCTGCTTTTTTGTTGGACTTGCTCTGCTCATGAAACTGCTGCAGAAATATGGAAAAATCATTTATTTTTTCAGTGCATTGTAACAGCTGGGACATTCATTTGTTATACACATGGCAGCACGTAACTTTGCATTTGTTTTACTTTAAAATAAACATATCATTAAACCTGTGATGCCTGTTTTACCAGTATCTAACATTATCTCTTGTTCACATTGCCGACTATAGTTAAAGTTTACCAGTGAAGATCTGACGTAGCTTCTAAGTAGGCAGTGCCTTTTATGTAATCTCTTAAGCACTGGGTCATTTGTCCCAGTTGGTCTCACATGGGTTGCTTTCAGCTATGTCCTTGTTTCTTATACATTGTGTACTCAATTCTTCTTTTTGCCAACACATTTGGATCCCTTTGAAGGATATGGAACACTCATTTTCAATCATGTCCCTGTAGAATCAAAACATACCTCAGAAAGGTCTTTTAAAAACAATTTGAAAGAAAGGAAGATTGACAAAGGTCTACAATAGGATTAGATGTTTTTCTCAAGCATAGTTATTCCATGTCTAGGAGGTCAACACTAATTTAACTCCTTTAAAAGGCCTTTTGGTACTTACAAGAGTTCATTGGGGTTAACCATGTTTTTATGTGCAATCAGCAGCAGTCTTTATTGGGTTTGCCATCTAATCCGGATTGTAGCCCAGGTTAACACAGTTGAACAGCTCAGAAGACTACAGGCTTAGCCTGTACTTTATAATTGCTGTCCAAAGACAGCAATTAATCAATTCTTTCAAATTGCATTCTGCAACACACGTTAAAGTAACCCTTTATAGTTTAATCAGATTTTGCTATTTGTAGAAATCATGGAATTGTATTGTAGCTTGTTCGCTTTTGATATATTTAATTCCAATATAATTTATATAAAGTGTTATTTAGAAAATTAGTCATGTGTGGCTGTTTGTAGACACATTGCTAAATGTCTAAGATATACTGTCAGACATATTTAAAATGAAAATTCATGAACTTGGACTCTCAGTTCAAACCCTAAAAGCTTAGAACCCTTAACTGATAAGAAAATAAAATAACACATCTGCATTTGGAGCAGACCCTGCCGCATCATTCCTGTGCATATGCCCGTATGCCAATTCCTGTTTCGATTCAAACCTCATCTGTGATTAACGCCTTCCCCGTAAACCCCAGCTTATATTGACAAAAGAGGATATGCCCTTACCGTTCGCCCGGCTTATCCAGACTAGTCTGCGTGTCTCACTCCTCGGGTGACCTGCAGGTAAAGGCTATGTCGATATTCCAACAGCAGGAGCAGAGAGAGGTGAAAAAAGAGTGGCTTGTGTGCTCTCCCTTTGCTCTGGTCATCCATACATCAAGAACCAAGTGATCAGGGAGTGTTGACACTATCCCTCAAAACACGGCTGCATCTTAAGACCTATTGAAAGCTATCACACGTCCAGGAGCCGTCGTGTCAAAAGCAGCCGGAGATTCCCATCTTGCTTTGAAGTGATCGGTTTCTTCAGAAATAGCTTCATATTTGAACAGCACGCTTCCTTGAATAACAAAAGAAAAACAAACCGACTTGAAGTCTTTTAGGCTCTTTGCAAACTCACCAGTGGCAAGTAGAAGAGGATCAGATCAGAATGTTCTTAAATGTTCTTGAGTTATTTTTGAAAATCCAGCACCCCAGTTTGACAGTATACGGCAAGCTTGGCTTCTCCCAACTGAAGATGTGACTGATATCAAGCAATGTTTGAGTATTTTCCGAAAAAGTTCATCTGTAAATTTTACAGGAAAAAAATTATGAAATTGAACTGAAAATTAGTTATTAATTTGAAACTTATTAAGCATACCTAACGACAAAAATTTGAGTCAGGTGATTATGTCCATCAAAATCTTATTATAAAACAAGTCGTTTGGCTGTGTACTGTTCCTGTGTTTGACTCATGATCCTTTGTTTAATTAACAAAATGTGTTCTGGAATGGTGCATGTAAGAGGTTCAAAGTCATTTTGGTCTGTTAGATTCCACAAGAATGATTCAGAGTAGGGAAGGAGAAAGTATGGTATGTGTCCAAAAAATAGACATTTATTCAAACAGAGATGAAAACTCTGTATCAGCCAGCGTCAATGTTCCCAGTTTAGACACCTGTGAGAAATGGATCACGCACCTAATTTCCTAATGAAACATGAGTTCCTTTCCTTAATATGTCCAGGATGGAGTTCATCATTTGAGGTTATTCCACTGCTTTTCCCGGACTTCTTCCAGAGGAAGATTGCAAACGTAGTAGGAGTCACGTATCAGAAACTTCTTCCCCACACTGTCCGCTTCTGATGGGTATCCTTTCTCCCACTGTGAGGAAGATGTCCTTTCTCCTAATAATGACAAAGATGTCCCTTCTTCACCTTAAATCTGTCAGCCCAATACATCAGCATCAGTGACAGTCAATTCCTTTCTTGTTACATTTAAGATAGACAGACAACAAAATAACAACAGAAATCTCCCTCCTTGAGGTGTTCAATGCAGCTTCTTCTTCTCTTCCCGTTCCACAGAGTGCTGAACTCCAGGCAGCTGCACTGTAGGTAGGCAGGGCTGGGGGGGTGGCTAGTGGGGGGAAGATAAGGGGCGGGATGTGGGAAGGAGTGTGAAGCCTCTGCGTTGCCTCTTCTCTCTCCACTTGCTCCTCCTCCTCCCCGTTGAACGGTCCAGTGGCTGAGTCGGATAACTGTTGACATGCTAATCATATACAGCCTGCTGTGGCAGATTTGGGAGCAGTAGGCAATGCTCTTGCTTAGTGTATCTGTCTTCCAAACCTGCCTGGGATATAGCTTAGCTTGTAGTCAACTGAGGTAGTACTCTGCTACTTCCCTTGGCCTGGGTCCTGAAACCTATAGTGACCAAGGATCTTTGCATCAAGGGTAAAAGTATAATGCTCTGCCTGACCAGCTCTCATAATGTAGGTTCCGGAAAAGTAATGCTACATCAATCAGCATTAAATTAATTAACTGATGAGACTTACATCTATGGTGTATTCACATGTGATGGTCTAGGAGTATTTTCTCTCTGCTCTTTTCTGCATTATAAGCAAAGGTCCCAGGTTGTTGGACGGTGCGTACTGTCAAATTATCACGGTAAGATTAGCGACGTGCCCAGAAGAATGAAATCCGTCCTTGACCAATATCAATGTGTAGGCTGGAACACAGTAAAATATTCAGTGTTAAATCAGCTCTTACAGAGTACATATGGTTCCTAATGGACTCATACTCGAACTCTGTTAGAGTTGGATTAACACTGGACATTTTTGCTGTATCTAATTCACTGCAGTGTGTGCAGAGGTCCCTGTGCCCCATCATGCCTGGACGCTGTCTGAGCCTGCCGCACATGAAGTGTTCTCCTCCAGTGTAAGCACTGCACTGCTCAGCCAGTGGACTGTGCAGTGAATACAAATGCTAGTCTGCAAATTTACGGAAGTGGTATTGGTGGGATAAGCCTATTAGTAGTATTAGTAGCCATTTCATAGTGACAGAAAAAAGGGGATTATTGCTTATTATGATAATGAGATATTTATGGGAATAGAAACAACAGAATAAAAGTATATGTGCTAAGATTAGGCAGTCTGAAATCAATTATTTTTATTCCAAATAGTTTGACAGATAGAACTGAAAAGACAACCAAATTTTTAGACCTTCTCTGTTCCTTAAGTTGTCCCCAGAGGTCATGGAGGATTACATGCATGAATACGTCGACCATGTTCACAATACATACAAAAGCCCACTTGGGTTAATCCAGCAGAACCCTTTCCCATGAAATGTGTGATCATTTACTCACTTTGCATGTAATGTATATCCCATTATCATCCACAGCCTATTCAAATTACAAATGAAGTTCACTGCCCGGGCCTGTAAAAGGGTTTTGAAAGCCAAACACATTCCAACTTGCACTAATATGCTGAAGAAGCCTGTGGAGAGGAATAGACATGAAGGTGCACTGATGATGAAATTTACTGTTAACACACACAGTAAACAAGTGAAAACTGTGCCGCTGGCAGTGCAGGGCAAGAGAAGCCTGCCAACTGTGCAGCAGCTGCCAGTCAACACAGCTTACAACAGGCTCTCCTCCGTGAAAGTAAAAAGGCTTGACTCAGATTGAAATGGCTCATTGTGTTCCCAGTGAAAATGGTTTGATGCGGGGAACAAACCTCTAACACTCATTTTTAAGGTACCATTCTTTGAGGGCAAGCTAGAAATCTTAAAGATCTACAGGTAGCATGGCATCATTGTGATAAATGGAAAAGGTTGCATGTTTTGTTTTCCAGTCACAATGCTTTTTTACATTCTCCTTGAAGCAAAGGGCCTTTCATCTCGTTCCTTCTGTATCTTGCCAAACTGATGTTACACATTAAACTGCACTGAGAATATGTAAGAACGCACGTTGCTGGTTTGTGTCCAACTTATGCCAGTCTAACTGGCCTTACTGTCTACCACTAAATGTAATGCAATTTCCATTCTTCACAGCTAGTTGAACAAATTGCTAGTTATTGATTTGGGCATGTGGAGGCGTGTTTGTTCCACATGTCACATATTTGTCTCTGCACAGATACAGTAGGGTTCCAGCTTCTGTGATAAAAGATGTAGCTTAGGGCTAGAGCTATGGGAACTTTTATTAGCCGTGTGGTGCTTGGTGGGTCCAGTTATGTTGAAATCTATACACCATTCTCCATAACAGACCCTTGCCATCATCATACCCTGGCATGAAGTTACAGGTCTTAGCAGAAATATTTATTTTAAAGATATTTTAGACAGAGGGGAGTGATTCTGGAGCATAGCACCCCTTATTTATATATATCCTCCCTCTTGTAATCCATCTAGCTTCATACCTACCCAAAGATTGCTTGAGGTCCTCACAGATCTAAAGAGGAAGAGGCACTTGGCAAGGGTGCCCAGTTTCTCTAATCCCCGTCATCCTTTCACGTGGGCTGTTGGGCAGAGCAGTTGTTAAACCCATTTGAATGAAGGAATCTGTTCATTTTCTTTAAACAGACAACAATCTGTCTTGTGTCAAAGTTCACTTGTACAAGTTTTCATGCGTTAGATATTTGATTTTTCAAATTTGCCTAAATCTTTGTTCCATATGTAAGACATTTTAGTTATGATATCAGCAAGATGCATTTAACTTGTTTTGAATGTGAATTTCCAGGCCTTATTTTTTGATTAACATTTTTTTGGTGAAAATGTTAATGCAAATGAGTTGATGGACATGATGCATTGGACATTCTCTTCAGGTTAAAATACTGCTAAAACTATATCAAGGGGCATTTTCATTACTTTTGATGTTAGCCACAGCTGTCAGACTGGTTTCAGCCAAATTTCAGAAGGCATAGTTATTTTGTTCATAAAATGGTTTCCCCTTCTCATTAATTTTGGCTGGACTGCAACAGCAGGGTCAGCCCTACAAACGCGAATGTCTGTGACTGACTGAGTGACTGAGTGATGAAGTTACACCATTGGTCGGCCGATTCATGAAGTTACACTACTGGTCGGCCGGATCACGTGTGTTAGGTCCAGCCATATACCAAGTTTTGGTCTTGTTTTCCATGATGTGGTGTCTCTTCCCTTGTGAGGGTTATGCTCCAATGAGCTTCCTTTCCTAAAAAAATAATAACATAATTAACTGCCTTGAACTGAACTTGTTACTGCACATTCTGCTGCTCAGTGAATGCATCCATGGAATGTGATGTATTCTTGAGAATTTTATCCAGTGTCCAAATTTGCAGGTTAATTTGGTCGATAATATCCTCTTCCTTGTGTTGTTGAGGCTCCTTAAAAATATTGAGTTTCATTCACAGAACTTTTATTAAATTATTCTTACTTTTGTTCTTAAAAATGTTCCTAGGAAAAACCAATATGGGATGCATGACACATGTGCAGACCTTTGTTTTTATGCATATCCCAAGTGTATGAAACGATGAATGCTGACTGCTTGTAAATCTTATGCGCAACCTGTTCATGTGATTAGCATAAGGAAACAGCCATGTGATGGTATGCATTTCGTGAATGAGGCCCATTGTGAATTGCTAACTGTAAAAGGCAATGCACAGAACTTCATAAATTGGTCCAAATGCCTGAAACAAAAGAGCCTGCAGGTCCCTTGTCGACTACACCTGGATTTGCAACACAACATGGGGGTTTTGAATGCGCTTGTGTGGAACTACTGTGTCTGAAATGAGTGAATTAATTATTTATTGTTAGCCATGCAAGGCTTCTGTACCAACATGTGATTTCCCCTCCATGTTCTCACAAGCAGGCTGGGGCAAGATCCCTCCAGCAGCACCCTGGCAGAGAAATTCATCCTATTCATTTGCAAATGTTTCTCTTTTTAAAATTTGCCACAAAAAAATTTATCTTAAATTTAGGATTTATTTTTCTTTTTTGTTATTTTACTGTATAAAACCTGTATAAAACCTGCAGGACCAGGGACCCCCCCATGATGACTGAGTGATCCCAGGGTCAACAACAGCGATGCCAGAGGGCAGCATGCTTTCGCTCGCATACTATGCAACATAGATTGCATCCATCCAGTTTGTACTTGTCAGTACAATTAACATTACATTAACCCGTGATTTAAAAAAAATACCTTTAAAGTCATAGAAATTCTTTGTGGTGTTCTTTGCATCAATCATTCCTTGTGTATGAGCTGGTTTCTTTTCAAATGGAAATGGTCAGTATTAGTTGGTTCAAGTTCTTCTAGCAGTACGTGGAGACGGTTAGCATGGTTGGCTTGAAAGTGTTACAGATCTTACTTAATTTAACTTACATTTTTATTTACTCACTCCAGTCCACTGAATGGAATGCAGAGATATTTTTTGATCTGGCAATAGGTGCAGGTCATTTTATGCTTTACCTGTTTTCTGAAACGCAGATAGCAAGCAACTTTGGATCGAATCTGCTCCGGCTATGCTGACTTTGGGCCAGAATCAGCCCTGATCCAGCCTGGAGTTGCTTGCTATCTGGGAAACAATGATTTTTCATGGCTAGATGGCCCATTATTATGTAGGTATCCACCTACTTACCAGTGTCAGTTCTGCACATCTGGCTTTCCAGGGAATTAAATACAGCCGGGCATTATCATCTGGATATGTACACCACAGGAGGCAGTGTGAAAATCAGCACAAATGTGACAGCAATTCTCCAAAAGGAGTAGAAAATGCGGGGGTTTGTTTCAGCTGACACTTTACCAAAAGAAAACTGCCAAAAAATAAGCAAAAAAGTAATAGCAAAAATAGCAAAGAAGAGAAAGATCTAAAAAAAAAAATACGTGTGGCATATTTACGATGAAGATATCTGATAACCCCTCATAAATTATCGCTACAGTGGTTTGAACACAGAGCCAATTTTCCCCACACATTTCAGCAGTGATACTTTTATATAGAAAAAGGTTCTTAAGTAAATGTGTCGTCATTTTTATAGTTTTAGCTATCAAATATTCAGACCTCAAATATTCATAACTCTCCACTCACACCATTACAACTTTGTTGTTTAGATTCATATAATTGTAAGATGATTTCTCTTCTTGGATATTTTGCAAGTGTTTGTTAAGTCTGCTTTTGTATTCTGCCATTTTTATACATGAAAATGAAAGTATCCAAGGAAAAATTATCATTGGCCATCAGTATTGTCCACATATAATCCTTGTTGAAAATCCTCTGTTTATCTTTTCAGTACAAGAAGCCCATGTAGGGAATAGGTCATGTATACTGTGGAACGTACAAATATTTATGACAAAGGTAATATTAAATCATTTTGAGCCATTTGTTTAGTAATTGTCTGGTGAAAGAGTGGTATGCATTGTCAGTCCTGTGTGTTTTTTTTTTGTGGTTTTTTTTTGCATTAAAACTCATTGGACTATTTCACATAAGGAGCAATGGTTGTGCTGATGTATTTACTGTGCCAGGGATATATTTTTAAACATGCTTCTGTCATTCGGGTTGGATTTGTTCATTCATTATGTTCGCAGTGTGTTTCTGTTGTAGATTCGTTCTCTTAATCCATTATCCCTGTTTGAGTACACAGTTTTATTATATCACTAGGATTTTATGAGATACCATTGAAAGATACTTGAAAACGTATTTGCCCCATTCCTGATT
The DNA here is from genome assembly GCF_018555375.3 of Anguilla rostrata. Taxonomy (NCBI): domain Eukaryota; kingdom Metazoa; phylum Chordata; class Actinopteri; order Anguilliformes; family Anguillidae; genus Anguilla; species Anguilla rostrata. Next base: position 23,773,694 of record NC_057936.1, on the reverse strand, counting down.
TCCTCTATTATTACATATTTTGTCACACTGAATAGTTTCAGATCTTTAAACAAGATGCAATACTAGACAAAAGGGAACCCGAGTATACACAAAATATTTTATTTATTTCATAAAAAATGTATCAATCACCCATATAACCCATGAGAAAAAGTAATTGCCCCCATAGTTACTCAATCAACCAATTAACCAAATTTAATTGATAATTAAATTCAGTTGATTGAACACAGCCAGGCTTGATTGCAGGCAGCCTTGTTAAATCTAAACCTCACTTAAACCTTACCATCAGAGTGAAGTAGTCACCGCAAAATTTCTACAAGTACACTATGCCATGATCAAAGGAAATTCCAGAAGAGATGAGAAAAAAGTTGTTAAAATATACCAGTCTTGTAAGGGTTCCAAGGCCATTTCTAAGGCTCTGGCACTCCACAAAACCACAGTGAGAGGCAGTATCTCCAAATGGAGAACGCTTGGAACAGTGGTGATTCTTCCTAAAAGTGGTCAGCCTGCCAACATTTCTCCAAGAGTATAGTGACAACTCATCCAGGAAGTCACAAAAGATCCCAGAAGTATATTCAAAGAACTGCAGGCCTCTCTGGTCTCAGCTAAGATCTGTGTTCATGACTTCACAATAAGAGTGTGGGAAAAAGCATAATTGAGCAAAAGCATAATTGGATTATGTAGCAAGACAATGATCCAAAATGCAAAAGCAAGTCCACATCAAAATGGCTGAAAAGAAACAATATAAAAATGTTGGCCCAATCTAAGTCCTGACTTGAACCTAATAGAGATGCTGTGGCAGTTCATGCTGGAAAACCTACCAATTTGTCTGAATTAAAGCAGTTCTGCAAAGGGTGGGCTAAAATTCCTCCACAGTGATGTGAAAGACTCATATCATATTATAGGGAGTGTTTGGTCGCAGTTATTGCTGCTAAAGCTGGGGCAGCCAGCTATTAAGTTTAGGGGGAGAATTACTTTTTCCACATTGGCGATATGGGTGTTTGACAACTTTTTCATTAAATAAATGAAATAATTTTAAAATTGTGTTTTGTATTTACTCAGGTTCCCCTGATCTAAAATTATATTTTGTCTAAAAATCTGAAACCATTCAGTGTGTCAAATATGCAATAATAGAGGAAATCGGGAAGGGGGCAACTTTTACTTTGTCACGGCACTGCACATTACAGCTCAGGAAAGTGCTTCTAGGATGACGAGGCTGCCCCTCACATCTGAAGTTTTGTAGGCACTTCGAGTCAGTCTCAGCGTTTATTGAATCATGGTGTGCTCCACATGAGAGATTTATACAATTGTCTTACAGGCTCACCACTGACATGCTGTTAATTTAGTGGATATGGGAACAATCAGCACCTCATTTATTTTAATCTGTTAGGCCAGAATGATATACAACCTGCGTTCAGTTTTTCAGAATGTTTACAGAAATATTGTTTTTGCATATTCCTGTGTTTGTCTCGCAGATGTAAGAAGAGTGTTTGAAATTAACTTTACAGTGTCTTTAAAACCATCAGATATTCAATCTGTTCACCATGTTGATCACTTCCTGTTAAGTGTGATCAGTTATGCGAGACCAGGGATGCCCAATGAGGACATTAAACTGCTCTCATGTGTTTTCATGCTTCCAGTTCTCAAAGCAATCAGCTGCACAATAGAGGGACATACCATGAATGTCCTGACCCATACATTAACATTGAGTACTGTTACAAACTATAAACTCTGCATGTGTTTATATGTGTGTGTGTGTGTGTGTTTATATATGACAGATGCATGGGAAATATTATTCAATATGTTATTCAACACATTTTTTGGGTGGCTTTAGAATTGTGCAACCTCCGCCCCCTCCTTGATTGAATCCATGTGTCAGGGAGTGATTGCAGAGTCTGCTTTGGTGTGTGCTGTTATGGAGGGGCACAGTGGGTGGGGATGGCTCTTTTTTTAATGCCTATTAGAGAGTGGGACAGGTTGACACATGTGGTCGGTGCAGTTGCTGTGAATTCCTGTGCGGCTCTTTTTAAAGCTTTCCTCAGCCATGTTGCACCAGATGTCCTCAGAGACTCTTTTCCTCATCCTGCTGGTTAGCCTGCCATCTTGGTCACATGTGCCAAACTGTGATTCATTCTCAGGATCGCAGGAAGTTTGGTTCTACACTGTAGAAATTAGCTGAACATTTTACTAACAGATGCAAAGTTTCACAGTCAGTTTTTCCTTCCTCAGTACTCCTTTGTGCATATATACTGGTCCCCTGAGTCAATTGTTTGAAGAACCTTTCTCGAGTGAAAGTGGTAGAGCAAACACAGGTCATCTGTGTAAAACGTGGTCCATATGGTTTACATTTCCTCCCCAAGTAAAGGTGTTACTTATAGTGTGTCTGTATAACCTTATCACACACAATCTGTGTCAATGATATAGTGCATTGCTGAACACACTGCAGTACTGGCAACAAAAGCAGGCATGAAATGTTATGTCATACCATTTAAAAAGAATTTTGCTGTCTTGTTGAAGTAATGATACAAATGTTATACTCTTTTGTGTGCTACTTTGCATTGAACATTGGCATCCTTTTATTTAAAAAAAATGTCATTTCAAAGTAATTTCTATCAAATAATTGTTTTAGTAGAAATAGAATAGGTCTCCAGTCTGTTTGCAACCCCAGAAAATAAAAAAAACATATCAGCATACCTATTTGTTTGTGTAATCTGAATTAGCAAGCAGAAAATCATAACTGGGAAAATGACCTAGGTCATGGGTGTACGGTGGCTGAAAAGGCCACCGTATGGGTGGCCTAAACACTTACACTTACACTATTGATGTTTCGGTTTTAAAGCCTTAAAACCGAAACATCAGAAATTAGAGGTGGAATTTAAAATGAAAACAGGAAAACCTCAGAGCAAGAAAATAGGTCCAAACCCCAACAGATGTCAACATCTCTGTGAATAACATATACAATTTGAATCAGAAATGGAGTTGGCTTTCTGGTACAGGCCATATGTCACACACTTTTGATCTTTTCTGGCTTATACTCTAAATCCCAGTTTTTGATTCCAAAATTCTTATTAGACAAAGTATGTTGTGCTGGACTAGCAGCATTATTGACCAAGTCATAATGAATGAAAAATCAACACCTGTTATTATTTCTTTTAGGCTTGCTTTTGCATTCACAGTGAAATGAAATGGCCAATATGATCTTTGCCAATCAGAAAATAATGTTCTCATTCACAATTTAATACTCCAAAGGGTGGATTCTTGGCCATAGCAAAGCATCATTTTTTAATAATGTGTGCAGAAGAGAGAATGTCTGATTTGATGTCATGCAAAGGCGTAGCTCTATTAGCCTACTATTTTATTAAGCTATTTGGTCCATTCCATTCTATGTTAATCACAACGCCCAGAATGGATGATAGGGAAAAACTGTCATTATACTGTATATATATCAACCTATCAGTCTGGTGCGAAAGGTGACCATGGTGTAAAGCTGTCTTTATTGCAGTTCAATTGTAGCCCTACAACTAAAAAAACTTTTTGATCAAGCTTTTAACTTTAATCATGGTGAATGGGAAATATTTTAAAACATTTCAGGAAGTAGTACCATTCCAATCAAAAACAATGCCTCTGTTTTTCTTCAGACTTGGTAGACTTTTCATTTCTTGGCCAGTCTTGAGAAATAGCGCTTCATCAACACCTCAAAAGGTAGAGAAAGGGAAAGAAGGTCCTGCTCCCAAATAAAAAAAAAGAAATACCACCACTTTTATCACCGTCAGTTCCACCGCTGTTCTTTGGTTCTGTTCTGTATTCACGGTGTTTTATTCTTGAAGCTGGAGTTGTGGAGCTGGTCCCAGTCACTGTTTATGTGAGAGGGTTTAGATCCGCCACACTTGAACATGTCCCAGGTAAGTGCCGGCTGTGGCAGAGGCTGAAGTCACATTCTGTTCTCATACTGGATTTATACGATGACCTGGAAAAGCTGTCAATGTCCTCATTAGTTCCTGACTAGTTGGTCACTCTCGTCGTTGTTGTCATTTATACTTTTGTCGTTGTAGTAGTTGGCGGTTATTGTGGCGGTACTGGTGTTATTGTTCTACATTTTTAAACTAAAACTGTGTGCACTGCTTAAATATCATGATGTGATATGTGCCTGTGTTTTGGAAAGCTAGTGCCTGTTATTTCTTGTTATGTTCATCCATGGGTGTATAAAGCATGCAATTAAAGCATTAAGAATACCATCAAGACCAAGGCCAATCTGACAAAACATGGCTTGGCAACATGGAAATGCCACGACTGTGATAAAATGGAGACAAACGCTTTGATTTTGATCCAGCTTGGTTCTCAAGGCTTGTTTGACACTTGAGATTTATCTGCAGTTGTTTATACCGTTGTGATAGACAGCGAAGTGAAATATGGCGATCATGTTAACTTCTCAGCCGGAGATTTGTGCAGCTGCAGTCCTGGTCCTGAGCCCAGTCTTTAAACAGAACAGGGCCCTGAAAGATGATCTATGCTAAAGCCATCTCGAAATGCATACTCTGCCTTCATTATCAACAAATCTATTTGTGCCTGAGTTTTGTCAAATATAACTTTTTACAATAACATCAGAATCGTATTCATTTATTTATTTATCATGGATATAGGTACCCATTACCTTTGTTTTAAGTCTTTTCATTGGGATCATTATTGTGGATTTGAGATGTGAATTTCATTATATATAGTTGTGAAAAGTTGCTAAACTGTATATTATTTTTTTTATTTCATTTTGCAATGAATAGTAATCTGTAATTTCAGTAACTGTTGTCTTTGTATAATAAACCACACAGAAATGATACCTATTTATTCATTATTACACTGAAATACATATAATTCTTTTTTCCCGAAAATATGTAGGAATATGGGCATTTAAGCCAGAAGCACAGACACAGGCAGTTTGCATTCAAACAGGTTCCCCAAAGAAAATCCACAAGAAGACAATACACAGTAGTTTCCTCATTATAAAGGCTCTCATAGGAGAAAATGAAAAAACCCTTCCTGGATAAATTATCACATATTTCACATTTGGTTACATTGCAGAATGGAGATGTTTTATGTCTGTCAAAGTGTAATTTACCATTTGGCATAGGAGATATTCAATTTAGTGGTATTTATAGCACTGAGGGTTCCTTTTAGTAAGGCAGTTCGACTAACAAGAACGTTAACCAACTCCACTTAGGGTGACAGTGTTTACGTCAAATGAAGACACAACACATAGTTTTTGAATTTATGTTTGGAGTAGACCGTATAAAAGTGATGGAGAATCTGGAATGAAAACTAGGCTATAAAAGTAGGTCATTTTCTGGAGATGTATCATTTAATTGGAAATATATAGCCATGTGAATCTTAAAATGAAGACATAAAATTGGCTGCGGGAGATATCTGCAAAACAGGGATTAAAACTTAGGGGTTAGGTGTTACTCCACGGTCCCTTATAAATCAGTGAGAATAAATATGAATGCTTGTACAGGTAAACGACATAGCCAGTTGTTCCCTTCACAAGACTGAATGCTGTGTAGACAGAGGGAAAGGTGTCCTGTCTAGGGCTGGCTTACAGGTGCCTCAAAAAGACTCTCTCTCAGATACAACAGCTGTAGTATCACTCCAGAGATATGCAGATTTTTTCTGAGTGCCCTTATTTATTCTCTCTCTCTCTCTCTCTCTCTCTCTCTTTCTCTCTGCACTAGGGTTACTGTATGTATTGGGTTCTTCATGCTCAGCACTCAGTAAATAATTCATCAGTAGAATGCTCGTGGTGTGGGGAGAGAGAGCAGAATTGCATGTTTGTGAAATTCTGCTCTCCTTGTGTTTTTGTTACTGCTCCTATTAGAAATAAATGTAGAAGAGTTACAGAATTATTTTTACGATGTTTATTATTTTATGGTATTCCTCATTGTGATACAGAACAACTAATAAAAGTTATCCTACAATCTGAGTTAAAGTGCACTTGTCTTTTATTTCCTTAATCAAGGATAAATATAGTAGATCTTAAGCCTCTTGTCTCATACAAAGGAAACTGATACTAAAAACCAGACAAAACAAACTTATCTGTTTACTGTTTCTGAGGGAAACAATGAATAATGTTCATCACAGTAATACAGAGTTTCAGCAAGTTATGTTTAGACTATTATAACTATGGTTTCTACCCAGTGATTTTATTTAATTTTTCTTTGTTATCTTTGCGGCAATAATACTCCATTATTTCTCAATAAATTCCACACTAGTCATCAAGCTGTTTATATTTCGGGTCTTTGATGTTTATCTTGAGAAGAGGAGGATTGTGTCTCAGTGCTGGAGCTGGTCCCTTTGCTGGGTGGTGATTGGATGCCTGTGAGCAAGACCAGGCTCTCTGAAGCCTCATAGAGGTTGCAAGGCTTTGAGCTGCGATTAGAACATGTGACCAAAGCAGCTGAGCAGGCTGCTTGGCTCCCACCTCTTGCCTCTGTGTTTCAAAAAGATTATTTTCAAAATGCAAAGATGTTTACAGTGTACCATGAATAATAATATGGATATATTGCACTGAAACTGAGAAGCTGCACAATGAAAAAACAAGGGCCACTATTTTTATTGGAATCTCACTATAAAAATACTATGACGTGCCCTGTGATGGTCAGTGGCATTCATTCAGCTAGTTACACGTTTATTTACAATTATTTACTTATTTACTAGTTAGTTACATTTATTGCTTTATTCATATGGTAAGTGAATATAACATACGCTCATTCTCTCTCTCAATCTGTCATTCTCTCTCTCTTTCTCTCTCTCTCTCTGTCTCTCACACACACACACACAAAATCCAAGGGATTAAATGTTGATACATTTCTTTCCATGTTGTGGCATCAGATGCATCTGCCCCTGGGAGATGGGCTGCTTGGTGTCTGACAGGTGTTGCATCGTGTCATTTCCTGGATCCTGCTGCCAAGGTCAGTGCTATTTAACCTGTGGAAGACGGGGCTTTAGAGATTCAGCAGTCCATGGGTGAACTTGTATGAATGGCATATATCAGATAGCAGTGCTGTTCAGTTGACCACATCGCCCCTGACAGTTTGTATGTGCTGACAGACAGGTGCAGCTTAAAATCCAGAGGCTCAATGAAGCCTTCAAAGGGGTCTACTGACATGAATAGCTTAAACTCCCCTATGTATGTGTTTTCTCATCTTTCATCACTTCCCTCTCAGGCTTTGATGTATAAGCTGTTGACTTTGATCGAATGTGGGTATTTTCATCTTGTATTTGTTTGTTTTTTTTATTATTTATGTATTTATTTTAACATTTTTGAATATTGTCTCCAGTTTCCCAGAGAGACTGGCATGCTCACAGTCCCTATGTTTGGACACTTGCTGACCAGTGCAAGAGTATGCTTCAAAGAATAGATGTTTTGCAATTGTTGTGTCATTACTGAGGAATTGACATCAGTGAAGTTGAAATGTTTGCTTACTATAGGCTCCTGGAAGGCCTTTACATTGAGTGGCACAGATTTTTTTTAAATTTTTTAAAATGCATTATTTATGTCATGCCATATGTCAAACCAGCCAAACTTGACAGATGTAAAGATTTCCTCATTTGATATAAAATAATTATTGTTATTTATGTTACTCAAATCCTCACATACATATCTGAAATTTTGACATCAACACAAACACGCACACACAAATATTATGAAAGTTATAGATATGATATACAGTATACACACACACACACACACACACACACACACACACATATACATATATATTGCTTTTAAAATAAATATTTGGCACACAATGCAGGGCTGAACATTCAATTCTCATCCTAATTTGGAATATCAAATTAATTTTTTGTTGCCGGGTTCATGCACAATCTCCACTGCCGATTCGGGAGAGTGAATACATCTCCTCTGAAACACGTCGTGTCACCAGCCTGCTTCTTTGCATATCACAGCCCACAGCCAAGCTCGCATAAAGTTCAGTCTCCATAGCAAATGTGGCTTTTGGAATGTAGTCAGTGGACACCCTTTTGACCTGTGAGGGTCATTAGAGAGCAGGGAAACAGACTGAATCCGTACACTGGAAAATGTGATAGCCTTATGGGGCTACTGGCTACAGCCGGCACTGGTGCGGTCTGGATTCGATCCGACAACGTGGGGCTTATTTATTCACAATAGCGTGATGCCGTAGTCAAATGAGCCACCCAGCAGCACAGTTGTGACATGCTTATCGTGTATTATTCATTCACTCATTCATTCAATTCATAAAACAATGTTCCATCATCTAGGCTCATATAACTTTAAAATGTAAGAAAATATAGAATAGAAACTTTTATAATTTAAAGAACATGATATTTGTTCCAATGAATTAAAAAAACACATTTATGCAATTTTTGACAAGTAGGGTTAAAAAGAAGCCAGATAACATCACCTATTAGGCAAAATATGGGTTGTTAGGAAGACATAAGAACCAAGTAATAAACTGAAGGCAGTAAAATAACAAAAATTGAAAGCTCAAAAAGAGAGAAGGGAAATATATGGATAAAATAGGAGTGATGTTTTTATCTTTAGGAACTTTGAAAGCCAATAAGAGATTGCACTGTTCAAGAGAGGTAGTTCTCCAGAAGAGCATTATCTCAGCCAAGAAGGGAGAGTATTATGTCACAAGAGATTATCAAAAATAGAAAGAGTGCTAAAAGGTTTTTAAATAAGCAAGTGCCTTGATGCAAATTTGACCATCCATACATTTTTGCAGACACCTGAGCAATGACGTTTGATGGAAAACATTGCAACAGACAGCATACAAGCTGAGCAGAAGGCTTCTGTATTAGGTAGAACCCAAATATTGCAGGAATTAAGCTTCTTGCATCATATTGTTGGTTGTTGTACGTCGCTCTGGATAAGAGCGTCTGCCAAATGCCTGTAATGTAATATTGTCCCCAGATGGCAGAATCAGTTCTCAAAGTGGATTTCCTTTTGTTTTTTCTCACGTTTTCTTACATAATTCCCCCAGCGTAACATGGCCTGCCACAGGTTGTAAACATCTTTTCTTAGTATCGGTTCATTGACTATTGATAGGTTTTCTATTTTGAGGCAAGCAGTTTTCAAGAAACATATAGTCATTCTTGAGTTGGTGAACATAAATGCATACACTGTTCTCCATTTGGAATCATGGAAACAATTACATAATGGATGTTGAGGGAAAGTGCATGCACTGCTGTGTGGAAATTGTATATGTGCTAGAATTGTTTGGTTACTGATGTAATTCAAAGCAAACTCCAAGGACGTACAAACACAGCCATAGCTTAATCATCTGTAAATTTGTCAGACCAAATTAAGTGCCATTAGTGGTCTTTGGGTGGGCCTCCATTGCACACCCAAATTCTAGTTGGCAGGAAGAGATGAAGAACGAGAAAGGCATATCTGTAGTCGTATTTGTTTCTCAAAGCGTTAGTTATAGAATGGACTTTAACGCTGCTCTCCCAAGGTCATTTAACTGCAGGAATCTGACCTCTGGCTTGGCCTGGATGTCAGGGAGACAGGGGTCTCTGGCAGCAGAGGATGGAAATAGGAGCTAATCATCCCCGCCATCAGCCCTTAGTAAAAATATACAGGGGATGCAAACCGAGTGGAGCGAGAGACACAGTTCGCCCAGAAACCAGAGGTACTGTGAAACTTCACTGATCCTGAATGGCCACTGAGAGGAGAGGTTAAGGAAAGAGGCCTACCTGTCAAAAAAAAAAAAAGGTTCGGCCGCAAATGTTTGGACTGTCTCCACCACACTGCTTCTTAATTGTCTGTCAAATAAACATCTCAGGAAGCAGTGGGCAAAGATAAAGTGACACACCAGGGAAACTAAATGGAGTCCACCCAAGATACAAATGGCCACCATGTGGTACTATTTGTAAAGACTCGTGCACTTCAAAAAAAGGTTTTCTCTGCGGAGCAATGGATGATTTTGCGGTGTAAGAGCCAAAATGTCTCACTAAAAGAATTGCTTCATGAAATTCCCACAGGGAAAGAGTACTGAAACCCTATTATTGCCAGAAGTTGTTTTATTGTGGGAAATTTCCAAATGCATGGTAAGTGATAGAGAGTGATGTTACACTCCATCAGTCTCCCATCCTGGGACAATCCACAGTTTTAGCCCTCCCTGATGTCTACCTTCTCTTTTCCTTATGAACAGATTCACACAGTCCTCCGCACTCAGACGCAGGGCCATGTGTTTGTATGAGGTCGTGACCCTTAAGGACAGCATTTTCAGGCTGAATGATAGGTGCGTGGAAGCATTTACTGCTCTGAGCACCGTGGCATCATTAATCACCAGCCACTGCGGAACCCTTCTGGCACTGAGATCTGATCTGAGGCAACGGTTCTCTCCAGAATCTTCATTTCCACTTAAATGGAATGTGCATGGATGTTTTGCCTCTGCACAGATGCAGGAACCACGCTGTGGTCTCAGGGCTTGTGCATCGGGCTTTGGAATTCCAGAGACACTTATCACTCCCTTCACCTGCCGACAATGTCAAGGGGGAAAAAAGCAAGGAATTCTTTTTTAGATTCCATATTCTGATGCAATCAACATTCAAAGAAATGATGGGCATATGTAGCATGTTTGCTGACATGCAGGATCTGCTTTAAGGCATTACATTCAGGCCAAGAAGAGGAGTTGCACTCTTCTCTAAAGGGAGAAAGGGGGATTTCTGTCTACCATGGGTGAGGAAATAATCTGTTACGGCAGTGAACATACGCTACAGATTGCTGGACAGCTTCTCCTCTGTGGGTGGTTTGGCATTTGTTAATGGTCTGCCTTTGCTGACAGTCACTAGATTCTCTGCTAAGTCCATTCATCCATCCATCCATTATCTATACCCGCTTATACTGGTCAGGGTCACAGGGGGTGCTGGAGTCTATCCCAGTGTGCACTGGGCGAGAGGCGGGAATACACCCTAGATAGGTCACCAATCTATCACACTCTCTGCAAAGTCTTTCTGGAATATGACACACAAACCTAAACAATCAAACTTTGATAATAAATTTATCTGATAACAAATTTGGACTCTCCTGGTGCCACAGATTCTGCCTGTTTGATGGCCTCCCTGATATGACTGATCATCTACAATATGAGTGTACTGCCACACATCAGCTGTGCTCCCAAATTAACTTTTTTCTGCTTTCTGCCTGTGTTCTCCTTCGTATCTATCTCACTTTAAAATCTGACTGAATGATTTTAAAGTCAATCTGCACAGAGCAGTGATCTTCATTCGCGGTGCTGGCGGGCTGCAGGCTCTTCTGGCTTTTGTTGTTACTCGGCACTTAATTAGTAAATTACTCAGAAGGTTCCAGCTGATGGGACCTAATGTTAACAGCAGAAGACCAGGAAGATCAAGAGGCATGAGACAAATATGTTCTGTTGTCTAGCAAGAGAAACCACGCATCTACGAAAAAGCCCTTGCTATGAGCTGTTGACAAGAACAACACTGGACCAAAAAGATTGGGAAGGGGTAGATGCACATCATAGTTGCCATTTCACTGTAGCCAGGGGAACTGGTTTCTCTCTAGAATTGAGTTCTTCCTGTAGTTGTGGCACAATTTTACAATGGTTGCTTTTGCTAGAAATCACAAGATATTTGTCTACTGCCTCTTGATTTTTCTGGGCTTCTCCTGTTAACATTACTGCTCATCAGTTGGACCCTTCTGAGTGTCAATATGGTTTCCAAGTAACTGTACTTGTAGAGAGAAGGTAGCTTTTAACAAGTGACTTTTAACTATTGTGGAGATGGACTTCCAAGTGAGGGCGCCTGCTCGCAATAGTCACATTCACAAGCGTTCATTATCTAATGCCTCAGTAAGGGCATGGACAACACAGCATGTGTTATCCAAAGCGACGTTTTTTTTTGTACGTCGCTTTGGATAAAAGCGTCTGCCAAATGAATGTAATGTAATGTAATGTAACAGCAACTTCACTCCTTTATCTAGCAAGCCTTTCTAATGACTTAGCAGGAAAAAAGGAGTGATTTGCAGTTTTTACAGGCTTTGAATTCTGTATTGATTTGTCTTCCTTGGTTTAATTTACCCTTACAAAGTTAATTATAAAAAGTGAAGAAACAGCATGCACATTTTTAATCATTTCAGCTGCATATGATTATCTGTGATTTTTTCCTTAACAATTAACACAGCATCTGATGCTCTAGTGAGAAGTGCCTGTACCTGATTTGCACAGTTATTTCCCTTGACTGAGAATGCTTCAAAACAAAATAAAGTCCCCAAAAAAACATGGCAACCAGAGAAGGGGGGGGGGGGGGCGCAGCCACTACCTCTGCAAGTTCAGCTAAAACAAATTAATCAATTAGTTCTAGAGAACCCTACTTCTCTCTGGAAAGCCCCCCCCCCCCCCCCCATGCAAGTCAGCATCAACCAATGTGCGTCAGAGAGAAATCAATAGAATCCATCACTCTAATCTACCAGAACAACTCCAGGACAGGCTGTGCAATAAATCCAGCAAACCAGGCACTGAAGAGGCATTCTTGCTGAGTGCCGGAGGTGGTACGCCCTCATTGTGTTCATGATGCTCCCTGACTGACATGAGGATATGCTGGTTTGGCATTTTGGGGCCTCATTGGGAGTCCTGTGGCAGGCGGTGGGAATATCTCTAATATCAGTGTTCGCTAAAAGCTTCCCCTCTGGTTCGAAGAGACAGTGTGTGGGGGAAAAAAGCACTCAGCAGCTTCCAGGGATGTTGTTTGCTTTTACTAGCTTTTGGGATGGAGTTTACAAGACCACTGAGGGATCTGGACTCTCATATGATGTCAAGCTTCCTCCTCACGCAAGCAACCAGGGCTACTCAGAATGTCAAATGTAGTTTTGTCTTCAAATTTTCTTTATTTTATTTTTCTTTTGCTAAATGTGATTTACAGTGCATTTATTTTTCTGTTTTGGCTTTTGTGGGAAAGGAGATTGTTAGGTCAATTTCCATTGAGATCATTCTGTGCAATAAAATATAGACCAGCCCAATGCCTATTAATGGCATGCATGATTAGATACTATAGCCCAGCCATACAGTAAAATGACTGAAATTATCTCAAAAGTATTGATAGGAACTAAGCTCTGAACAAACATGGATATCGTAAGTATGAAGGTCACTTTCAAATGTGCCAGGGTGACAGAGTGACAGAGAGAGCAGAGTGGCAGCTTGTTATCTCTTCATTTGACAGAGAGACAGTAAGAGCTATTAATACCAGGCCCTATTATTGACCCCTGCATGCTGCGTCCTGAGGTGTCTGCCTCTCTGGACATTCATGGCAACAGTGTGATACTAAATATGTGGAAAGGACTCTGCAGGCATGATAAAGCCTCTTTGCAATATTTCCCTTCACCATCTCTTAACTGTCCATGCATGTCACTCAAAACTGGTATTTAAGACAACTCCAAGGCATGTAACATAGATCATAGATTTTATGAAGTGCAGAATGAAATACTTGGAAAAAGAGTATTGGAATAAGTCTACCCCTACACATTGTTCATAAATCATGCACCGCAAGCATCAATAATTGTTATTATTGCCTCATATTGATTTGACCCTGGCTCCAGAACTATAATGGTCATTTACAGTCTTCTCAATCCTTTCCTCCCAGGAATATATTAAAATTCTAGACATTTCCCATGTCAACTGTATAAAAGATTTATGTTGCAATAGTTATTTAAGAATATAAAAATGGGACATTGCTAGAGCAAACGCCTACTGTAATTTATACTTCCACCATTGCTTCTTTGGGATTCATTACAAAATCAGATAAGAACTTCGTCAGCTCAGAAAATGAATTTCTGCATCTACAAGAAATTACTTTTTTCTTTCCTGGAAGCTATTGTAATTTTAACAGGTTAAAGCACCAAAACTGGGCTCTGAATACTTTTTTCCAAAATGAATAAATTCTCCTAGTAATGTCACTGAAAAGGGAAGCGTTTACTCCATATGCCGCTAAGGCTATTCACAATTCCCAGGTTCTTGGAATTTTTTCTAGAAATGAGGAAAAATTCATGTTGTCACTAATGATTTCTGGTCCTGAATCCTAAGCAAAGGAAATACTTTGTCAGAGGATATGGATATGAGCACACTGCTGCCCTCGAGCTGTCTTTCTTGGTATCTCAGAGCTCAAACAGAGAAATATAATGCAATCAAATGAATGGTAGAAAACAATGATGCAGTATACCGATGAGCCTGTTCACCTTTTAATGCCATTTTAAGACTGTACGAACCAGCTGGAATAATAACATTATATACTATCACTTTATTTTAATATATTATTTGTGAAGTAAGTATGGACATTGCCTGTGATGGACTGTGCACTGATCACCAAAAATTCAAGCAAAATATTAAGCACTGTTAACATAGTTCATATTAGCTTACATCATGTTTAGTGCTGAATACATGCCATGATCAAAAATCTTAGATGGATAGCAATATCAATTTGTTCCTTCAAGGCAATCAAAATAAAGTACAATCTTTCTGCCGTAAACATCTTGGTGTTTTAGTGACTAATATAAAGAAAGGCTCTTGTCTCTAACTTGATTCAAAATTTATGAGAGGGCTGTCTTCCTAGGAGCAAATGGTTTCTCACATGATATATTTATCGAAACCTCATGTCAGGTCTGAATCTGATTCAAGTGCAATGCATTGGGTTCCTGGCGCAGTCATTCTATAAATGACGTGATCCTGAAAAATTACTGGACCCACCCGTCAAAGGCTGAGAAAGGATAGTGGCCTTTCCCAGTGGTCTTATTAATACTGCAGATTAGGTGTTTATGGGCAAGAATGTTCTAATGGATACTGAGTAAAAGGCAAGGATTATACACATCTGCTTCAGGATACTGAACATTTAATCCCTGAATTAAATTTAATTCAATTTAGTATATCTAGACAAAAAGTTAATTTTGTCTGGATATTATTGGCTTCCTGAAATGGATGTCAGAATCTGTCTGTTTAAGGTTTTTACACTTGTTTTGAAAGGGCATGCCTGACAGGCAGTGTATTTTAAATGCTTTCCACCAGACTATAAACCCTGTCTTTGGGAAGTCGAGCATGAGAACTGTTCAAATCAGCCTTGGTGAGCCTGATTGCAAACAGAAGCGGCAGACGATAAATGCAGATTGAGATTTCAGATTGCGCTTTCTATTGCCGTGGCTAATTCATCCTAAGGGGATCAAACTATAGCATGTGGCAGTAAATTAGTAAACTCATTTTGAAGTTATATTGTATCAAATGGGCATACTTGACAGCAACCTCTGATAAACTCTGTAGTCTATACTGGTGCCTGAATTAATATTGACATGCAAACCATCTACATCCCCATGAGTCCCTCTATACCAAAGAAATACAACACAGTATCTGTCTAGATACGTTGAAGAATGATATGCTCCCACACTAGTGAAAGTATGCAAGGTATGCACTTGGCTTTCTGTCTAGGTGGTCTACAAAGTTCTTGTATTTTTCTGTGAAGCATGTCTGCTTCTCTGCCTGCACATGCCATTTATACTGCCATTTAGGCTCCTAGCTCCATTGTGGTTGTATCTGTGAGAATACCTCATTAATAATGTTTCAGTTTTTTTTTTTTTTGTAGGAATGCCTTCAACATATTGTTCATTTTCAAAGCCAAAGTTCCTCAGAGCCTGCCTGGTGTGGCTTAGCTGCTCGTCTTCTGAGGAAGTCCATCTGTTTCACCGGAACAATGCTGCTCAGACAGGAATGTAACTGGAACACTTGTGATGATCTTGTCTGCACCCTTTCATGTGTAGGTACTATCTTGTTTTGGAATGCTGGTGCCAGGATCTTTCATGTAAAGCAAACGAAAAAAGTCGCTATGTTAAGCTTGGAACAAATGAATAATACTTACTTATCTTTGAATATGTTTATGTATGCCATCATGAGTTCCACAGTACTCTTTAGAAGAAACACAAAGTGGCTGACTGCATGGATGATTGCATACTGTTTATTGGTCCGTCACATTTCCTATGGGAATTTACTCAATTTAACCTCTGGGTTCTCGTAACAGACAGAACACTGTGTATGTGGATCATTTCCCATGTTGTATCAAAAGTCAGTGGTTTCCAGTTGGAAAACCTCCATGAGTTCCCATACTGGGAAGATCACAATGGGAGCACAGGCCTTACCCCTGCTTTGCCCCAGTTAGGAGAATTAAGACCCATGCTGCAGTGGTAAAAATAGGTGGGTAAACCCTGGGGTACCCGGCTGATGCATCTGCCTTCGCGCACCCAATAACAAAACCACTATTACGTTCAACATAATGGAATTAATTAAGCTAAAATTGAATCGAATGCCTTCTTACTGCTGCTCATGGTAGCTCATTTCACGGTGCTAACGTTACCTCAAGCTATTCAGATAGCTACATTGGGTGGGGTAATTTGCATTAAATCTTGCATTGTATGCCTATAAGACACAACATGTTGCTCTGGTGGCACGGGGTTACATTTGGTCAACAGGTGATTACATCAGCTACTCCTGATAACCTTGCTAAAGAGATATGGCCCACAGAGATAAGCAATCTCAGACATGCAGTCAGTGGCCATCAAATAAAACAGAGATACAAATGAAAAGATCTTCATGGGTGAGAAAAGAAACAATACGTTCAGAAGTGTATAATCTATTCTGATCCAAGCAATGTGCAGGGTATGTACTGTATCCCTTAACATACGTACTGTACCTTAATGTGCATCATGTAATTTCCTTTTGGCATCCTTGATTTTCATGGTGGAAAACATTGGCAAACATTTGCATCCATTAATTTTCATCCATTCCACACAGTCATTTGTAATGTGCTGTGAACTGCTGATCAATTTTTTTTACCCCTCTAATTTTATCCACTGTTCAAGTTCATCGGAAGGGAGAGGCTCCAGAGGAAGTGAGCTGGTTAATTTATTGCCATTGACCTTGGCATGATTGCATTAGCTAATTCACAAGGTGTTCATCCATCAAAATTGCTAAAGTGACAGTGAGAAAGTGCCTGGAAAGAGACAGATTAATGTGCACTGAGGGACAGCTGAGTGAAAGGACGCCTCGCACTCATCACCTAATTCAGTTACTGGCTTCCGCACAGCTCTCTTTGAGACACACAACCAGCAAGGGATCTTTACCGCATGCATTACACCCACTCATTAACAGATGAAATCGGAGACTTTGGTTCTCCCTTCTCATCTCCCTGGCCTGAAACTCTCTGACGTTAAGATGGGGATGAAGCTGCGACCGTGAAGCTGTGCACCTGAGAGAAGGGCCTTCACTGGCAGTCACTTGGAATAGAATGTCATATTCTTTGGGAAGTAGTGACCATGAATATTCCTTACTGTGTGCTTTGACCCGGGCAAGATTTTTTTGGAGCAGTTCCATGCGCATGCCCTCCTTACTGGGTACCCTTTCTGCCCATGCTTCCAGGGGTCTCTTGGCCTTGCTCTCCTCCTAGTCCTGTGTGGCTCGTAGATCCTTGGCTGATTTCTGGAGCTGTTTGAAATGGCTGAGCAGCAAGGTGACATCCAGAAAAGGCTGTTACCGGAGTAATTGCCTTGAGTGTTGAATGCCCAAATTTCTTTTTTTCTGTCCCGGTTTAAGTCCCTTGAAGCCAAGTAAAGAGCAGCTGTACTGTGCCTTATCACCTGGTGCATTTAACATCTTCAGTACAATAGCTTGTAAGTACACCCCAGTGTATGATTTGCTTTATTTGTGTAATGGCACATCAATGAAAGTTTCATGCTATTAATGCTCTCTCCTCCTGCCGGTTGCAGATATTAGCTCATGTTCCCCTTCAGGGGACAGGTGTGGAGAGATCCTTCTTTCCCAGTAAAGTTGTACTGCTGGCCTCCAACGTGTAGCTCTGGCCAGAACACCCCTGTCAGCCCATACTTTCCCAATATGTTACAGGATAAACAAACCTGCCCAAAAACCACCCCACCCCAGGTCAATTATTTCCGATGCATGATCTGACAAGTGTAAAGGATATACTGCCTGTGAGGGATTCATTCTGGGGCTTTCTCAATTTACTGCTGTGAGATGGGAGAGGTATTTGGGGGCCAGCCTGGGTGGCATGGGACTTTGGCTCTCCTATGCCGTTAGTCATCGGTGACTCGCAGACTGGGAATGGCTGCTGATGCCCTCTGAAGGTCAGCAAACATTCCACCACTGATCTCACATCCCAATTCACAAGCGTAACTTTCGCGACACAGGACCTGAGCTGGGACGACCGCCAGGGACATGCGCACAATGCTTCCTGGCTGCCACAGACACTTGCCACTCCAGTGCCTTTGAAAGACAGAATTCCACTAAATGTGGCACATGGTAGTGTTTGATGTTTGGCTATTTTGTGACCCATAACAATTTAGCATTCCATGTTATGAAATACTGATGTAGTGGTACACTTTGAGAGCAGGCACAGTAGTATAAGTCCAGCTGCACAAGCTCCAGTTACAATCATGTATCAAGTGTTCTTAATTCTTTCATTTGCCATAGTGGAATCTGAGACTCATTAAAGTACACTTTCCAAGTATGACATAATCTTGGCTGCATAAATTGTTTCTGTGCCTTTCTTTTAATAGAAATGATAGCCATGCACATCCTGTGATTTTAAGAGAATGGGACTGCTACTTCATGTTTTCTCAGAGTAATTATGGCAAGTCAATCATTCTAAACATACCACATCAACATATAGATCCATTCATCCATCCACCTATCCATCTATCCTACATCCACCCATCCATCCAAGCAGGAGCTGAGCCAAAAGGCTTGATTTATCAGCCAGTCTTCATTCCAAATCTCACAGAGTAAAATTTCCAGTGTTAACGCCACTAGCAGAGTACATACAAGTCCAATTGGGACCATATGTACTCTGTAAGAGTTAATTTAACACTGAACAAATTAACTGTGAAGCTGTGGGTAATGACCAAAAGCAGCCAAATACAAAATTAAATGTAAAAAAACAATTTGTAAAAACGTAACATACAAGCAGCCAAAATGGGCTTTCTTCGTATGGTGGCAAAGCATACACTCCTTGACAGGGTGAGGAGCTCAGCCACCTGGGAAGAGACCCCAGGGCATTCCCAGGATATGCTGGAGGGATTACATCTCCCAGCTGGCCTGGGATTGCCTAGGGATCTCCCGAGATGAGTTGGAGGAATTTGGTGGGGGCAAGGGAAATCAGGGCTGTTCTGCAAGCCTTGTTGGCACCGCGACACTATCTTGGACAAAGATGTTAGAAAATAGATGTCCACACATGATATACAGCAATGCACACTCACAGTAAAAAAATGTGTGTTCATTTAACTGTAACAGAGTTTTATATGAGTCTGAGAGGGATCAAATGTACTC
The DNA here is from genome assembly GCF_018555375.3 of Anguilla rostrata. Lineage (NCBI taxonomy): Eukaryota > Metazoa > Chordata > Actinopteri > Anguilliformes > Anguillidae > Anguilla > Anguilla rostrata. The sequence goes on along the minus strand of NC_057936.1, from coordinate 23,754,333 downwards.
TATCAGAGTTTGTTTAAGACTGAACATTTTACTGTGCATGTGCAACCAATTTCCCCAATGCCAAAAGCAATAAAAGTTTTTTCATCTATTTATTTGTTAGACTTCTTGTTATGGCTACACCCAAACAGCATACTACACCATGCCCAGGCACAATCTATGTACCGCTACTTTGGGAAGACTGGGGTTTATAGTGTGCTACTAAGTCCACAAAAATGAATAGTACTTTTGTTATACAACTGCATGTAGCATTTAAATTATTGTTCATACTACAGGGTGAACATGACACATGCTATCAAGATAGTGATCAAGTCTGGCATGGTCCCACATCATACAGCAAAATAAAATGCAAAAAAACTATTTGTAAAAACGTAGCATGGAGTAGACAGTGTGTATTATAAAGCATAATAATAAATCGGTATATTTATCCACCCTTAATTCCAGCCAGGCCATCCAAATTTACACATAATGTATCCAGTTGTATACTGAGAGCAGTTATCTCATAGTTCACCAAAAAGTAGTTCACCAAAAAGTAAAGAATTCAATAATAGCTGAAAACAATCCAGCCTAAAGCTGTCACCAGATTGTGAAAGACAAGAGGCATCCAGACTAGCAAACTGAATTAAACACAAAATGTACAGAAATGCAATGTTTTAAAAGAGCTATTTATTTATAAATGACAGTTTATGGTAGGAACACACATTAAGATGATGGAAAAACATGGTTTTGGGGACAAGACAACCTACCATCCAGTTCCACATGCATCAAAAGAGATAGAATAACGGATGTGATCAAAGACAGTTCTCCAGTGAAAAGCTGATTCATGATAACCTATCAGGATTTTACCCTTTGCATTTTCTTTTGTTTGTGCTTCTTTTAAATTTGCTGCAAATGTAAAGTAACATCAGGCCACTCAAACTATCCCTTTAGCCAATCTTTAAGAACACAAGCCTTTATCAAAATGGGCAGTTTCCCCTTACAGCAAGGCAAGCGTGGATCTCCCATTTCTACATTGTCAGCACTCTTTTCCTACCCACTTTTCCCCGATTCAGATGGTTTGGACTATTTGATCACTGCTTAAATGCGTAGAACATTGCAGGGTGCATACCCTCAGAACATTGCTGCAGGAAGTTAAATGACTATTTGAGCCTTTGGATTCATCACCAAGGTTTTGTGGGTTTGGGCACCGTTTTGCCTTCTATTACCTGACTAAGTTATTATCCAGTCAATCAAGTAAATTTCCAGCTGTATAAAATTTCTGAGTATGTGTAAGATGCACAAAAATGTAAACAGTGGATTTGGGTGTCTGCAAAGCAAGGCCCCCTGATTTTCCACCTCTGGGTCTTTCCGGATGATTCTCTCAATTAAATTAGCTGTGTTTTTTTATGAGCCCAAATTCATTTTGAATCCGTTGCGCTGTCACTAAATCTCTGATGTGTGGACTAACACTGCCCCCATCTGGCAGCTATTTAAATGTTTTTATTTTTTATTATGTTTTTTTTTTTTACATTAGTGAAATGTAAAATGTATTTTTAAATTAGTGGATGAATACTTTATGTGAAATTAATCTCACATTAAAACTTAGTTATACAAACTACAACTTCCACACTCAAAGCTATATGAAAGAGGCCACGCTACGAAAAATAGAAAGGCCTGCATTCCTTTTATATTACAAAAACAGTTCACCGGTAACTTGTCTGTTTGCTTTGCAATGGGCAGTGAGTGACAACAGAAAATTGTGAGAATGTTTCAGTGTTATGCCCTACCCAGCAAGTATGAGAAATTGACATACTGGCAGCGAACAGCTAATGAAATGGAACATGAGCCCATTTCTTATGTGCGATTCATTGTTAACCTGTTTTCTTATACTGTTTAATATGTCAGTGTGCAACATTCTATAATGTAAGAAGTTCTCTCTCTCAATTTTGCCAATAATTTATTCTAAAAATTATTTTTCATTATTATTTGAACCAAATAATAAAAATCATATATTTAGGCAAATGTATTAATTAATATACCATGATGAAAAAAATGTGTTGTAAAAGAAGTGCTATGAGGAAGACGAATTAATGAATTGTGACCATTATTAAGGAGTAGGCGATTAAGTGGCATATGAAGCATAAAAATTGTTACTGAATGATAGTATATAGCATATTTAGGTGGCATGGATATTCAGTTTGACAGAGGACACAATGCCATCCTTACTGATCATCATAAAGAGATATGAGGAGGCAAAGACATCGGCAAGGGACGTCTGCAGTCATTACTGTTCTTGCACTTAGCCGGTAAAAAATCACACTTAGTCTTCCATAACATATTGCTTCGTTTGAACACTGATCTGACTAAAACATGAATGTGAAACTTTGATTTCCTGCTGTTTCAATACTGTAGTCCACGCACACAGAGCTGTTATGTGGCTACACATTATAGACCAGGGCTGCGTTTCCCTGCTGTAGCTTACGAGTGCCTCAGACCACCCTTTTAAAGGTATACCTTTCATAAGGTATACCTTAGCTAAGGAGACGCTGGGAAACAGCTCGAGACCTAAAGGAAGACCTTAAGGTATACCTTACGACGCACGTAGCGCTAAGGAGACTCTGTGAAACGCAACCCAGATGCGTAGTAGATTACCGCAAAGGTTGTGCTGCATGAGCCGACTTGGGGCAGCAGGGGGCACCAGATCGGAGCCGCTTCTTCCTCTTCTGATAGTGGTAGGGTGAACTGATAGACGTTTTGCTGCCACCTACAGATAGATACGCGGATTACACGCGGGTCCTGTCCTTTCATCCTAGACATGTGAATATTATAAAGTCCTAAACACAGACATAAGCTTCTTTCTGTCGCATGCTTAATGATCTTCTTTAAGTCTTTTTTTAATTTACGCACGAGCAATGAGCTCAAGCAATGAGACATTAAACTGTGTTACATAACACAGCATAATGACGAGAACTGGCATTAATCCCAACAATGCTTGCTATTTTCCTACATGTAAAGCCTATTGTGTTCGGTTTCCCTAGATAGTATCTAGAACCGTATTAAGCCTGGTTTTGAAAATATTTTAATTAATTAATAAACATTCCTGCAGAAAGTTGAAGCAGATAACCTACCAAGGGGTAGCCGACCTGGCCAATCCATTTGATTAAATGCTTTGTTAGATCCGCACAACAGTTCTTTGGATAGAGCCCCTATTTAATGTAGCCTATGTTCGTTCTGTCGTTACTATTGCACTGGGACAGGGATGAGCTCTCCATCCATAGTCGGGTTCTTTCTTGCCGCCGTTTTTGTAGCTCCTTGTGCCCCCCCCCCCCCCCGTAAACGGAGTTAGTGACAGTGCTTCTGTTAAAAAAATAAACATTTTAAAAAATAAATAATTAACTATTGGTGTTTCATCCGGGATATTTTCAGACAGTAATTCATTTTTGTACCCTGCAAGACACATGAGTCTTTGGTCTTATTCTCAAGAACCATGAATTGCAGGCTGAAACCAGCTCCACCGCAAGAGACATTCAATAAAAAATAAAACAATTCATTTTTTAAATATATATTTTGACCGAGATAACCGTAAACAGAAATCAACTGTAGTCTATCACTTCCATTGATGTGGCACGAATAAAAGCATTTCTGTTTTGTAATAATTTAAAACAAGCTGCATTAACCTGCAGTCTCAGACTAGTGAAATGATCCAGCCGCTCCTTGACAGATAAAAACTACGTCGACAAAGAAGTGTAACAAAACTCTGCATCAACTTAACAAATAGCCTATTATTTAAAAGTATATTTTTAAAGTATGGTCTTTGTGTGCGCTCATTTATGTGGCACATTTTGGTTGTTAAAGCACACTTTCATTCATCGGGGAGATGATAATGATAGATTTCAACAGATTCTAAAAAATCGTAATTCTATTTTAGCTTACTGCGTAGCCTACCCATAGGCCTAAAGTTGTGGACTTTGCTCAGTTAGTCTTGGAGGAAATGAAAATAATTAGCTGCTCCGTATTTCGAGGGCAAGTACAAGGTGTTCGTCATTCAACGGATAAAGGTAGGTTAAGTCATATTATGTTTAAACAACCAAAAAGAAAATAAAATGATGGTCGGCAACTAAATATTTGGATCATGAGTGGTTTGTCCTGTCGGAATCAATTTCCCAAGTGTTTCAAGTCTGCTTTTCACCTACTAAAAATAGACATTTTTCAGCATTAAAAGGGTATGTAGGCCTAGTAGATTCACTGTTTATTTATCGAGTATATCTAAATAAAAGTTAGTTTGATACTTAACTTCGGCCAAAACGTTTGTGAAACAGCGGGCGTCACTGTAACCTTTATTTGCTATCAATGGGTCTTTCTCGTAATGATTAATTTCATTTCTAACAAATTCTGGAGGCTATTGTTTTTATAAACTAGACGAGGATATTACCGTGATAACGTATCGGTCTAATCTATACTACAAATTTATATTGGCAAGTGTTTTCATTAACAGGAGAACGAACGAAGTTAGCAACAATAAGGTAACGTTCCTTTATGCACAAACGGGTGACTTAACAGTCATGCGCAATGTCTTCAGCTACCGTTCTCCAATGTTGCACCGTTTGCACAAGCGCAGAAGGTGCAGAGAAATAAACTGGTCTGTTTCCGGAGTCTGTAATCCACAGGTTTCAAGGAAGCTATCTGAAAAGTTTATTTAGTAATGCAAGTTATCTAAATAGGAAAGTTTATATTTATGTATGTGATGTGAAATCGTAGTTCTGGGTACTTGAATGGAGTATAATGACCATGTTGGTTGTTTTATTTATTTTACCAGTTCCGTGAATGTAAGCTAATGGTAGCTTGGCATCTAACTGGCTGGGTAGCAAACCCACTAGCTAGCGGCGAGTTACGTATTTGTCTTATTTGTGCTCGTTTGTCCACGTCTTTCTTTGCGTGTATATATTGGCTATAGATACTCTGTAAAACGGGCTGATCAGTTTCCAATATTCTCTGCACACGCTGACATCTTGATGTCAGTCTGTCGATATTTCTCGTTTCTGATCGCTGTAGTCATTTAGATGCTCTCTGTATTAAAGCTTTAATTATGAACAGGCGTACTCCAACATGAGATGATAAGCAGACACCCCTGTCAAAATAGCATGCATTGAGTGCTGACAAATTCAATCAAGAGGAGCTTACCATCGACCAAACAAGCTAACGGAATTTCAGAGCAACCGCCTCGGAGAAAGAAGAGAAGTTGTTTGCACGACAGTTCGTGTGACATGTCCTTGCCGTCCCCGGTGCAGATCAAGGAGGCGAACGCGCACCTGGTCGCCGTGCACAGGCGGGTGGCAGAGCTTGAACAGCGCCTGGAGGCTGCGGAGAACACTGTGCGGGAGCAAGCGGAGAGCCTTATCCGAAAAGACGAGCAACTCAGGGCTGCTACACAGGAAATTGCGGAGGTCAAGGATAGGTAGGCAAAGTGGACTTCTGCCTGGAACACAACTGTTACTGAAAAACACCGAACTGACAATTTATTATTAATTGAAGTGATGCTGTAAGGTTGTGATTGAAATCACAGCTGCTGTGTTAGCATGTACTCTTACTTTCCTCATAGCTTTTTCTTACTGTATTGACTGCCATATAAAGCTTTTCACATAGACAGCTGTAACATGAGTCTATATGATTGAGTGCAAGGTTTGTGAGAATTGGGTTTTTATGATGTTATAACTGTGTGCATTGAAATAGTGTCAATATGACACTTTTTGGCTCTTTTATCAGATATTTAGTATATAGTAGCCTACATTATGTGAGGCTTTCTATGATTTTGTGACCTTGTTCATTAAGATTAAAATACACCAGCTGCATGGTGAAAAGTGCATTAATTATAAAATAACTTGGAATAGGTGACTGATATTGAAGTGTTATTTTTATGATTTACATTGTAGCTAGGGGAATACTAATGCTATTACAACATTATTTCTTTATAACTTTTTTTTTTTTCCAAAAGGGAGATTGCCTATCTGCATGAGAAGTTGTGTAAATCGGAGGAAACCATTCAGAAGTTCCAGAACGTGGTGAAAGAAAGGGATGTCTTGATTGGGCAGCTGCGACACCGCTGCCAACTGCTGGACAATATCTGTAAGAGCCGGCCCTTGCTGGACAGCATGCTGTCGCACATGGCTGAGGCAGAACGATTGGGCCCAGTCATCGGTGCTACTGAGGCCATCAGTTTATCCCTCACTGACGGGGACTCAAACTGCAGTCCCAGCCGCATTGGCAACCACAAGGACTTTTCCCTCAGCGAGGATGACATGGATGACCAAGATGTAGATGATATTGTATTTGGAACTACCGTGTAACACGGTGTGTCAGACCTGAATGTCAGCTTTGAAGGGGTAGTTTTGAACCTTCCGAAAGGTTCGGAGCACCAAAGCAGAGTCTTTCAAGGCCAGATGATGGTCCCTGCTTATTATTGTTTGTTTACCCATCAGCTGTGGTTTACTTTAGGAATAATCAAGTTAAGTTGCAACAGTGTGGATAAACAGAGAGTTGCATGCTGAGAACCTTCTAAAAGGGAAGGGGGTAGTATAACCCAACTGGTGGCATGTTGAAGCAAGTAGAGACCTCCAGTCTTGTACTGAGACTTAAGAATATGACTGAGCTGAGTGAATGAACACACCCTCTAGAAAATTCTGTACATTATAACACTGTTCATTTAATCTGTGGATTCTGTTAGATTTAAAATCTTAAACATAAAAGAATAGACTGACTCCAATTACTTTATGCTTCTATTTCCCATCTTCTATCTAACTCTTGTTGACAGCAAAACTTTAATTAGGTTACATAAAACACTGTAACCTTGAAAGACCAATTGTAGTAACAAAGCTGTAAATATTGTCTGTAAACTGCTAAATGTGGTCTTGGTTAAGCATCTCCCAAATTAAACAGGTAATTTTCAGTACATTTAAACATCACTGATCATATGCTTTAAGTACAATTACAAATGAAAATCAACATGTGTTAACAATTTGCTTGTCATATGGTTACCATTTTTAAACAGATAGCCGAAATACTCAAATGCTAGGTTGCACAAATGTTCAAGTTCTTTCTCTTAATTAGAATTTTTTTATTTAAAAAAACCCCTGTAAAATGTACAGTAATTAATGTGAAAATATAATACATAAACAGTTTAACTATAGATACATTCATTTTTAGTCATGCTGTTGATTTAAAAGTTAAACTTAGCTTGAAGCACTTTTCAGGGACTATATTTAAACATTTTAACCTCTCAACTTTAAACGTAAACTTGAACCACTATAATAATGATGGTGATGACGACGATGAATGTAGGGAAGCAGATCCTCTTTATTAAATGTCATGTGCTGCCTGACACAGGAGCTTTACTTCAGCAACTACCATAGGCCTTTTCAGAAGCTGTGATATACGGGTACAGTTTTTAACATTTAGTGACCCTCTTCAGAAACAAAATGGTACCGTGAATTTATTTAGAACAATCCGCTGGACTCTTATGAACATGCTCTTTTCAGGGAGACAAGAACCATTGTTCACCAAAGCTTTAATTTAAAACCAGGTCATCTTTACAGTTGTCTTAAAATAATGGTTAAAAAGAATAATATGTTAATTAAAGATTTCATAAGGAAAGCGAAGCTTTGTCCTTTTTTTGTCTTTGCAACAACAGTATGAGGGATGAGAATGTCCAAATCAGTTTAAAAAGGCAGAAATCCCTCATAAAAAGTTATCTCCTGTTCTAATTAACATGTCTGGCAGTTACAGAATTCAGTTGCTGTTATTTATAGGCACTCAGTGAGGATTTATTTGTTGAGCACAATGATTTAGATGTGATTAGGCTATATGTATAGTGTTAATAGATGTATAAGCAAGAATATAGAAATGTAGTCTGGCTGTATTATTCACATTATTTGTGCCACTTTTTGTACAAATGCATTATGTGCACTCCGCTTTAGTCAAAGCGTTTTTGTGAAATGAAGGTCTGTTTAGTTTTTTTGTGAGATTAATAAGGTGCTCAATGAATAGAATCTTATAACTTTCAAAGTTTATTAAATACAAGCCACATATTAAACAAGAGGACGCATGTCCTATTTTATCTTCTTCAATCAATTTTCAATTTATCTTTGCATCAGTGGGGATGTGGACCAAGCTCTAAGGCAACCACATGGGCCCTGCAGCCGCCCTGCGTGTGAGCTGGGTCTCTGATCACCTGCATCCAGCTTCATGCAGGTGATCCAGCAGGTGAAGTTGCTTCGGTGAAGCAGTCTATGCAAATGATACATTTGCCAGTTTTTCAGCTATAGTATAAACACATGATTTTGCTCAGATGCCACCAGCATAAAGTGGGAGACCAATTAAACATATTTGAATTGGGTTGAAAATGAATTGCTGATGCCTTTTTCTTCAGCTACTGTTTATGTAAAGGAAGCTATTTAATCTTTTTATTCAGCACAGTATGTGGCTTTTTTTCCTAGCCAATGCAGTTTGCTTCATCGTGGCTCAAATTCCACATTGGGAAGCAGAAGGTATCTATTTTCCTGTGGTTTCCGGGCTGTTAGATAATACAGCTGCAGGATAAAGCAAGCACCGACAAAATACCAGTGTGTGTAAAGGTCATTTGTAGAGTTGCCTGTTTTTTTTTTGTTTTTTTTTTGTTTTTTAGAACAACATTGTATCAACCTTGGGTGTTGTCAATTTTTAGTCTGTTTTCGCAAATATCAAGTATGGTTCCATGTTACCAAGATACTGAATGTGAGTAAAATGTTACTGCCAGTAATGGAGAATGTTTTTTCCAGGTTGTGTTAAAGGACAGGCTAGGTATAATCCCAGGATTCATTTTGTTTGCTACTGCAGTATTTACATTTTTGTGAAGCGAGCTTGCCTCGTAAAAATTAACCAAACATGCAATTGCTTTGGATAATCTGATAGAGCAGTATTTGCATTTTCTGTACTTTGTACACTTTTGTTCCAAACCTTACATAGCATTTGAAACATAATTGGGTTCTTTACCAGTGTTTACAATCTCTGAACATCTACATTGAATGATTCCTGGTGCTGCTCATGAGGACACCATTTCGCAATTCACTTAAATTAGTCCAAGATATCCGCCTTCTATGCAAATCTTTTTCTCATTCATATTTTAGGCAAATGATTTTGTTCCATGACATACTGAGGCAACCATGTAGTTCCTATGACTTTGAAGGCAACATTCTCACAAGCACAGGATGTTAGTAATCACTTAACTGTCAAATGGCTGGTTTTTGCTCCTTTTGCCTTAATTCATACAGTGGGAGAGTGTGCAATGTTATACAACCTCCAGATGAAAAAAATAAAAATTTAAGATGGGATTTTTTTTTTTTTTTTTTAACTGATCATGGTTCCGCCAGTGACTGGCCAAATAAAAGTTGGCTTCCAACAGTATATTCACGTTATTGTTCAAATGAAAACAAATCACTTCAACATTCCAGCCCTAATACCGTTAAGCCAAAGCTATACGAGAAAAAAAATTTCTGTTGATAAATCTGGATAAAGGGTCTGGTATTTTTTCATGCTGAAGACATATCTTTGTCTTTGATATGATTTGTACATGTATTTAACACTGGCTTTAATAATAAAATAAAGAACATTGTGATTCTTTATTTTGTGTGCTTTAAGTCTCTCAAACTTTTCTTGTTCCTAATGAGGGCTGTGATTAATATTCACCCTATGAATAAGGGTTAATTTAGAATGCTGAGCTGCATAGAATCAAGTCATCTTTATTATTTTTTGTTTACGTACAAAAATCTTGATTGGCATTTCACACAAGGCCAAGCAATGGTTGCAATTCCTGATTGGACCCTTAATACATATTCTTCTTACCCCAAATTCTAATGTCACATTTCACATTTACAACAACAGTGAAACTAGCCTAATGCTAAAAGTGCCATCACAGTGAGTTATGCAATTAAAGCCCAACTTCTCCATCTAATTACACAAGTGTTGGAGACAGAGACACCATAACCAAAAGTAAATCTAAAAAGTTTGAGACGTCAGTGTGGTCGCAACAGTTTTTCCCCCTCTAAAATGGTTGTAGAAGCCCCTAGAGCCATCAGGTCCAGTTGGTTGCCGCACCACTTCCACCAATGCCCAGGGCCTCTTCAGCTGTCCGGGTGAGTGGGGGTAGAATTTTTCAGGGAAGAAAGCTTGGGCAGCAGTCTTTCGGCGCCAGACCCAAGGGCTCCCTGCAATGGCACTGTCCTGGGAGCAGTCTCCTGAGTACTTGCTCCTACCGAAGCTACCAGGGCCACTTGACAAAGGACTGCCACTGAACTCTGGCGTAACTAGTGGAGAGGGAGTGTGGCCAGCCACAAACAGCTTGCGGGGTAGGAGTGGGCTTCCCAGGGGACTAACCAAGGGATTGCTGTAAGGATCTGAGCGATATGAGGACACTAGTGGGATGGTAAGGGGGCTGCCATATAGAGCCTTTGGCCGGGTGACCCTGCGGTTTGGTTTAGGTGAGGCCGGGGCAAAGTCTGATTCTGAGGAGCTGTAGAGAGCAGAATCCTCCAAGGTGTATGGGTAGCGTTTAGCCTTTCGGTTTGGCTTTTTGGCAGACATCTTCTCGTCCTCAGGGTCCTCAGACTCCTCTTCTGTGGGGTCCTGGCTGCAGCTCAGCTTCCGTGTGCCCCGGTTACCTAGGAGAGCCACTCGCACTCCTCTCCCTGCGCTCAACCGGCCCTCTTCCCGCAGGGCCTCGTAAGCCTTACGGGCCCCTTCCAAATATTCATACTCCACCACTGCGCAGAGTTTGCGACCAAGCTCAAAGTGTTTACTGCTGTATCTTCTCAGCTCTGCAGGCAACTCCTTGCCAGGACGCAGGATGCGGAGGGAGGAGATGGTTCCGTAGCAGGCAAAAAGCTTCATGGCAGTCTCCATCAGGCCCTGCTGCTCCACCCCACGACTGGACTCCTCAGCAGAGTGTTCACCCAGCAGGTTCCAGGCCAACAGCAATTTAGTGGTGGGAATACACAGCAGCCAATTTGGCACAGGCTCCTTCCGGCACACCTTTGTCCCCTCCTCGTTCACCTCCAGCAGCTGTGAGCTTCGGGCTGCTGCTAGGGTGATGCGCCAATCTCGTGTCAGCTCCCGAATCTGTAGCACATGAAAAGACTTTGTTTTTTAGATTATCTTGTTCCTGACCGATGCTGCGGTTTGACTAGCCTTATTTGCACCATTCACGTTACTGTGCAGGTAAAATGACTTTGGGCAGATTCATCGTTTTCAAATCTGGCAACACTGGTTGTTCATTAGATTTGGACATGCAAACAGGATGTTGACAATGAAACTGCAGAACATCTTAGGCCTTTGGGGCAGCCCTACTCATATTTTATTCTAAATATAAACACTAAATATCAAGCCGTACCTTTTTAAAAGAAGTTAGCAATTTAAGGCTAACATAACCCATCCTGTTTCTCTGTACGTGTTTAAGGAGGAAGGCATCCTCAGCCAAATTCTCATTGGAAAGGTAGCTCTCCAACTGAGCTGTAATTTTATGCTGCAAATCTGCAACTGGTAGACTCCAGGCTTCACCTTCATGGCAATCTTCTTCAAACATGTCGGTTAGTTCAGTGGAACTTCTACAAGAGAGAACAAAACCCACAGACTACATTAGTTGACGCTTGTTCAAAATGGATACAAGAATTCAGTATTTAAATGTTTCAAGATTTTCTAATCATCCTTCTACATGCATTAACCATGTTAAATCTAACAAAACGTATCTGGTGAATTCAGATCTGATTAAGTAGGTTATGTAATAAATGTTCAAGTGCGGTTTTTAGGCCCCAAATGACCATTCCTTCAGTTGTCCAGTTTAGTTCAAATCCACAAACACCCAAATGGCGCAGAAAGGCACATCAAAGTTATAGTCACTTCATACTGCAATGAAAACTAGTCAGTTCAAAAACTAAACTCCAAACAATTTTCTCCGTCCACCATCTATAACCATACTTGTACATTTCCTACGTCCGAACATTTTGGTCACGGGTAGGTAATGTAGGACTGTAGATCTCTGCATTAAGTTCGACATTCATTTGCCACTTTAGCCGTGATCATACATAACTAAATATTGCGTAGGCTATCACTCACCCATCCATGCTGTCGTATAACCCGTCCTCGGGAAATAAGTGTGGCTTGAAGAGTTCGGAGCTGTTCATCCCGGCGCACAGGACATCTCTTTCCGACCCTGAGAACATAGGGACTAGGGAACGACAAATATAACTTGACGAGATGGATGCTTCTTCACATTACCGTTTCTCTTGAGCGTTTTTCCAGGTTGGTAGACCTACGATATTAAGTTCCGCACAAGCGGTTTCTATTTTGAAATGTATACTATTGGTTAATGGTGTCCATAATTAATTCAGTGAACGAAACCAGCTGTTCCCATCCTGATTAGTCACTGATAAGCTTCTGTCAATTGGTGCATACCATTTCATGGAAACATTTTATGTATATGAAGCTACCACCTTACTGTATTTATTTCATTTGAGAAATACTTCGTTTATGAAATCGATCATTATGAATTGTCTAAATAATTATCCTAGCTTTATGTTAATGTTGTGCTTATGTGGGTTTGGCTTTAATTGTGCAGTAGTATTTGTAATAAACGTGATAAAGTTTTGTTTCTGGAATTCATGCCAACTTGAGATCTCTAATCTCGAATAATTTATTTAATGTGACCTTTTTATGAGTGACAGCTGCAGACAGCTGTAAGTATCCTTGGTGAAATTATTTTATTTCTGGAGTTATAGCACAGCTGTATGCTATATGCGTCCCTGCTGTAGCCTATATCCTCGTCATTTTTATGCATTTATTTTTATTTCAATATGTTTATGCAACGTTCTGCGCGATAGTCAAGATTTCTGCATGTCATCTACTGTGAGTGCCAGCTTAAGCTAAATGGCTAGTTTTCATTTGTAGCACTTATACCCATAAATGTCATGCTTCCAAAAAAGAGAAAATAAATTTTTTATTGAATGGAAACCAGAAAAAATGTATATTATAAATATTAATTTATTAAATATACCGTTATACCTTTAACTAACCCTAATAAGTTATTCTAGAACAGTCCCGAAGAGCAAGAAAGAGTTGGCTATGTATTTGGTAATCCAAAAATGGGGGAATAAACAACAAGGATTTTCTTATATTTACAATACAATTTCTGTTTGCAAAATGGAATCCAAAATGTGAAAATAATTATATTTATTTTATTTCGAAATTCGCTAATGTAGTCCTACGGAGGTAAAAAAATCAATCTTGTCGCCAATAGTTACCAACTTCCGTTCTGTGCTTCCCCCATATAAAATGAGTTGGTGTGTATTCCGCGAGTAAGAGGGGCGGGGTTTTAGCACTGAACTGACAGTTCATTGGGTTTTAGTGTAATCGTAAGCAAGTACTACCGGAAGTTTCTCTTTCTCGTGGAAAACTCGAGATACAATATGGCCACCTGCACGAGAATGTTGGGAGCGTGGAGACAAGGGTATAGGGACGGAGCTGGTACTTTATTTAGAAACAAACCCTGGGCATTAAACACAGGCACAAGACATTTTCTCCGGAGTGATGTTTTCGTTACCAGCGAGCAGTTGGCGGCAAAACGTTTGTATTCTACACATGGGGCTTCTAGCAAACCATCCATAGGCAGGGGCAGGTTTGGTAACAGTATTGCATCATTGACAGGAGCGAGGAGATTCGCGTATCCTAGTAAATGGTACAAGGTCTTAAGTGTTTGGGCTGGGGAAACAGATATAGGATGTAGAAATTTAATAAACTCTAACCAGAGAAGGTATCTGTTTGGCAACCGAGGGAGCGGCGGCAGTAGTTTTCCGGGGGAAGACGGAGAAGGGAGCAGCGGTTCTGGGGGAGAGGAAGCAGGGGACGGTGGCGATGGAGGAGCCGCATACGCGCCCCCACAAATGACGGCTCTGACACCAATGCTGGTACCTGAAGTTTTCCCCAACGTGCCACTGATCGCTGTCAGCAGAAATCCGGTTTTCCCTCGTTTCATCAAAATAATCGAGGTAATGAGACCTGCTGCATGAGTTCGTTTCATCCTTTTTTCAGTTAGCAAAGGGTAACTTGCCATAACCTGGGAGCTAGCTCGTGCAACACACTAACTGATGTAACATAAAGTTTGTTGGGTAATAGCCCATGGCTAGAATATATTTTCCGGCTACATGTCGTCAGCATAAGGTAATTTAGCTGTCCATACCGGCATATTCAAACCGCTGTGAATTGCTGCACATTTCATCATCCTTTTGCCAAGGTGTCTTGCAAGCTTATGAACAAGTATTGTATCAAGAATAATATTCTCTTCTAGCATAGCACCAATAAGACAAATTCGCGTATTGCAATGATCCGAGCTTCTGACATTATTGGGTGGCCATTATTATTATTATTATTATTATTTACGTTTTAGAGCTACCGTAATTGGACTGTCAAACATTTCTTACTTTTCCAAAAACTGTGTATGCGTAAGTGTACATTCATATACTATCGGAAAACTAAGGATACAATCTCTTTTTGGTTGCAATTATATCAGGTGAAGAATAAGCAACTGGTGGACCTACTCAGAAGGAAAGTCCGTCTAGCCCAGCCCTACGCAGGAGTATTCCTGAAGAGGGACGATGCGTAAGGATATTATGCATTCATTCGTCTATTAGTAACTTGCTTTGTTCAGGTTGATTAATTTTACCATCACATCTCCTATTCCTTCTCTCTTGTTCAGTAACGAGTCCGACGTGGTGGAAAGCCTGGATGATATCTACACCACTGGTACCTTTGTGCAGATCCATGAGATGCAGGACTTGGGTGATAAACTTCGGATGATTGTCATGGGTCACCGCAGGTAGATACTTTGAGATGGACTGGAGGGGTACAGTTCATACTGTATCTTAGTAGTACACATGTATAAGTAGCACTGCAAGTTTGAACACACGTATATTTAACTTTAATATTACAACATACTTTATTTTGTGTCAACATCTGCTTTATGGGGAAATTTTTAGCAACTTGTCATGCCTGAACACAATGCAGATTATGCTTTGCCCATGACGAAGTAGAGACAGGTCTCTTATTTATGTCCATAAAAGATACACGTTTGTAAATACAAAGGGCTCAAATTTAAGGGCACAAAATTCTGGAAACAATTAATGCACAATTGGTGTTTTGGAGCAGGCAAGATAGCAAAAAAAGGATGAACCATCAATTTAATTGTGGAGTAATGCATCCACAATTCCATTTGTTGACGTTTTTTACTTGGGATTAAGGATGATGCTGGGACTGGAGCTAGTTTAGGAATGGGGTGTCATTGTCTTATCTATTTTAAATTTCTTAGTGGAGCTGTCTTTAACTCTGTTTTGTTTTTCTTAGAATCAGCATCACCAGGCAACTCGCGGTTGACCTTGACGAACCCCCCTCTGGGACCCCGCTGGAGGCCGAGCAGTCCAAGGCTCCACGCCGCAAGCCAAAACGACGTAAGGAGGGCTCGTCACTGACTGATACCATGGAGGAGCGTGTGCAGGAGGCGGAGCTTGTGATTGAAGCTGTGACTGTGCCCCCCACATCTCCTGAGATACTCATGGTGGAAGTAGATAATGTGCAGCATGAGGACTTCCAGGTTACAGAAGAGGTCAAGGTATTGCCTGCCGTTCAATCATACGAGTCCCAATTATAATTTTATGGTTCTGTTTTATTCTGAAGTAACTCCTCCAATATGTAATAACTCATACAGGGATGGTACCTAAATTTCACTTCAGCAAATAAATAGACTCTGATTTTGACTTTCCTTTTTACTTTCTGTATAGTGAAGGTTAACCAAATAATATTTGGCTTTGCTTATCTCCCAAGGCTCTGACTGCAGAAATTGTCAAGACCATTCGTGACATCATTGCCCTTAATCCACTTTACAGGTACTATTTTTGATAAATGAATTCAAGTTCTATTCTGTACTTGAACTTAAATAAATAAGTAAATAAATACAGTATGCATGAACAGTAAGAATCTAAGTTGTACATCCTAAGCCTTATGTAACTTATGTAATTTGCATGTTCCCAGAGAGTCAGTTCTTCAGATGATGCAGGCTGGACAGAGGGTAGTAGATAATCCCATCTACCTGAGTGACATGGGAGCTGCATTGACTGGAGCAGAATCGCATGAACTGCAGGACGTTCTGGAAGAGACTAATGTAAGTGAGCCAGGGGGGTACCCTTATGACTGTTAAACTTTTTAAACTATGAAATATCTGTTTTTCCCCACATCGAAGAATAACAAAGGCAAGGAAGTAATGGCATGTAAGCACTGTATGCATGGCCGGCTTTACACGGTGCAATTTTTGTACAGCTTTCGTCCCTTGAAACTTTTGCTGCATTTGACTTGTATTGTGACTTGACTTGCCCCCTCCAACTCACTTTAAGCTTGTTTACAACAAGTTGCAAACATTTCAACTCTGTGACGCTAGTTTTATGCAACAGCCAAATATATAAATACAGAAAACGTATTGCATCAAAGCTTGTCACAGAGAGCCGACCCAGAGCCGACAGACGTTTACACTGAAATCGTTGAAAAAAGGAATGGACAGAAGCTACAAAAGAATAAAGTGTGAAATGAACCGCTGGTCTCTTTTGAGCAAGCAATCATTAACCCTCACACACTTAATTGTTTTGGACTGTACGTAGTCACCATCTTGTTGTAAATCAACAGGCGAAATTGCATAAATAGCCCTCTTCTGGTTTTCCAGTGCAGCCATAAACAACTCAGAAGTTCATACAAGTAATAGAATGGTAAATGGACTGCATTTATATAGGGGGGCGACATAGCTCAGGAGGTAAGAGCGGTTGTCTGGCAGTCGGAGGGTTGCCGGTTCGATCCCCGCCCTGGGCGTGTCATAGTGTCCCTGAGCAAGACACCTAACCCCTCACTGTTCTGGTGAATGAGGCATCAAAATGATACAAAATGACAACACAGTGTGGAATGTTTATATTGCATGAGACTTTATTTATTAATTATTTTTGAATCGTATTGTGTAACTGTCAAATTGCATGCGATTTCAGTTTTATGCAACTTTTTTATATGCAACTTGTTGCACGAAAGTTTCACCATGTAAAGCCAGCCTTACGAGTCACAGTCTGAATATTCTCCCTCCCGCACTGTAGATTCCCAAGCGGCTGTATAAGGCTCTGTCTCTATTGAAGAAGGAGTATGAGCTTAGTAAACTACAACAACGCCTGGGCAGAGAGGTATGTGCAGATTGTCGCTGCTTCTGATTTTTCCTCAGTGAGCCTCAGTGGATATCTTCAAGGTTTGGTAATGCCCCTTTTTACTGGGTTGTTTGTGATGGATCAATGAAAGGCAACTGTTTGTTGGTTGGTCCTCATGTTATGTTATCCCTGTGTACCTCAGGTGGAAGAGAAGATCAAGCAGACCCACAGGAAGTACCTCCTGCAAGAGCAACTGAAGATCATCAAAAAGGAACTGGGTCTGGAGAAGGAAGACAAGGATGCCATTGAGGAGAAGTTTCGGGAGCGGCTGAAGGACGGTGTGGTGCCACAGCATGTCATGGATGTCATCAACGAGGAGCTGAACAAACTCAGCCTGCTGGACAGCCATTCCTCAGAGTTCAAGTCAGTGGCCTTCCCCTCCCCCCTTCTTTCCTGTCTGCTTTCGTATTGTGCACTAGATAATATATTTGATCAAGCAGGTCATTTATTCATGTTCTCAAGGTTATAAGCTTTACTGGGTCACATTTCACTTCAGGCACTAATTACACCAAACTGTCCAAATGTATATTACTTTCTAGTAATATTGCTTTTTTTCCTTCTGTCTTCCATGATGGTTCTTGGATTTTAACAGTGTGACGCGGAATTACCTGGATTGGCTGACCTCTATGCCATGGGGCAAAAACAGTGAGGAAAACCTAGAGTTGAGCCGGGCAAAGGAGGTGCTGGAAGAAGACCATTATGGGATGGATGATGTCAAAAAGCGCATCCTGGTGAGCAGGTTTTGGGCTTGGTATGGCTTCAGTTTGATTAAATTAACAAAGTGAATTTTGTTTATCTTTAAGCCAAGATCTTAGTCAGTACCTGTCAGACTGGAACACGGGATTGAATTATTATTGAAGTCACTATGTTTGAACTCATTAAGGGATATTGTATTAGAAGTTCAAAAATATATTTGTAGGAAAACATACCCAAATGATAAAGTGGTCCAGTGATGTCCTGCATCTCCTTTTCACACAGGAATTCATTGCAGTGAGCCAATTGCGAGGCTCCACTCAGGGCAAGATCCTGTGCTTCTACGGGCCTCCTGGCGTTGGAAAGACCAGCATCGCTCGCTCCATCGCTCAAGCACTAAACCGAAAGTACTTCCGCTTCAGCGTTGGTGGCATGACGGATGTGGCCGAAATAAAGGGCCACAGGTGTGTATTAGTTCGGGTGCACTATCAAAAAGAGGTGCAATGCAGATTTTATCAGGAATCATTTGGGGTATTGCTTTTATTTCTTTGTGACGTGCAGGAGAACATATGTTGGTGCAATGCCTGGGAAGATCATTCAGTGCCTGAAGAAGACAAAGACTGAAAACCCCCTGGTGCTTATTGATGAGGTAATTGTTGGTACACAGAAGGGTAGGACACAAGGGAAATTTCCTTTCTCTGACAAGACTAGACACACTAGCGAAGACAAGTTGAGAAAAGTCAAGCAAATAACATTAGGTTATAATATGTCTAACATGAACATGGCAGACAAAGATTAACACGGATATTGCGATTCAAGTAGTCATTGTCGTTTGTTGACAGCTCTTAAGTATTTGGTTGGTTCTTCGTGTGTGTTACTGGAGTTGAAGGCTTAAGGTTAAAGTACTTCAGTGCCCATTAGGGCAATGCAGGAATAACTTATGAAAGTATGAAGTCTGAGAAGAGCCGTGGGCTGCATGTCTGTTTGTTCAGGTTGACAAGATCGGTCGCGGTTACCAGGGTGACCCTTCGTCTGCATTGCTGGAGCTCTTGGATCCAGAGCAGAATGCAAACTTCCTTGACCATTACCTGGACGTGCCTGTTGATTTGTCTAAGGTGTGTAGTCCACATAGTCCCCATTCATCCGTGAGCAGACAGTGTGGCAGTCACCTCACACAAAATCAAAACCGGTCTTTTCCAGGTACTTTTCATCTGCACTGCCAATGTGACTGACACCATCCCTGAGCCACTGAGGGACCGTATGGAGATGATAAATGTGTCTGGATATGTGGCCCAGGAGAAACTGGCCATCGCCGAGGTAAAGTTCACTGAGGAGGACAGGACTGTGTTTCCAACATGCACTGCTCTATAGACGTATAAGCAAGTTTACATTTTGTGGGTGCTATGTCAAAATGTATGAAAAGGCCTCTAGCAATGCAGATTCATAATGAGTAAATTCTGGATTGGTCGATCCACATATATTAGTTGCATATGCAGTTCATTTGTGAACCGGCTTTACTGTATGTAGAATGTTGACGTGTCAGTAACACATTTTGGGTCCAGTGTGTTGCTTTTGTGTCCCATCTCTGTCCTCACCCATCTATCTGACAGAGGTACCTGGTACCCCAGCTGCGAATTCTCTGTGGGCTGGATGAGCAGAAGACCAGCATTTCATCTGAGGCCTTGAACGTCCTTATCAGACAGTACTGTAGAGAGAGTGGTGTCAGGAACCTGCAGAAACAAGTGGAAAAGGTCAGAACAGCCCCACAGGAGTAATTATACATGACAGAATCAGAATCTTTCCGTTGTGAAAGAAAAAGCTTTCAGGCTTAATTCTAACGGCGTACATCTTAATATATTTTCACACAGTGCATTTGAACTTCCTTCCATTTCTCTGAATGTGGGTTCAAATAAAAGTGCCACTTGTACTTTCTACATACACATTTACACTTTTCCAAATCCCAGTGGACCCAAATGGCACCTTCTGGACAAGTTTATAGCGCACTAATGTTTCTCTTCTTCAAAGGTGTTCAGAAAGGCGGCATTCCGCATTGTGAATGGTGAGGAGAGCTCTGTGCAGGTCACAGTTAATAACCTCCAGGACTATGTGGGGAAACCCATCTTCACTGTGGACAGGATGTATGATGTCACACCACCTGGAGTGGTCATGGGCCTGGCATGGACAGCTATGGGTGAGAGATCAGTGAATGACATCGAGTTCATTAAGCATTTTTTATTGTTAAATCAGTCAAACTGCCATCGTTGTGAGAGATGAAAGCTGACAGACAAGTGCCTAAAATATCCAAAACTACATGTTGCATTCTTGTCGAAGTCGTGTTCATGAGTCATGTTTTAGTATTGCAGATTTTGAGGTTCTGATAACAACCTCTAAATAATACCCATACCTTTACTAGAGGATATATAAATTGTATGATACATAACTGCAGCTTTCAAGTGCTCTGCTTTCTATCCCCCATAGGTGGCTCCACACTGTTCATTGAGACGTCTTTGCGGCGCCCACGGGAGATGCGGGACAAAGATGGCCCCCGGGAGGGCTCGCTGGAACTTACGGGGCAGCTGGGAGACGTGATGAAGGAGAGCGCCAAGATCGCTTACACCTTCGCCCGCGCCTTCTTCATGAAGGAGCAGCCTGACAATGACTTCCTGGTGGCATCCCACGTACACCTGCATGTGCCTGAGGTGAGGAACATGAATGGAGTATACTTTTACAACACTGGTGCTTTCGGTACACTTTCGGATGCTATTGTGACAACAGGCTCACAATTGGGTTTTTTAAAGTCTGTTTATTCAACTTATAGAAATGTTACCTTCTTTCCAGTAATGTGAATGGATGTCGGACTGTTGTCCTTGTTCCTTTGATTAACAAGAAAATTGATTGAGATCAGTCCTAATGACTCTTACCACCTTTCTGCTCGTCCAAGTGTGTGATGTCACTGTCTCCTCAGGGTGCCACTCCTAAGGATGGGCCAAGCGCAGGATGCACAATTGTTACAGCTCTGCTCTCTCTGGCCACCGACACACCAGCACGGCAAAACGTGGCCATGACAGGGGAGGTGTCTCTAACTGGCAAGATACTACCTGTGGGTGGCATTAAGGAGAAGACCATTGCTGTGAGTCAGTGGGATGAAAAAAGATGTGGTGCTAACAGTTGGTATCTGTTCTAATTGGAGCTCTCCTGTGACACACTACAAAGGTGTAGTAACAGGCTCAGTAGGAACTGTACACTTCCAGTTTTTCTCATTGAATGAGGAAAATAGTTCTGTAAATTGGTATATACTGGGTTAATCAGTGTAACATTAAGAATATTCACTATATGTGTTATTGTAAAAGGTTGTACCCCTGGGTTATTTTTTTCTGACACAAGTCATTTTACACATTCTGTTTGAATTTTTTTTTTAACAAAGTGTAATTTAAGTTGGTTGCAAATCTTGTCAGGGGAAAATGGGTTAACAGTTTAAAGGTATTTGTCTATTTTTATTTTTTTACTAACCTGCAAATCGTCACACTCTCCCTTTGCAGGCAAAGCGAGCTGGTGTGACCTGCATGATTCTGCCTTCAGAGAACAAGAAGGATTTCTCTGATCTCCCGGACTTCATCACAGAGGGCCTGGAGGTGCACTTTGTGGAACAATACCACCAGATCTACAACATTGTTTTCCCCAGACAGTGACCCCTATGGTCTTTGGTATGTCACCAGTACTGATGCGATGTAGGCTTGAGCAGGCACTCTGTGCCTATGGTGCTCAGTGGAATCACCTGGAGGGAAGGAATCCTGGAGATCCAGTACTTTGAACTGGATCACTGTGTATTCGCTTCCCATTGCCACCAAGTGAATTCTGCAGGGTGTACATTAGCTCAGTTTTTTTTTCCATTGCTTGTGGTTCCACACCATTGGTGGGCTTCAAAACACCATGCCTGATTGAGCTTGGGCATGTGGACAGCCAAAGTGGACCACAGTAAAGAAGAGAACCGTCTTTAGATGTGTATATGAGCAGACTGTAGAGGGAGGGTTGCTTAATTCTGAAGACCACAAATCATGGATCCAGAAGTACTACGGATCAAGGCATTGCTGCTAAGCAGCCCAAATTAACGAAGAATTAAACTTTTTTTTAAATGTAATGTCTGATGCTGTTTATTTTTAGAGAACTGAACAAACATATAACTTGGTACTCCCCCCTCCCTCCACTTTTTGAACTTTAAAAGCTGACCATTGTATTTTGTGTAAATGGGTATCAAGACCTTTTTCTGGTTCAAATGTATGTCCAGGTGTCACAAGTGCAATTTGTATAAGTTGATTCATACATGTTAGAATCCAATCCAAATGTGTGGCCGCAGATCCTTAAAATGTTAAATGGTCTAAAAGGTCTTAAATTTAAGGTCACTAAAATACACATCTTGTCTTCATCTTCAGCTTACACATCAATTTAATTGTTCTCCACAAAGACTATAAATGTACCCAACACTGTCCATATGCACAGTTCAAAAAATGAACATCTCTTTCCAGAAAGCCTGTGCCCTGTAAATTGTTTTCCCTGCTGGGTTATGACTAGACTGAGTTACCTAAAATGTAGTGGGCATTTTGTCAGACCAGCTTAAGCGCCCCAAAACTCAGGACCATACCAGTGCCAATTAGAAATTTGCCCTGCTCGGTAGTGCATGCTATCTAACTGCCTGTAGTATCTTCTAGGTAGGGTGAAATGAACTGAATCAGGTGCACCTTGCTTAATGGCATAAGACAAACTCTTCAGTTAACCAGGCACATGGAGTCTGCCTGCAGCAGCTGTAAGTGGCATCTGTTGGTTCTAATCTCCAAAATACAGAGGATCATGCACAGGTAGGGCAGGCCATACTAATGGTTAAGCATTTTAATTTTGCGGAATTACCATTATTTTTTTTAAATTGCGGTTTGTTGTGAAACTTGATATACAACTGGCATTGCTATGAACATCCAATAAAAGTATGTCAACATTACCTGGTCCCCCTTAAAATGCTTTCTAGATGAAAATCAATCACAGATATAGAGAACACAGTTGTTTTTGAAATAGAAATATTTATTTTTTCCCCAGTACAACAGGCTTACTCCTTCTTGGCAGCAGCCTTTCTCATAGCAGCCAGGACATTGCTGAGCTCTTCCCTCTTTCTCTTTGCACGGATGTGAGTTCCCACCTGCAGATTCAAGGATGAGCAAACTGTCAGACAGGATGTATTCTCCATTCCCCTCATCATACTTTTAAAAAGCTGTGGTCCGCTAGCATGCACTTCTCTATGGTCTTAAATCTACCTGCATTGTGCCCTTATTGTTTAGAGCCCCAAACACCCTCTGACAGCAACAAGCACTACATTTTGTAAAGGTTACTGTTCTGATGCATAAGAATTGCACCCCTCACCCTCCCATCGCAAAAAAAAGCAAACTGAACCTGGGTCCCAAGCCTCCATGCCGTTAACACTGATAGTTTGAGATCCAGTTACAAATAAAACCTTAGCATGTGCAAGATGTGTTATATGCACTTAAGTCTGTGCCTAAAATAGCGATAACACAGGGTGATGCAAAACCATTTATATCAATCATCTTAGTCCTTAAAACTTATTCCTGATCACAAAAATAGAATTTGACCACATATATAAAATCCAATTGAAGCAAGATAGCTAATGTATACTTTCCCAAATTAGACAAGCGAATGCGAAACCATGGCGATGAGCAAAAATGCTTCCCAGAAAAACTAGACCAGGGGTCTCCAACCCTGGTCCTGGAGAGCTACAGGGTCTGTTGGTTTTTGTTTTCACCTTAAAATCAGGACCCAATTGAGACCCAAGACACCAGGTGAGTTGAGTTAACAGTCAACTGCTCTAATTGATTCAAGAAGTGGAGAGTCATTATGAAAACCAGCAGACTCTGTAGCTCACCAGGACCAGGGTTGGAGACCATTGAACTAGACACAGGAATTTTAGACATGGTCTAGCCTTGCTGGACCATACTGCTAGGCAGGTAAAACCATAAAAATCATTGAATCTGAGGGTTTCACAGTTTAAAATCAGCCATCTGATGCTGTGGTTAAGGAATCAAGTTGGTAACATACCCTTTTCTTGATGAACTTCAGTGCACGCTTGTCCTTGGACACTTTCAGCAACTCCATTGCCCGCCTCTCGTATGGAGCAAAACCACACACCTCACGAATCATGTCGCGCACAAACTTGGTCTGCTTGGTCAGGTGCTGAAGAACAACATAAACAAAAGTCAATTGACAGTTTTAGATTTGATTTTTGCTGTTCTTATGAAAAAAGTGAGTAAGACATGATAGTATTTGGCCTTGACAGTGGGACTTCATGACAATGATTTCACTACATACATTTAAGATTTCCCATTAGAGCCCCATGCCAGATACTCACCCCTCTCCTACGGCTGTGTTTGGGCTTGGCCACATTCTTAGTTACTGGGTGGCCTTTATTAAGGCCAACGGCCATAGGGTACCGAATTGCCATGCCTAAAAACGAGAAATTTTACAACATTAACTTAATGCCATCAGTACCACAAAGCCAGAAACAAGCTGGGGCTAGCATAGACTACACCTAACTTAAGACACCAACGAGGACTATAGCTATGGCATATAAAATGAAGAGCACAACCACAAAATGATTTCGATGCTTTCAGTTAGCAATGGTAATTGGTTAACTATAACGTTGTCTACCAAAGACTGATTAACCTAAGACCAGCTGGCCGGGACATACAGCTTACACCACGAATGTGATAATACAGATTTAAAAGGAAGCACAGAAATGCTTCTTATCCAAGCCTCTTGTGCTAAAATATTAAGTTAATAACGACTTCATTTCAGGAACAAATTCGACATGGTGCAAGAATGGCTAATGCCGCTAGCAAAAGCCTGCTGATGTTTCTCATGGACAGAAAACACTGAAGTCGTATCGTGATTATTATAAGATATATTAGGCTAATATTTATCTTTGTAATACGGGCTTTCTAGCAACAATGCTATTTTGCACTAAACTGAGAAGATGCCATTGATTTTAGAAAGATTGTAATTTAAAATCGCTCGCCCATTTTTCTTACCTGCTTTCTCTAATGGCGGATTCACCGGAAGGACCGTACAGAGCCTGCGTGCTGGGTAATCCGGGTTTTTCGGAGTGTTTAAAAAAGAAAGAAAGGCATACAGCGCCTTCTATTGGTTGGGATTAAATAAAGCGCATAAACCCCAAACTGTACAGAGGCATTGGAGTTGTGTTAAAACAAACGATTTCGTTAAATCTCTGTCTGGATGTTTTTTTTTTATTACATGCAAATGAACGCTTGTATGCATTAAACATATTTTTGCAATTTGTGACTTAGTAAAACACACTTGTTTTAGCACGTCTGTATCCTAAAAGTATTTGTTAAAATGTGAAAGTCAAAGTCAAGTATTTGTCAAAGTGTGAATTGAATTATTATCAGAAAGCTTTCCTTCAATAACATATGACTTAAATTCATTAAGATCTATGTATAAAAAACACAATTCTGGCAAATAACAGACGCCAAAGTGCATGCGCTGATATGAAACTCTGAATAGTTATGTAAGGTCAATTCTTTAGAAACATGCTTATGATGGGTAAGAGTTTGTTTAATGCAATTAACAGTATAAAGAATAATTCATTTTGTAAAATGTCTGTAGATGTTCGTGAAACAATGGATATTTTCATATATTTCATTAGTGGCTTTCTTCCGCCTCATATCTTTACGGTAATTGTGAGAGGACTACAACTACCAGAGAATGTGGGCAGCGCGTTTTGGCGCGGAAGGCGTGATTAACGGCCATCTTGCTTTGGCAAGCTCTTTCAAATGTAGTAGACGGAATTTACACAGCGCGGGCGGAGTTTAGGTTCCCTATGTTGAGCAGGCGGCTAACGAATGAATTAAGATTTTAAGAAGTCATACTGCTTTTCACGTTAAAACGTACATTTAGCAGATAAACAGCTTTATTTGCTTAGTTGGAAGCAAAGTCGTGATTTATACTTAAAATTTAGTACAAAATTGTGATGGCGACTGCAACACCCAGCCGCTCAGC
The DNA here is from genome assembly GCF_018555375.3 of Anguilla rostrata. Taxonomy (NCBI): domain Eukaryota; kingdom Metazoa; phylum Chordata; class Actinopteri; order Anguilliformes; family Anguillidae; genus Anguilla; species Anguilla rostrata. The sequence continues at coordinate 23,728,288 of NC_057936.1, read as the reverse complement.
CACCGGGAGTGCTCGGGCGGCCGCGACCACCCCGCTCTCCCCGACGCGTATCTCGCGCCTGCAAGAGAAGGAGGAACTAAGCCATTTAAACGATAGGTTGGCTGTTTATATCGACCGTGTACGATCGCTGGAATTGGAAAATGACCGTCTTATGGTGAAAGTCTCCGAGAAGGAAGAGGTCACGACCCGAGAGGTAATTTCGCTGGTATTACCTTGCTAGCGGTACTTTTTGTTAGCTGGCTAATTCACATGCTCTGACCTTGCTGCGAGTTTGTTCGCGCTAGCCGATTGGGATTGTGCGTTATGTAGCTACTTCAGCTAAGATACGTTAGCCAGCTTCCGTCAGTTGGTGTCATCTATTACTTGGATTCAAGCTTATTTATGTCTGGATGTTAGCTAGCCCCATATTTCGCCTGGCGTTACTGGCTAACTTTGAAACTGGCTAGCTGTAGCTTTTCGTAACACTTTCGACTTGATTACGTTAGCTGCTGTGCTTGGTTAGCTCATTGCTTCCCTTTGCTGGGGCCGTGCGTTATACCGCGTTGGTCGCTCGCTAACGGTACTAATAGGCAGGTAATGTATTTCGCTAATCGTAGTTTGCGATATACTAGCTATGTAGCTTATTAGCCGTTAAACGTGTCGGGAGTTAGCACTACCAAAGCGACGGTAAGTTTTATATCATGGCCGGCTTGCGTTACCCTTAACACGACACTCATGAACGCTGTTCGAAATTGCGCGGCATCGTTGGGCGATGATAGTCGGCACTTCGTCAGGCATTTTACTGTTCATTGTATTGCTAGCAAACTGGGTAGCCAACATCTTAATTTCTACTGTTGTTTGAAAACAAGTCGGATTTTATTGTTGGGTGATATTAACGTTTTTGCTTTCCTTATGTTTTTCCAAGCTTATTTATGGAACAGTATCGATGGCGTTATTAATTTTCCTGATACTAGTTATTAGTACCCAAGCTTAGTTAACATATCTTATTTCGTTGGTTTTCATTCCGCATGTGGTGTTCATTGTAACCAGATGTCAAACTAACGTAGCGTTACAGTATAACAGTGCAGTTATAATTAAATTGTTTTAAAAGGAAATTAGCTATTGGTGTTTTAAATCCAAATACAAAAGGTCAATGTTTGTTTGTTTACATATTGATAGTGTCTCCTTAATTTTAATTTAAGAACTTTTAACTTCCGTATATCAATTCCAGCTCTGCGGAAAACTCTGTTGTCGCTTGTCTGGTAACCAGATGCCCTGCTTGCTGGACTAACGTAACTTACCTGATATTATTTACTTACGTTATTATATTAATTATTATTATTATTATTATTATTATTATTAATAATAATGGAATATATTTTAATAAAAGTAATCAAAGATTGGGTGAGCTTAGCTTATTGCTTCCTAATTGTTTACGCGGTGGCGTAAGTTCCTTGCGGGAGTTTTACGTTGCTGCACAGTGTAGAGAAAATGCAATGGAAACAAATCGCGATTGATGGGAACTGAAGCTTTCACTTTTAAATCTGGTCTCCCGAGTCTGGGATACTTGGGATTCACCACTGACTGTGAAAACGGAGGCCAGAGAGAGACCCAGCCCACTTTCCAGTGGTGGAGAGGGTTGGCCTTAGTTAATGGTGAGCAGACGGGGAGAGGCGCATTGCCCGAGAAGGGGGCGGCATTATTCAAAATTTGAATTTTGGACTGTTGATCGAACTCCTGTGCATCAAAGCAATAGTAGTATTTGTTTCCTTTGACCAAACCTTTGTCTCAAACTCGCCAGTCTATAATTTCTCTGCTGAGATCTCCATTTGATTTAAATGCACCAGATGTATGATATTGTTTTGGATTGATGTCACATTGTCAGTATATGAAAGCCGTCATGCTTAGAAAGTCTCTACATGGCTGCATGCTGGTGTTTCAGCTGCAGATTATACTGGATTATTATCTTTTTCGAACACATCCACATTTATTAAGTTTAATTTCACCAGAGTTCCCATTTAATTTCTTTGTATCTGAATCAAAAGGTTGTTGTTATTATTTTATTTATTTTTTGAGTGAAAGGTTGCATTTCTCTTGACTAATTTCTGTGTTTTAGAGGGCATTTTATTAATGTGAGGAAATTTAACCTTGCAGCAAATTGACCGAACGGGAGGGGCATGTGGTGCAAATGACTAGACATGACAGTTAACTGATTGGTGCTCTGTCCCCTCCCTCCAGGTAACTGGGATTAAAGCCTTGTACGAGTCTGAGTTGGCGGATGCTCGTCGCATCCTAGATGAGACCGCACGGGAGAGAGCCAGGCTGCAGATTGACCTTGGAAAGGCCAATGCTGAGTTGGAGGAGGCCAAAAGGAAGTGAGTAATGTCTTCATCTGGAGCTGCAGGCTTGGCTTTTGAAATGGTCCATTTTTGATCCCCATTTTACCCCCTTCTGCCCATGGAATGAGGGCTGAAATCAACATGGTGGCCCTTTCCGTTCAGGAGAAACTAATATAACTTGTGCAGGATAAAGGGCACAGTGATGCATGCATACAGTACAGTGTTTTTATAGTTTATGAAATCATGGTCTATGTGTACTTGCATAGATTGTTTACAATTGTATAATCTAGTATTTGTGACTTCTAACATTTTTTGCATGCAGTGTAAATAACCAAATATTAACAAATTTGATGAATTTAATATTTATTTATATTGAATTTTATGATATGCCATAATACATTTCTGTATTATTTTTATATTGTGATTGTAACCATGTAAAAATGGTTCTGGTTTTGAATATGAATATGGATTGCTCTGTTATTGTGGAAGAGTGCACTCCGTATGTCTCTCCCAAGCAAATTATGTGGTTATTGTTTTACACACCGGACTCATTGACGGAAGTCATGAGGGAGAGACTTGGAATTCCAATTTGTGGAATGCATAAATTTAGTCTGCGAGGGTCAGAGTGTTCTCAGAGTGTCACATTCTTTGGTGTTGAAAGTAATGCACCCTGAATATGAAGTCAGTTTGAAACTTGTGATGAATCTGAGTGGTGTAGGGTTTAAAAAAAAAAAAAAAAATTTTTTTTTAATTTTATACTGTTCTTCATTCTTCCTGATGGTGGTGTAAATGGAAGTGTTGAATGACATTCAGATTTCAAATTGAACTTGTGGCTGGAGGCAAAGCACTTGTGGACTGAATTAAACAGAATGTGTGACAATGCTTTGAAAGTATAACATGGAGTACAGTGATAAAATGAATTGGAGGGAAAAGCTTGACTGTGTTTACCACTGTTTACTTTGTTGCTTAGGAACCTCTGCAGACAGGAAGTGTGGCTTGAAGTGCTGCATTTTAGATGTATGGTTGCTGTAGTAAAGTCAATGCATCGAAAATAAACATCCTCGTGTTGTATCCATGCGTTTGTGCCATATCCATGGTATTTTTTATCGTTAAAAAAAAAAAAAGACATTTGTAGTGCATTGTCTGTAATGTTTGTCAGGTTGTGTGGGTGCATGGTTGGAAGTTGGTTGGAGGATGTGGTGAGGCTGGTGACATGCAAAGGGCTTGTGTTGAATCACATCTTCTGACTAATTGGGGCACCTCCGTCTTTGCTGTAGTCATTTCACGAATAAATCGGGTGATGGTGGTTCTTATAAACTGTAAACGTGCTTCAGGTCTTTGTAACACTTGCCTTGGTTTTTTTTTATTTTTTTATTTTTTTTTAATCTGTGATGCAATCAGTCAAGGACACACTTCTCTTACTCTGCTTTAACTCTCCAGCTTTAAGAAGAAAGATGGGGACCTGGCCGTTGCCCAGGCTCGCATTAAGGAGCTGGAGGCTCTGTACAACAAAAGCGAGGCCGCACTCAACACCGCGCTGAGCGAGAATGGAGCCCTGGAGGCCGAACTGGCTGACCTTAAGGCCCAGCTCGCTAAGGTATGGGCTGCTTTTTTAATCGGGCCTCCTTCTCTGAGTTTGTGGGTGTGCGGCATTGGAAAGATTTATAGGGTAGATAAAGAACAGTATAGTAAATTCATGGCCATGGTAAGAATTGGATACTGGGTGTATACCGTTACGAGTTTTATTTTAAATTTTTAAAGCAAGAGTATTCATAAGTGGTGGTGTTACTATACAACTTGATTATGACACGGTAGAGATGCTGTGAATGATATGATGCAATATGATTTATCTTAATTTATAAAAATATGATATAGTTAATGACAATAAATCGCGACATGATTATCTGTGATGTGAATGTGCCCATTAGATTTTACATCCCCCCACACTCCTCCCCACTGAACCGACATTCAAGAGATAATTGAAATAACAAACAGTGTAACATTTAAAGTTAACACGTTTTTTTAACTTCAGTACGTAAGTCTGCCTAAATGAAAGTTTGCGATATATCGGCATGCGAATCGATTCATACAAGTCACATCAATGTGGTTGTATTGTAACATTTGCGTTGCGATGCATTGATGCATCAGTGTTTCGGCACACCCCTCTAGTGGGGAGCTTTCACACACGAGCCCGGTTATTTATGACGCTTGGTGAAACGTGACTCAGTTTGTATGTTTATCAATGGCTGTATTGATGTCACATGTTTTGACAGGCTGAGGATGCGCATGCGGTTGCTAAGAAGCAGCTGGAGGCGGAGACTCTGATGAGAGTGGACCTGGAGAACCGCTGTCAGAGCCTGTCCGAGGAGCTTCAGTTCAGGAAAAGCATGTTTGAGGAGGTTTGTGTCTAATTTGTGGCGAGTCTCCTGGAATCAGATGACGGTACCATGTGATGGTTTTGAGATTGAGAGTGCTGGCCATTGTGTGACATAACTGGAACATGTGCAATGTTGAAGTGTGAGAATATGAAATACTTTTTTTTTCTTGTTCATTTTGTGTTGTGAGGAGGTGAGTGTAGGATGGTGTGGTACCATTGGATTAAAGCTGAGGAATTGCAGTCGTACAAGTTAGGGAACAGTTGTTACTCTGCTTGGATTGAGATTGAGCTGGTTGAGGAAAATACATGAAAATGCCACTCTATTCAGGTATTAGCTTACTTATAATTAGATTATGCAACTAATGTTGTGTTCTTTAGCAACAATTGTTTAGCATATTCCCCATTTTGTATTAGACAGATATTTGTAAAACTAACACAAATCAGCCTTTAAGAATATTTTGCTGTTGATGTACTCTTAACAGTGTAATTCCACATGTTATGAAAATTCCCTTGTTATATAATGAATGGCAGTACACCCTTTCTGGGAAATGTTTACATTGTGAAAAGAAGTAGCTGCGTTAACTGTGGGATTTTAAGAGGAATTAGCTCTGTAGTTTAATGCTGAGCCCAGATGGCTATTGCAGGTAAGCACAGGACAGGAAAAAGTATGTTGTGGTCACAGTCGGAAATGTTCTGTGCCAGAAAAAAAAAAATCCCACTCAGGGCTCCAGTGAAGCACAGATATTGTATTTTAATACTGCATTACTGTATGTTAATTAACCCCTTTAATGTGTATTATTGATGTCAGATTAATTGGATAAGCAGTGCACTTGGCTATTACTTTCGTGATTTTGAAAGGCAGCATTCAGATGGGGGGTGGATTAGCCTTTCTGGTCCTTATGGGTGTTATTGAGTTACTAATTCTCGGCGACACCGTGGGTCCCTCCGCAGGAGGTACGCGAGACCCGCCGTCACAAGGAGAAGCGCATGGTGGAGGTGGACAGCGGGATGCAGCAGGACTACGAGTTCAAGCTTGCACAGGCACTGCAGGACCTGCGCAGACAGCATGACGAGCAGGTCTCCATCTACAAGGAGGAGCTGGAGCGTACCTTCAAGGCTAAGGTACTGCTAACAGCCAGGAGAAGGCTTTTAATTTGTACTGTTCCTAGAAACAGGTAAAGGTACATACAATTAATAGATTTGAACGTGCACACACACACACACACACACACACACACACACAAACAAACTTCTGCCCACTGTTTCTTGACAATAACAAACAGAAACAGGAAGAATTTATTGTAATGTCTTCCACATATCAGAGATAGGAATTGTAACCATGTAAGCCTAAGAAAGTTAATTTCAGGCTTTAAATTACACCAAACATTTTATTGTGCCTCTGACATATCCATATCTCAAGCTATAACAGAAGTTAGATAAAAGCGCTTTGCATAGTCATTTGTAACTGCTAATCTCATGCTTAGACTGTGCACAAGGTGGTGTTCCTTGTGATTGTGTATACATATTGGCATTAATTCCATGCAGAGGAGTGAATCTCACACATGTATAATGCTGTTCCTGTACCTCCCTGCTCTCCCCAGCTGGACAATGCGAAGGTGTCGTCGGACATGAACGACAAGGCTGTGAGCACCACGCGGGAGGAGCTCCGGGAGGCCCACGTGCGGATTGAGAGCCTGGGCTACCAGCTGTCCGCCCTGCAGAAACAGGTGCGCCCCTCCGGGGTTTGAGTGCTTTCTTCCTGTCTGTGGCTCTGGAGGTGTTTGCTCACAGTGTGAAATGTTCTTTTGTAAGTCGTTTTGACTGAGAACATCTGAAATGACAAATTGTGTTTGTATACTGCACCATACCTTTATATAACTGCCAAGCTCTTACATTTGGGTTCATGTAAGCAAGGATGTTGACTTGTTTCCTGTATTTTATGTATGTATAAATTCCACTAGCTAGCCCTCACCACTAAAGACAATGTGCAAAGTAAATCGTTTTACTGTTCTGAATAAGCTGCCCTTCATGGCCTCTTTGTTGTGTGTGGCATCTAAGCCTCTGTTTCCTTGCATTTATGTGCCTGCAGGCCGCCGCAGCGGACGAGCGCATCCGCGAGCTGGAGGACCTGCTGGCCAGCGACCGGGATAAGTACCGCCGGCAGCTGGACGCCAAGGACCGCGAGATGGCCGAGATGAGGGACTGCATGCAGCAGCAGCTGAACGAGTACCAGGAGCTGCTGGATGTCAAGCTGGCCCTGGACATGGAGATCAATGCCTACAGGAAGCTGCTGGAGGGGGAGGAGGACAGGTGAGGGAGGGTCTGCATACTCGCAGTCAGTGAGGATCAGTCACCTCTCACCAAACCGAGGCGGTTGACAGTTGTGCAATTTTCGGTAGCTGTCAGGTTAATGCATGTGAAAATGCCATTTTCTAGCAGGTCCACCTGTTAGAATAGCACACATTCCTTATGGTGTGTGTCAGCGTTTTCAAATTCCTGCACATGCACTGTACTTGTTCAGTCTTGTTTAAATGTATATTTATGTGTTTCATTTCTGGGTACAGTACAAATTTTCACATCGTCCTGTGGAGTAGGTGTAATGTCTCAGTGGTATGACATGGAAACGAGCACCTGTTTGTGTGCTTGGAATGTCCTGGTCTTGTAACATCTGTGATTTACTCTCAACACAGATTAGCACGATGTCAGCCTGACAGTCCTGTCATGAGTCTTTTGTTCCCTTGTCACATTGAGAATTTGTCCTGTTGAGACAATTTTGCAGTCTGCACTGATCACACAATTGCAGTGGTCAAGAAGATGCATATAATTCAACATAGTGTATCAGCCCAATTGGTGTTATCACATGCTTTAAAACTTTGTTGCAGGAATATTTTACTGACTTCAGTATATTATAAAAGGCAAGTTTTGAAAAACACCACGGAGTCCATATTACTATTTTGATGAAATTTGCTTGGGTGTGTGACCAAAGGTGATGATTGAGCATCATGCAGTGATGATCATGCAGCTTCATCATTGAACAGTGACAAAATAATTAATTAGGTCAGACTCAGAGAAGATGTTGGCAGCAGGCATATAGACCAACCTGTTTGCCACAGATATTTTCTTTCCTTCTTTTTATTATCTCCGTGTCCGATTTCACGTATTGTTGAATGGTGTCATCATACAAGTTTCTGAGTAAGCCATCTGCTAGTTTGTCTTCATAGAGATTCATTAGATCTGTAGAGATGGACACAGTTGAGTCCGTCATACAGGTTGCAGAATGGTGAAGACTGACATGCCCCCTCTCCTCCCTTCTCTCAGGTTGAAGCTGAGCCCCAGCCCCTCCTCCCGCGTTACTGTATCCCGCGCCTCTGCCAGCAGCAGCTCATTGCGCTCCTCGCGCAGCAAGAGGAAGCGCGTGGAGGTGGAGGCGGCGGCCATCAGTCTCCCAAAGATCCAGATCAGCCAGGAGGCGGAGGCCACCGGCAGCATCACCATCGAGGAGATCGACCTGGAGGGAAAGTCTGTGACCCTGAAGAACGACTCTGAGAAGGTGCGGCATCGGCATCGCTCCTGGGACGAGTGCGGTTGCTGAAAGTGCAGACGTGCATTCTGTTTTCATAGCAGAGACCCTTTGCTAAAGTAACAGGGCCTTAGGGTGTAATTAGGATGCCAGCTTGATTTAAGAAAATATGCAGGAAAATGAACTACTTTGTACCTCAGTGTTTTTATGTTCCCTGCTTCCATTGACCTTGATTATGTCATTTTTATTTATTTATTTTTTTTGTTTATTTATGGATGCAGGATCAGCCACTGGGCAACTGGAGACTGAAGAGGCAGATTGGAGAAGGAGAAGAAGTGACCTATAAGTTCAGTCCTAAATATGTCCTGAAGGCTGGCCAGACTGTCACAGTAAGCAAACGCACTTAGTGTGAATGAACTTCTATTTCTGTACATGATTTATGCATCCTGTTATTTGCACGTTTATTTGTTGTACAAAGCCTCTGGATGTGTTGCAGTATTTATTGGCTAAGTATGATATGTTATCTAATACTGATATCATCAATAGCAGTTCATACAAATGTGTATTGCTCAAATATCGAACAGCATTGTCCTACTGCTGTAATTATTAAACCGGCACTGTTGTTCCCTCCACATTTTGTGAGACTACTGCCTTTATATAGCATACTGATATATACAGTATACAGTGTTTGTATATGTGTGTGTTTACATGTATGCATACATATAGACTTGCATACTCTCAACTCCACCCCCCCCCCCCCACCACTTTTTTTTTTTTTCCCAGGTCTGGAGTGCAGATGCTGGAGTGTCCCACAGTCCCCCCACAGACCTGCTGTGGAAAAGTCAGAGTTCCTGGGGCACAGGAGATGACATCCTCACATACCTGGTCAACTCTGATGGAGAGGCAAGTCCCTACCAATGCAGAGCCAACTTTTAAGAAAGCCAGGGCAATATAGCACAGTGCTGGTGTTCCCGTTCTTGGGGGAATGTTCTCCAGCATGTGGCTTCAGGTGGAACATACTGGAAGCAGGAAATTGAGAACCTCTGGTCAATGGTGGCTGTTTTTGCACTGTTCCAGGAAGTGGCCAAGAGGTTTGTGAGTAAAACCATGGTGGATGTGGAGAATGGAGATGATGAGGATGCAGACTTTGGGGAGGAAGATCTTTTCCATCAGCAGGTAAAGCCTCCTTTTGATGCGCAGACTTCCCTAAGTTGGCCTGCCTGCTGTTCGGGTTCTCATGCCACTTGAAAATGTTTAACTCTTGTACTTAAAGGTCTTGCGTGAATGTTTTTGTCTCCCATCTTACTTTCTCAAATAGTGCGTTTTGATTAATTGGTTGTGCTGTTTAACACTTAAATGAGTGGTTTTAAAACTCGGTCCTTGGGCTCCTCTGTGTATGCTGGATCTTATTCCAACCACAATTGCAACCCCCGAGTTTTAATGACCTGTTAATTTTTCTTAATTAGGTACTTTTCATGTTTACAAGGATTATTCACCTCTTACGCCACATTGTTAAAATGCCTTTATGCCTTGAAGAGTAATGCTTTTGTGGCTGTGTGCAAATACTATGCTTTTTCTTATTTCAGGGAGATCCAAAAACATCATCCAGAGAATGTTCAATCATGTGAAAGCAGATCTTCAGCATTGTTTTTCTACAATTGCCCTCCCCCCACCTCGAGAGCCACCTAAATATTTTTGTACATTTCAACATTTTATTCAGTTTTGGGGATATTTTAAAATCCTTTTTCTTCCAAAGCAAATTAATCTGCCCAGCTTTTTGAGTGGACTTGTTTTTAACAGTCTTTTAATTGTGAATGGTAGCTATGCTTAAATTTAAAAGATTTTAGCCAGATTTAACCCCACCCCCCTGAAGGAATTAGTTTACCTCTAGGCACTGCATTCAGCTGTCATTTCTAACCAATCAAACGTTAATTAGACAGAAGTGACTTCTGGGACATCTGAAGGAAAGCTGGACAGAGTGAATGAAACCGTTGAGCTTGCCTTCTACACAGGACCGGGCCCATTCAGAGGACCCCTGCGACTGACACCGTTGAAAAGCACTGCAAAATTTGTGGTGTTAAATATTTTCTCCTAGGCTTACAGTTGGAGGACTTATGCAATCGGGTTGTCCTTGAGGCCATTTTTATTGTAAATGTCTTTCTATAATGAAGGCATACTTCCACATTGTGTCTCAAATATGTCAAGCATTCTAACACTGCATTGCAAGGCAGTTTGCCTCTAGGCAGTCTGGATATAGCAGATGCTGACAGCACAGCTGTAAAATGCTTATTTTTTTCCCCCTTCAGTTAAAAGTCACATTTCAGGGGGAAATTTTGGTCATTTGTGGGGTTTTTAAGTTCACAACATTCCAGTTCTTGTCAGTTTCCTTTCTTAAAGGATGTGGTCATATCTGGAGCAGATGAAAGCACTGGGCAGTTTAAACGGTGGCTTAGGGATATATTTTTTAATTTTTATTTTAGTTCTTTAAACTTTGCGGACTTTAACTGACAGCCATTACATAGAAGCTCAATGTAGTGTCTTATTAGTTTGGCTTTGCTCATCTAAACAGGGTGGAATCATCAGTAGGCAGTCTGTGTATGGTTGATTGGCTGAAATTTTAACTAAAATATATATTTTGTTCAGGTTCCATATTTCCATTCATTCAGCGATTCAAATACAACCATAATGCAGACTTGAATATGTAGATTTGATCAACCTGTAATTGTTATATCAGCACTCCAAATGTAACATTTAAGACTGAAATTACACTTTCTGTTCTAAAGCAGAATGTTAAGATGCTTTTTTTAACAAAACATTTAACATTTTCTAAAATGTTAAAATGCAGTGTTAAAATGCTTTTTTAATATAAAAATCTAAAGCATCTAAAATGCCAACCGCATATGTTGAGGCAGTGCTTCATATTGGCTACAGTGGTATATATCAGAAAAAAGATACTGCTATAAATGTGATAACATGGCTTAATGCCAAAGATCCCACTTAAACATTGAATTATTAATCAATGCAGAATTAAGTGCATGGGTATAATTAATGCTTTTTATATTTTACAAGAATGTTAACCTGACTAAGAGTCCTAATTTGCTCTGATTAGTGTGCAACACATCTTGCTTTTTTCATCCCACGTGCTGGTAGAAAGTCTAAAAAGGCCATTTGGATCTATGTTAATGGCACATAAGCCTCCTCTATAAAATGCATTGTTGGGTTGGTTGTTTTTAATCCAGTTGAATAGGCCAGTGTTATAAACGACTCATGAAGTACATAGTATGGAATTAGATTTGCTTTGACTATTGCAACATTTTAACTTAGCTTGACATATTTTAGGGAGGAGATCCCCAGTAAATGCATCTTTCCACCCTGTTTATGCTAACATTTGTATGTTCTCTGTTCTAATTAATCATGAATTTATATCTTTGTAAATGTAAAATTGTGTTTCTCAGACAAGCAGTTATGCACAGAATATTTTTTTTTTTTGAAAATGGACAAAAACATGAACATCTGGCTGTAATTTTCAGTAGTACGTTCCTGAAAATAAGATCCAGGGTTATTTAATACTTTTTTTTAGGTTTGCATCTATGAATGTATGGTTGTGCCTAGAGTTTGAATAAAGGACCTTTAATGAAGGCTAATATTTTCACATACAATTATAATGGCATCATCATGGTAGATAACTGGGGTTGCAGCATGGTTGTATTTTTTCATTGTCCAAAGAAAATGGTATATGATTGTCAAACAGCTGCACCAGTATGTCATGGGCCTTGGATCCTGCTTGCAATAAACAAGACCTTTTAGGATAAGACCTCAGGGCTTGAAAATTGAAAGAAACTGGGGATTTTGTTTCCACAGTATATAGTATCCTAATGAGGCTGCAACTGACTTAAATGGGTGAACAGGACCATTCATTTTAACTTTACAAATTGGATGCATAATTGAACTTGTTTATTGCAGGTAGCAAAACCTTAACCTTAAAATGAATGCAGTGCAGCTTTCTTTTTCTTCATAATTCCAACATTGGGCTGGGAAACAGAATTTCTTTCTTTTTTTGTATGTCTTCAAATGCAGTGCTTTGCATTCTTAAATGACTTTAATAGAATTATGGTATATCAAAATGTGTTTACATAAATGTGAGTATTTTTGCAAATTGTTCTCTAAAGATGGTAAAGTTTAGGTCACAAAAGAGCGCCTTCTGTTGAGAAGTGAACATTTGTCTTGGAAAGGTTTTGTTGCAGCATTTTGGGATTTCTGCAAACGTGTGACAATTAGCAGAATACCTTTGTTGTATATGCTGTAACAAGTGCTGAAAATGGGGGAAAACTCCCCAAGACAAGAAATTTAATTATGCTTTGTTGCTACACATGGGCATTGTATAGGATTGAAATTCTGAATGTGTAGGAAACTGTGACATCTATACATAATTTGTGATGTGTATAGAACCAAAAGGCTACCACACTCGGTTTGTCACTGAAAATTTTTAATAAGCTTTATAAATGGTTATGCCATTGTTTCATGCACTGATTGAATTGGTACATTACACTGCCAAATTGATTTTCAGGTTTATCTAAATGCAAGTGAATTTTACTAAAGCTTTTCAGCTTGAGAAACCAGCTAACCATGCATAGCCCTTATAAAAAATCTAATGAGGGTAAAATGCGCCAGAAAATGTGTTGAATCATTATTTTTTGTATTACTGTAAGTGAAATGCAATTCAGATACTATGAACTGCACAGGTCCTGTGCAATGTGAAGCATCAGCTGATTTACTTGAGCCACATTGGAGTTGCAGATAAGAGTTTAATTTGAAATCTTAAAAAGAAACCTAAACTTTATCATTAAAATGAGAACTAATAGGGGTGGGAACTGGGGTCGGGTGCATGCCAAAAGTGTTTGTTTGTCTTTCTTCCATATTTGTTATAACATTTACTTTGGAGGAAATTTTATACAACATAATACAATAAATGATTTACTTATGAATGTTGATCTCTTTGGTTTTATTGCACCAGATAAGTCGGAATTTAGTGATGTCTTAAGAACTACACCATTCACGGCAGGTCTGCCATTTTGAGGTTACACCTCGTGGCCGCCCGAGGGGAAGTATGTGCTGCTTGCTTTCATGAATGTTTATGCAATTAATTGCATTTCATGTCAACCGGAAAGATGGTAAACATTTTTCCCTATATAGAGAAATAAAAACGTGTATTGTGAATAGCTAATATTTTTCCGACAGGTACTACCGTGTTTACGTCGAATGTTATTCCTTCACCCCAATCAGCCATTGTTTTCAAATAAGAGAAAAGGAAGTTAATATTCTATGACGTTGCGCGAACACATGATTGGCGCTCCCAAACTGAAGGGTTTGATTGACAAATTTAAGTTCTATGACTAGTAGTTACGTTCCGCGTGTGGGCGGGATATCCCCGCCGGAAGAGGCGGTTCGTAAACTTGGAGGGAATTTGAATTAAAAGAATAATGAATTGCACAATGGTCAACACAGAAATACTTGAGTAGTAACATTTCATTTAATTTCTCATGAATTCCTTGCTCAATTTTCGCCAGCTATAACTAGATAGTTGGAGTATTTCAACATGGGCTGTACAGTGAGAACGTGGCGTGTGAAGCAATACTAGCCAACTACAAATTAATTTGCGATCTAGTCGGCATCAGGGCTATGCATTCCAACAGGAAGAATCTAGCGACACAACTGAGCCAAGCTGTCAGAGATGGAGAACCGAGGTAATATAATCTTAAATTCAGGCTGCATATTGCTATCGAAACTGCTACATTCTATCAGTGCATAATTTGACTTTTAACTAGGCCGAACACAGTTAGCAGGCGCTAACTTTGTGTTGATGTTTTGCGTTCCTATGAATGTTCATCTTGTCAGAATTGCAGCAAAGTCTATTCTTTTGCTTTGAAGCTTCTAACTTGCTAAATGGCGCATTGGAAGTTTATGATTTTTTTTTTTTTAAGTGCGCACCTAAACGGATTGTGTTTAGACGAGGCATTCATGTTGATTTTACGTTTGCTGCGAGCTACAAAAGAGTCATCATTGTAATGTTTTTTCCTGTTAAGGGCTGTGGAAAATCTTCTTTCGCGAGGCGCAAATCCAAACTTGATACTTCGCAAAGGTGTCGCGGCGGTGCATTTAGCTGTCGGCATAGAGACAGAGAAGCGAATTCGTTGCCTAAAGCTTCTTCTACAGCATGGGGCTGACCCTAATGTGAGGTAAGTCTCACAAGCATATTATTGTACAACCTCCAATAAGCTTGAGTTAACGTGTTTATATGTTTTTCTTGATGGTCTGCTAAGGGGCAGATGTCAACCTTAAAATGAACACGTGAACATAATAGCATGCATACCAAAATGTTTTTTTCTGTCCAGGTCGGTAGAGGATCTGACACCCTTGCACGTTGCTGCACTATGGGGCTGCTACCAGAACCTCAAGCTGCTTCTGCAGAATGGAGGAGACCCCAGCTTAAAAGACCAGGTGAGAAGGTGACTTATTTTTTTTAGAAAGAAAGATTTCTGAGGATGCCTTGGAAAAAAGACTAAATGTACATCACCAGAGTAGCATATCTTTTGTCCATTGCTATCATGTTGTGAGCTAGTGTTAATATGTATATGTGTATTGATAGTCACTTTTCTAGTCTGGTGTTTTTCCCCCAAATATTTCAATCGTGTTTTTAAAGGATACACTTGTATTTTGGTGAATTGTTGAATCCTGAGCTGTTGGGTATATCCCATGTACCGCCTTATGATTTGTTGTGGAGTCTTATCTGAACTGATTGATGCATAAGCACAAATGATTGAACACAATGCTGATATGACTGATAATTGCTAAAAAAAAAAAAAAAAAATCACAATATTGCAAGACCAGTAGGATAATAATGATATAAATTGCAGAACTGAATGAACAATTCTTAAAAATTTGATGTGCAGTAAGGTAAATCAGACTTCAAACTTTAAATGAACAGTCTTTGTCTGTTGCCTTGAATGTTCATTGAATGTCACAGTCTAAGTAAAATTGATCAAATATTTGGCCAATAACATCATGATGATGAAAAATATTAGTTGCACACATTAATAATAGTACTATTTGTGAGTGGTATGACACTGAGATGCCTGAACTGAGTACAGGCATTTAGCAGCCGCTCTTACCCAGAGTGACTTACACATCTTTTACGTTGCATCCTTTTATACAGTTGGATATATACTGAAGCGATACATGTTGATTACCTTACTCAAGGGTGCAACGGCAGTGTCCTACCCAGAAATCGAACATGTGCCCTTTAGGTTATAAGACTAGCTCCTTACCCATTATGCTACACTACTGCCACTACACATTATACTACATTGCCACAACATACAACATTAAATTATATATGGCAATATACATTTTACATTAAATTGTACTGATATATTGGGTATATCACACCACCCTACCACTACAGTGGTGTTATTGAGCATCTGTAAAATACCTGTCTAGTATCCTTATTTTAATATTATTTACTGGCTCCTGTTTAATGAACAATTCATTGTTTTCTCAGAGTGTAACTTGGGGAATATATTTATCAAACTTGGCCTATTTGTCTTTCTCAGGATGGGAACCAACCAGTTGATTTGGCAAATCAACAGGAGAACAGCAAATGTGCACAGCTCCTGCAGGAATACCAGTCCTTGGATGGTACAGAAGCAGAGGAGGAAGACCTGCCGCAATTCCAATACTGTAAGACATTCTCAGTTGTAACCCTTTACCCCCCCCCCCCCAGCTCCTTCCCTCCCAAAAATTGTTATTCAAGTGACACAAGCATGTTTTCACTTTTCACACAGCCTTTTATCGTGGCCATGGCAGTAAGGTCGTACCCTCCAGCTCTTGCATGGAAGAAAGCACTTCTGCATCTGAGAACTCCCGATTTAGTGACTTCAATGAGGGGCCACTCAGTAGCACACGGCGGTCTTCCTGTTTGAACCTGTCAGGAACCAGCAACAGGCCCAGATTCTCAGGGCTGTCCGATATCACTGACCTACATTTACGTCGTACCCTGGAATGGGACAGGGACTCGGACTGGGGTGTTCCCTCAGTTCTCTATAGCACTCGGATGTCCGCAGCAGGTTCGAGAGCACCCTCAGGGACTTTGCCTATACTTCAGGAGGGAGTCGCACTTCCTAACTGCAGCTTGTTGCCCTCTAAGGACCTAGATATCTCTGCGATCCAAAGACAGTCCAGTGTGTTCCCTCACCATGAGGACCCACCCTGTTACTCACGCCTTGTCAGCCGAAAAAGTGTAACCTTCAAGGACACGGACGAATACTTTCCGGTGTTCAGTTCCGACTCTCCCAGGAAGCCAGTGGAACAAGAGAGTAGCTCCTTGTTTGACACAACAGTCGACTTCTCAACCTACCCAAACTTTCTGGATTCAGAGCGTACGGCTACTTTGCAGCATCATCAGGGAATCGATGTCACCTCACCTGATCACGTCTTTGTATTCTCCCGAGATATTGATTGTGCCAGTCCTGACTTGGATAAGACTGTAATGGGACATTGGCTAATGGAGGGGGGCGAAATGGATGAGGGAGGTGGTGAGGAGTTTGATAAGGTGATTGACCCTGTCCAGCCGCCTCACAGCTCCGGTAGCAGCAGTGGGGCTAGTCAATACAGTAGCTGTGACAGTGACCAGTACACCAGTGCCCTAGAGCCACCGCTCCATCACAGGTGCATCCCACCTTCGACAGAAGATGCAGAAAAGAGATCAGAATCTAGAAAATGTGGCACTCCTCCCGAGGCAGCCTCCTTTATTTTGCCATCAAGCAGGGCAGCACCACAAGAGCCTACATTTCCTTTGAAATCACTGGGCGCAGAGAGTTTGTATCCTGTACTTGGAGAAGAGCTAAAGGAGCGCTTGTTAAGCAAGGGTCCTTCACATAACGATGGGTATCCTGCCTTACCAAATGTCCCCATTCTGTGGGGCTCAGACCCTTCAAATGGGGTCATGACAGAGGCAGAGCTTCCTGCTATGATGAACGACTTGCAGCTGTGTGCTAAATCCCCCCTAAGCAAAACTGGGAAAGACCTGCAGAAAGGTCTGGTTAAGGCATTTTCAGACACAGTCCCTGCGGCACAATCTGAGAGGGAGGAGGACCTGCATGCAGGGGAGTTCATGCATTCTTCCAGAGCAAGTGGGGCTCTGGCCAAGGAAGAGATAGAGTTTCCACTGACACCCAGCCCATTTGTCACAGGAAGGACACGTTCCAGAATGAGCCGCTCCTCCCTACGAACCACTGGCAGCCCACACACACCCCTGTCCGCTTCCTCTCTGTTTGATGTGACCATGTCTCCACCAACACGCCGGTTGCGTCGTAATAACACTGGCAGAACATGTGACAGACAGGCAGATGGACTTCGTTGCACTCCAAATCTTTCATCAAATGGATTGGGGGCTGCTCCAGCAAACGCCGAAATTCAGGGCAGCCAAGAGAGTGAGACCTGCAGTCTGAGGGCTGATGGACACCAGAGTTCACAACGGAGTGACAGCCAAGCAGACACCCTAATAATCTCTAGGAGTATGGCTGACACAGTTATTATCTCTGGTAGTTTAGCTGACACTGTGATCCTGGAGGACAGGAATGGTGAAAGTGTGCCTAACTCTTCTGGAGACGGTCAAGTTGAGACCAGTCCATCTTGCCCCAGTAATGATGTTATAGAGGAGAAGGAATTCCTAACGGATGATCAGTCAAGTTTGAACGGGGAAGGGCCCAATGAGGTATTGAATCTGGTTCCTCCTCAAGTGAGTCCTCCGAGGCAAAATGTGGAAGAATCCTGGATCACTGATGATGTTGAGTCCAGTGACTCACAGTCAGAGCTCCATTATACTTCTCCAGAGCCACGGAAAGAACCACCGGCAACCCCTGCCTCTGGAGGTACCCCACGATACAGTATGAGTAGGCTATCTGCATGCCACAAGCCCCAGACCCTGGCCAACCTCTCCTACACCCCAGGAGGACGGCCCCTGATTGTGGATGTGGACGAGCCTGTTGAGTACCTTTATACTGATGTTGAACAAGGCCATGAGCTGATCGAGTGCCATTTGCCACCCACTGCCAACACCAGCCTCAGCTCCAATACGAGCAGTAGTGAGGATACTGTGCTGTATGACTGGCGCTCTGCGATGCTTGGCCTCGGAAAGGAGAACCATCTGTGTCAGGAAGAGGTATTGCCAGATACCAAGGGGCTAACTGACAAGGAGCTGAGGTGCAGGCTGAAGGAGCTGGGGGAGGATCCAGGCCCCATCAATCGGCGTACTCGTCCAGTGTACATCCAGAGACTGCACCGCCTACAGATGAAGCCCAACAGCCAACAGCCAGCCAATCAGAACTCGGGTAAGATGTTCAACACCTCTCAGGATATCATGTGTGGCAAACTGCTTCAGTGTTTTTGTTTATTTGTTTGGTTTTACAATTTTGATTAAAAAATTCCTATTTATAAATGATTAGTTGAATAAAAGAAACATCCTTATAATTCCCAACAGGATACAGTACGGAATTGGCTGCTGCTCTGGACCGTTTTGCTCTGCCTAACTGCTTTGATGATGAGATGGCACTGTGCCAGCAGTTTGACCAACCAGACCAAAATAGGAAGTGGCGTGAAGGCATCATCAAGTCCAGCTTCAACTATCTGCTCCTCGACCCCAGGTCAGCTAGAATCCAGAATTCCCTGCTAACAAGTGAAATGAATGTGTTCACAACAGCAAAATAATTGTATAAAAAGTATCATACCTTGTGTTACTTGTCTTATACACGTTTTCTTATTACCATGTCTTATTTTAAACCCTGTCTTCTATATTAGAGTCACAAAGAACTTACCATACCGCAGTCAGTCCATGACCCCTGCAGAGTGTTTCCAAACTTTTGTTGGAGCCATTTTCTATGTGGGCAAGGGCAAGAGATCTCGGCCGTACAGCCACCTGTACGAAGCACTGGAGTACTACCGAGGAGACAAAATTTCCAAGGTGAGGAGCCTCTTCGGACTAAATCAGACTAGTTTAATGATTTCAGTCACGTCTGTTCCCAAAGGGTTCATATGTGTAGGTTCTACAGTGGTATTTTACTTAATGTATCATCGATTTAATTTGTTACCATTGATTTAACTTATATATAGTTGTATAGTACTTCTTGAATAGTGCCAGCCCATTGAAAATAGCAATACATGAGCTGCTTTTCAACAGCAAGTCTGCCTCACAAGATGACAAGTTTTGAGAAAAAAAAGAAATTGCTTATTGCTTTTGAATATTAGCATGTCTCTTTCAATAGAAACTGTGCTCCAAGGTGCAGCACATCCTGCAGGTATGGAATGCTGGGCAGGGGGTCATTTCCCTGCACTGCTTCCAGAACGTCATCCCAGTGGAAGCTTACACCCGAGAAGCCTGCATGGTTGATGCCATTGGTATGTGAGGAAAGCTTGTCCTGCAGGTTTTTGGGTTCCCAATTATATGCTAAGCATTTATTATTCAAATGGGGTAGGGTGTAGAAAACCTTGGTAAATGTAATTTAAAGACTTACCGAAAACCAGCAAGTATTAATTTTTACTGTCAGCAGATAAGACACCCTGGGGCTGATCCACGTAATACTGTAATAACTTTAATGATAATTTCTCTTCTCTTGTCTAATCTCCATCTGTTTTTGACAAAAGGCCTAAAGATGCTGACCAATCAGAAGCGGGGGGACTACTATGGGATTGTGGCGACTTGGCCTTTGAAACAGCGGCGTGAACTGGGAGTCCACCTGCTTTTCCGGGCCATGCAGATCTTCCTGGCGGAAGGAGAACGGCAGCTGCGGCCAGTGGACATCAGGGCAGGCCAGTGAGTGCTCCACAGAACAAGGGACAGTCCTGGCAGAGACACGGGTCAGAGACAGTAGTGACTGGAGGGGAAATACCACTTATTCATGAGGTCTCATTATGAAGATCAGCCCTCATTTGCATTATTATGAAGTTCTGCAGTAGAAGCCTGGATTTCAGGAGATTTGCAATGTGCATGACTCATACCTAAATTCAAATTCCCAACTACATACCTGGTCCTGTTGCACAGCATGCAGCATGTTGTGGGTTAGCAACAATACTCATTACTACAAGAATGAGGATTTCCTGGGATTTCAATTCAATTCAATCAACAAAACAAAAATGTACAGGTCAGAGATCAGTGGAGTTTGATACCCAGTTTTATACCCATACTTGAAACAGGTGGATAATGCTATGAAAGACTGAAGATTCTGGAACAGTCTAAACTGAGGTAATCCAATGTTTACAGAACGTGTATATTAATGACAAATGAACTAATTAACACAATAACAATTTTACATTTGAGCATCAGCGAAAGGTTAAAAAAAAAGGTGGGGGGACTGTACACTGGGATTAAAGTCGTATTTTTTATATATAGACGGTAGCATCATATTTTGGTTATATTTGAAATATTGTTAGAAAGTTTAAGGGATCCTTCAACTGGAAATCAATGCAACTGAATTAAGTGTGTGGATCTGGAAACCCTGCTTCACAGCTTTTGTCAGTTGCAATCTGAATTTGAGGTGTATGCTGATTTATTGCATATCCATAGGCCAGGTGGATGATCACACTATCTGAACAAAATGAGTTAATTGCTACCGTATGCACCCGGGCCTAAAAAAGGGGGACTAAACTGTAAGTGCTTTTCTCTTTTTCCATTTTAACCACATTAACAATTTAAACACTTTGTAAAAACTGCAAGAGCATCCATTACTTTATTCAAAGCAGTAGTTCGTTTTAGATACCTGTATAGCTAGTTGAAATAGCCCTTGTATGCAGCATTAACAGGTAGTTTATGGGTTCTGAAAAGGGACTTAACATTAGGGCACTAATATAAACTGATAACATTAACTGAGGGTCTGTGATACCTCATGCTTAACTGGGGTCCAAAGAGTTTTAAATAACCACTTCTCCATGACAATGAATTTACTGGGTCAGTTGAACACTTAAACAGCCATTAAAAGTAGTGTCTGTGACAGAATTATCAGCAAGAATTTCCAGAACATATCTGAAGGGGGAACTGACAAGCTTTAAAAGTAAACAGTCACCGTTCAGGACTACGGTCAGTTTTTTTGCAATGTAGTGGTTGAACAAGATCTGCTGGTCACAATAAGGGAGAAGCTCAGCCAGTCTGGGAAGGACATTGATACTCCGAGGTCTGCTTCCTCCAACTACAGCCTGAACATTGTTAGAATGGCAGTGTGAAGAACAGTGTTGCATACATTTTTAAACATGTATACACTTATTATAAATGGTAACCTGAAAAAACATTAATAACATACTGTAACTTAATATATGGCAACATTACACACACATTTTGAACATATGCAAAGGCTTGTTGGTGTGTATACAGCTTGGTTACTCAGGCCTCAGAACAGTCATTCTGTTCCAGTAATCTCATAAAGTCGCATTAGGCTTTTAAGTTTTTATTTGTCGTTTGTAATGTCATTGTGCTTAAGATTTTTTTTTATTTTTTTATTTTTTACACATAGCATTAGGTGGCATACAAAGTCACGTTTTCATTTATTCATGTGTAAAGGTTTTCTTTAAAAAAAAAAAAACAAAGAAAAACTTCTGTTTGTGATTGTGCGAGTTCATTTTTTCACCAAGTGTCTTTAGCATTAGAATGGATCCTTTTTGTTCCAGGAAAATGACACCGTGGCACAATTATGGGCTTATTTTTCCATTTCACAACCGTAAAAAAATATTTGTACCCTTGGCAGAGGCAGTAGTTTTATAAATTCAAGCATCTTGAAGACCTTGAGCAGGCTACTACCATTTACATTTTAGACAGGCATGTGTTGTAGTGCTTTAAATCAGCAGTCTGCATTTAGAAGCCAGGTTTATCCATAAAGTGCATATGCACATTGTCTATCAACAATGTGGGAAACTTGCCCATTTTATGTACAGCATTTCAGTGAGTGGGCCTACAATCATTTTTTCAATAAATTTAAATGCACTTATATTCAACCATGTTTCTGGGTCCACACACCGTCTCTAGCTTAATAATTCACATTTGAATAATTATCATTTGTTGCATATTGCAACCTCAAGACTTTTCATGGACCTCTAAATATCAGTGTTGAACAGACCACGGATTATTACCAGAACTCTGAAACCAATTCACCATCCTTATCAATGTCATATATAGGTAACACCCTGAATTTCAGTGGCCTGTATTTAAGCTCAAATACACCGTCTCAATAACTACTCTATTTGGAATATACTGCAGATTCATTAGCTATTATTAAGCAGCAACTGAGACGCATAAATATGCTGCAGACTATTTATAGTTTGTTGTAATAAACATATTTTGCTTTTTGCACCACTTGTAGAACATTTTTATACAATGTAATTCCCCTACTCTGTAGAGGTGCTAGGCACCTAATCATTTTAAAGGATGTTAAAAATTAAACATGAAAGATGTAAAATGACAAATTTAACAGCGTGTTGATAGCCATTTGTGCCACATTGCTGCTGCATGTAATTTATGACAGAGGATTCAGGTACTGCAATTGTGTGATCATTAATTATTTCACAATGGATGGCCTTTTATTTCAGTATGACGCAAAATTATTTTACAAAAATCTATAATTTACTTATGTAAATAGGTTTGTGAATGACATTGTCATTGTCATATACAGTATATGTACTGCTAAGATGCCACTTAACCAGTCAGCCACAGGAAGAGCATTGTTCAGAAACAGTCTGAAGCCTAAACGGAAAGTATTGATACTGGATGGTACGACATCACTGAATTACATCTGAACTCAGAAACCTTTACACTGGCTATTCAGATCCACTAGCTGCTTGGATAAGTTGATGAAAAATAAGAAGCTTCTCAAAACAATGTTGATTGTCAAGTGCCATTTTCTCCCTATATTTTGGGTGAATACTCTCCTCCTCCCACTTAACTATATTTCCATCACATCACAGATTAAGATCATTTTTGGATTCGCTGAATGTGACATAACTTAAGTTGTTTTCTCAAAATGTTATGTGCACCTTGAAAGTGTTTAAATTGAACTGAAGTGGAATTCACCAAATTTCACTGTTCCATTTCTCAACATAAAATTGATTTAGGGTGCAATCTAGTTTCTCAAATTTTGCAAGCTACTAGACTTCTCCTTTCTAGCTCAATGCCAATTGCCTTTTAAAAGCAAATCAAATATGGTGGAAGTATACACATTTTAATATGCATTGCCTTTTTGTTGATATATTACCATATAAATTCCAATGATATAAATGAAGAAAATCCTTTCTAGAGACTTCACATCTATGTTGGCCGTACCTTTGGATGAATATGCCTTGCCTAGGTTAACAGATTGGTCTCTATTTATAAAAAGAAATAAAAATAAAAGAGGGATTAAATGGCTTCCCAGGAACAGGCATTTCTTTGTCTGTGAGTGTAACTGGCTCATTGTCTTTGCAACATCATTACTGAACTGCGTTGGTACAAAAAGCACTCCTTAAGAGCCATTCATGGGACAAAACCCCCACATCTCTGCCTTGTACCGATCAAATGTATTCCCCTAACGTGGTCTACCATGACCCTACTCAGTATCACGGCACAATGTCTTGGTCTCTCCAAAACTCACTCTCGGGTCTTTCTTCTCCTACAGATAATGCAATGGCAGAGAGTCACAGGAAGAACCCATGATCAGTTCAAGATGGGTTTTCTAAAAAACACTCATCTCTGTAGCTGCCTTCATTTCCTTTGATTTAAGCTCCGTTCTTTGCTGTCGTCTGTCCCTTATTCCAGCTGCGATGCAATTTTCGGTTCCAGGTCCAGCTCAAGCTTGGAGCTGCTCGCAGCCTCCTCCAGTGTCCACTCTGGCTTTTTAAAAACAGCTTTCAGCCTGTGAGCAGACATTGCTCAGCACAGCCAGCCATGAAATAAGCAACCATTTTTTTCTGTATTGGTTTTTCTAAGGATGCCCATTGGTTACTTGTTCTTGTCCTTGCCCTCCGCTATTGGCTGTACTTGCCCATTGGAGAGAGGATTCCTGTCGGCAGCAGGCTTGGCAGGTTCTTGTTTTGTTTTGGAGCCATTGGAGGTGTCAGGCTCCCACAGAAAGAACTCATGCAGAAGGGTGTTGACCGTCTCTGGACACTCCATCATCACCATATGGCTGCCCTCATCAATCACTTTCAGGAAGGCCAGGAGGAGTATCTGTGATGGAGAATGTGACACTGTTAGGCATGTTCCGTGCTATGGTACAAAGAGCTTGCTCGGGTAGAGCTTCTTCCAGTCCGAATAATAATTCCTGGGAGTCCCTGCATAAATATTTATCACTGTGAATGAAAATGAGTATTCACGTAGCTATATTATCTAAAAAGGATCATCATTTCTGAACCAACACAGTATCTAAAACATTTTAAGATGTCAGATTAAATTTATTGCACACAGTTGCAAGCCCCTGGATTTATGCTGTAGCATTACAGAAAATTTCAGAGGAAAGGCTACATTTGGATGGTGTGCTCTACAATTAGAAATGGCAACCTTTTTCATTAGTGCCAGCTACAAATTGCTTAAAGTAACTGGATCCCTCCATTGATTCAAAACAGAAGACTAGGCCTTACAAACCAAGCCACTATGTAACTACCTCAGCCATGCGCTGGTCCTCTTCGATGGGCACAAACTTGTCATGCATTCCATGCACCAGCAGGATGGGCACAGTGAGCTCTGCGTGGTACACCTCATCCCCCTCTGGCCAGTACTGCCCGCTCATCATAGCCCGCAAAACGAAGGACGACACATTGAAAGCATTGCCCTCTTTCAGAAGTTGCTTCTCCTTGGCACCCTGACGGGCAAACCCAGCCCTGCAATTTACAGAGAGAGAGGGAATATTCAGTCTAGCTATGCGCTAGGAAATATTTTGCTTAGCAAAGTGATTCCCTGTTTACACTATTTCCAACTGAAGAACATTGCAGACCTGGAATTATGAGAATCTAGGGAGTCAGCCTGTTATGGTACCAACACTTACTTGAGGAAACTCCAGGCTAAGCAGGGGGACAGACAGTGGAGCACACAGGTAGGAAGGTTGAAGATGGAGCAGAGGCTGGGTTCCAGGGCTGTTGGGCCTCCACCATTGATCATCACCACCTTGTGAACCTGCTCTGGGTACTCATGGGCCAGGAAGGTGCAGAAGGACACCCTGAACAAAGATGCACAGAATTTAGGTGAGCATGGCTCAGAAAACAGCCTGGGTGTAAGTGTCACAGTTGGGGTCAATTCCAAATTCAATTAATGAATTTTTAAAAATCTTCATGGAACATTACAGGCATTAATTACATTTCAATTAGTTTCCTGCACTGGCTGGTAACTGTAAAACATCAATATCTGAGGTGCTCATAAACAAGAATTGCCCATTCAATGCTCCCTTCAATAAGCAATTATATATTGAGTTACCACCACAGTCAATAACACTTAACAGTTTTTTTAAGTGCTTTTTGACATCGCACACAAACATGGAGACTGACCCGTAGGAGTGTCCGATGAGAATGTTGCGTCGCCTCGCGTATCGCTTGAAGATGGCGCGCATGTCCTCAGCCAGGGCATAGAAGGTGTAGGCGGCCGCAATCTGGGGAGCAGAGCTCGCCCCGTGGCCAGCCAGGTCAGGGGCGATGACCTCGTAGCCAAGGCAGGAGAAGAACTCCAGCTGACTCGCCCAGATGTCCAGCGAGCCGCCCACCCCGTGCACAAAGAAGAGGGCCACGTCAGAATGGGTGCCTTTGCAGCTGGAGATCTTCTGCTCGCAGTCTATGACCACTGTGCGCTTGGGTTTGCGTCGCCTTTGGCGAGGCGCAGGCTGCTCTTGCTGTTCCTGTCCAGGTGGGGGAGTTGAATTGGGGTCAGGGGTGCTTGTGGAAGTGGCAGGAGCGCTAGAGTCCAAGAGGTCCACCTCCACAGTGCTGCTTGGCTCCGTGTCGCCGTTCTGACAGTGGAGGAGCTCGGGGCGTAGAATGTCACCCATGTTTTCAATGACCATCTGCCCATTGCGGTACACCGTGATCTTCCGCTTGCAGTGCACTGTACCCCCTTGACCAGTCACCTGCTCCATCACTGCCGGCCTCTCTGGGATGATGTGCCGCACCCGTAGCACTCTCCCTGGCTTCACCTCCACAAATTCGAAGCCATCTGCTGGTTCTGAGGTCTCGATGGGTACAACAACATTGGCAGATTTCCCCGTAAGGCAGCACAGGAGTCCATCGATAAAGCCTGTTAGCATGGTTGCCTGTCTGCAGACAGAAGCCATCACACACACTGGTAAAATCCTCCAATTGCACTGCCACACATTTACACAAAAACAGTCTTGCAGAGTCTAAAACCAATACAATTCTGAGAAGTATAAGCTCAGATACTTTTAAATAACTGCTTTTTTGGAGCCCTCCATAATATGTGCACATTTACAAGAGGCTCTCTCCTGCAGAGTACATGGTATCTTGTCCCCTGTAATAAGCTGTCAGTTCAGCAGGGTGTAGAAAAGGTTGTGCGGTATGCTTTCCTGAAGCTCGTATTACACTCTTCTATCAGTTCCAGAGACTCAGTCTTACCATGAAAGTTTACAAACACAATCAGAGAGATCAGATAAACATTCATCAATCTTACCCAAACCACAGCAACAATGTGAAAATAATTCTGTACAGTCACACTGAGTCTCATCCTCAAACGTGTCATCAGAACATTACTCTCTTTCTCAAACGTCACCAGAATATTAATAGAACAGGACAGTAACAACAGGGTACATCTGGGTTAATGCCAGTTATGTCCATGTGTTCAGTCTCAGGCTTTCAACAAAGGTTGGTAGACTGTTTGTGTCCATTCATGGCTTAATGCAGATGATGGTGGTCGGAAAACAGTTTAATTTTGTCAAATATAAATAGTCCTGTTACTTGGAGACAACTTGGACTGTCAGGATCCAGTGAGGCTTTCAATGAAGTCAGGATTACACTACACCATAATCTGGCTTTACACTTTACAAGCGGGGGGGGGGGGGGGGGGTTGTAGTTGTTTAGGTTCCACCCTATTAAGTTCTGAGACACACAAGCCTCCATTTAATTCATAGGAGAGGACTCTTATTCAGAGTTACTACTATACTTTTAAGTGTGCTTATACTTGCTTATACAATATGACAAGAATTACAATTTGCAACTTGCATAAAACCATGGATGTTTTGATGATGGGTTAATCGGTTAAATAACCATTTATTCTGACTGCATTCACCAAGACTGATGTCAATCTCAAACACTGCGGTCACACCCACACAAGCGGACATATACCGCCCAATCTAAATCCTGTTTCTCCTTGTGCTAAACAGTCTGCCCTGGCAAAAATGTCTTGTGACAATGGACTTCTTGCTGCTTTCTAAGAGGGATTATCCACTTCCGTCTCTGCCCTCCCTCTCCCCAAAGATGTCTGGCCATGTTCCTCATAATGCTCCCTTCTCAGCTCCCAGTCCCTGGTAATCTGATTAAATCTTCACAACATCACAAGAACAAATTCAAGATGTGCCAGCTGCAGCTGCCTGGCTGAAGTCTGAATCTATTAAATAGGCATTAAAGGGTGATGAATTATAGATCTTAGCCAGAAATTCAGTTCTGCAAGATTTGTGTAAAATCTGAGTACAGTTCCACTGCAGAAAATTGCAGGGAATTGCAGTAAACAACGCAGTGGTTCCCTGTACACTGCAGTCTCTCTGTCTCCATCTTCCTCTTGCCCCGTTCCCTTGCCTACACACTCAGCAGCACAGGTCTCAGCTGGTCTGCCTGTGTGCTGCCTGGATGCCTGCAGCACATGCAGTAATCTTTAAGCTGGTCTGTCGGTGCTTGCCGGCAGTCTTGTCTGACACCATTTTGAGAGCCTGCCATCTCACTACACTGCATTGAATTCATTATTTGACTCCTTACATTTCCTCCTCATGTACAACATCACACAA
The DNA here is from genome assembly GCF_018555375.3 of Anguilla rostrata. Classification (NCBI taxonomy): domain Eukaryota; kingdom Metazoa; phylum Chordata; class Actinopteri; order Anguilliformes; family Anguillidae; genus Anguilla; species Anguilla rostrata. The sequence continues at coordinate 23,700,070 of NC_057936.1, read as the reverse complement.
CGCATGAAAAATTATGCCTCCACAAATATGCACTCAAACCATTGTATGTATGGTGCAGAGTCTCAGCCAGATGAAACATGAGAGCTGTTTGGAGGAGCAGGGGGAAGGGGGGGGGCTCTGACCTATTAATGTACCTGTCCCATCTACACCCCACCCCACACAACCAATGCCTTCTTTTCTATGTGTGCTTTACTCCGCATCTGTAATATATAATTCATAAACCCTGGAGAAGAGCTCCAAATTATTCATATTCAGCCTCTCAGCAGGCCCTCTGTGTTGTCACTGGTCCATGATGAATGAGAAATCTGTGACTAGAGATGCTTTCAGCTGAAGTTAGAAGGTCACAACTAAACCTGCAGACAGTCTGGCCTGTGAGCCCGTGAATCATTTGTATTTGTTTTTTGTTCATATATTGCTGGGTCACAGAACTGCTGTTATTGTTAATTGTCATGTTTGTAGGTCTTTTGTAATCTCAGTGCATTGGATACTTTATTACAGTGGTTTTCAAACTCAGTTTTGGGGGGCCCCTGTTTCTGCTGACTTTTGTTCCAACCACAATTGCAATCCCATAGTTTGATCATATTAAAGAATAGGGTGAATCAACTGCTTCCTAATTGCTTTGCAAATGATAATGATCCAAACATAGTTTTAGCATTTGTGGTTGGAACAAAAACCAGCATACACAGGGGTCCCCAGGGCCAAGTTTGAAAGCCACTGCCTTAATACATCATACTCAGTCCACCAACTAATCAATGTTTATGTTTGTTTCACAATAACAACAACAACAACATTATTATTATTAATAATAATAATAATAATAATTATTATTATTATTATTATTATTATAACAACAATAATAATAATTAATTGAACATCCATGGTTACATGTCTGTCCTAATTAAGTGGGATTCCCATCAATCCAGCATATGCCATATTTTGAACCAATTCTATTATGAGCTATTCATTTTACTAGTTTTTCCAATGCATGCCTTCCTTTAAATTTTTTTCAGTAATGAATATCTGCTTAGCATGTAGTCCCCACAGCTAAAGCAGCCAGTTAAATGTGCAATACAAATTCCCAGGACATAATTAACCATCTGCAACAGCAACCAGGAAGACATTAAAAATACCCTCATGGCTAGCATACAAAATCATATACTCATTGTAAAGGTGAGAAAAAGAAATAGGCAATATCCTCCAGTTTGGCAGTCATTAGGGTACTGACTTTTGTACATAATGGCAATAAATAAATAAATCTTAAGTAATTAAGTGAAAAACACTCGTAAACAGTTTAGCTAGCCAGCAACCGGATAAGCATCTATGGCCCAAAGCTCTTTATCATTTGTATTTTTCTTCAAGCAACATTCACAATCCTGCAGCATTTTTGGTAACATGGGCCTTTTTTGTCATGGATTAGCCAATAATCCACAAATCTGTTACCTAGCCCAACAACAAATTAAATTTCTGCAGTGATTGATGCCCAGAACACACTAAGCAACACTGCTTGGATCAAGACAAGATGGGGAAAAGCTCCTCATGCCCAGGACTGCTGACACAGGAGAACTGGCAAGGGACAAGTGAACGTATAGAATCGCAGTCAATCTTGATATTCCCTTTTCTGGAAAGCTTTCAGGCCGTACATTTGCAGGCTGACAACAGCATTAAGGCTGCCTTCTTATGCTTCAGGTAGACAGCAGGCTGTGGGTCACAGAAATCAATCCACTGTTTTTGCCTGCGCCACCAGACGCAGAAAAACTTCACTGCCGATCACATTTGCATTACGTACTTTTCCCTGTACTGTATGGAAGGATGCTCAGATTCCTAATGTTATGGAGATAAACAACTGATTTGTATATGAAATAGAATCAATTTATCACGCTTACTGTAAAACAATCTGGCCTTGCTGCAATTAGTTTGATCTTGACAAGAGTGATGTGACAACCTAAGGAGTCACTAGTAACTGTACCTTTCAATAAACATATTCAGTGGCTACATTCATAAAATAAAACCATTCAGTGAGTTTATTTCACCTGTTAAATTGTGTATACGTGACCAGGTACAGTACCAGAGTGCCAACGTTAAATAAATTACATTTTACAGACAACTCCCAAATCCATGTTTCTTAAACAACAGATTATTCGAAACTTTAATTTAAATAGACCTTGTCAGTGCTGATTAGGTTTTCTGATTTTATTTTCACAGAATGCATAAGAAAATGTATCATTTAATTATTAAATTATAAACCAATTATTTTACTTGCCTGATAAATTAGTTATTTGGTTGGAAATAAATCATTGGGTCTCTTAGATCTTTAAAAATGTGTGCAGATGCTTTTTACTGAAACAGGTTAGAATTGGGTCATTACAAAGCATTAAAATACAAAACAAAGACTCAACTTGTTCTACTGGAATGCGAATGGATGACTGACCAAATAACTGATGCAGCAAATGCTAGAATCCCTTTCAACCCTTTGTCAAAAAACTAGAGGCAAAAGGTGCCTCACGACGGTTTCGCACAGTAACATTAGCCTACAAAATAGCAAGAAAAAAAACAAGTTGACAATAATATTGATATACGTGGCTATATTTATTTGCAGTAGAACATACCAGCCAAATGGTTGCCTTCCCAATTATATTTTCATTTGGACGTGTTCATTTAATCTGTACATTATATTTGTAATTTAAGATTTTGGGTTAAATACCTTCCCATTTACACCTTTACAACCCAACTAAACTCTTTCAGGTGTTCATTAATAATGGAAAACAATTTAGCGTGAATATTCACTCTTACCTAGTAATGATGATTTCGGCAGGTGAGAAATGTCTCTTCCCAGACCCTGTGAACCAAGCGTTGTGCAGAAAGACGAGCTATAATCTGTTGCAGCCAATCCAGTAATCTAATTTAATTGGAATCTGCTATGCTTTACTTGGTTTCTATATCCCCATCTACAGTTCACATGTTGCTGTTTTTAAAATATCATTGTTTAGATTAAAATGAGATGTCTGTTGAGTACGCATTGTCGCTGGCATCTTCATGAGACCACAGATAACAAGAACGCGTCATTTATCTGTCAAACTCCCCATCCACCAAAGCAGCGCTCCGGTGTGAATTTATCCTATTCGCTTGCCCTTGTGGCTGTACACCCATAACCCCGCCCCTTATTATTTGACTAGCAGGTATTAAAGCCAATTACGCATCCGCTACTGCTATCTGCCTGCCAATGGTTCCTGTTGCCAAAGGCGGTCGGTCTTCATGGAAATGAACCAAACGTGAAAAAAATCTATTGGAATGCTCAACAATAACACGTAACACGTAGGTGAGCCTACTTAAATCTACCGACGCCTGATCTTATGCGTCAGTTTTTATTTCCGCTTATTTCCTGTTTCTCGATAATAATGACTTTAATGAATTCCATTCGGAATATTTATACCCTAATATCAACAATGCGAAAGTAAGCTATTTACTGAATTTCTGTTAGTGATTGCTATCTGTAATGTTGGCACTCCAGGAGCGTACAGCGACCAGATAGTGAATAAGAATAGATGCATAGCGAAGTAGAGTTTCAGAAGAACCAATAGCTTAAGTATAACAGATCGTAAACATTAAGGTAACGTTAGGCTAGCTAATAGCCTACATACCGTTTCAGCATTGACATTATAAAACAAAATACGATTACATTAATGTAGGAATTTAATTGGAGTCATAAATTACCAGAAATGTTAGAATTCACACCACGGACTACCCTGAGATTTCAAGCAAGTGGAAAAATACACATCCCTGCCCCCTTTCCAAGTGTGCATCGCAGCCACGGCGCTGCTGTTGTCGCTAGGCAACTGTCTCCAAGATGGTACGGGCGCGGTCGAAAGCCAGTGAAGTAGAAGAATTTTCTATAACAGAATATAGGCTTGTCTAACACACTGTTGTTATTGTTGAGGTAAAATTCGGTTCTAGGTAATTGGGCATTCAGTATAAAAAGAAAATAACAATTGTGGATTAAAAAAAACTTGATCGTGTACAGTAAGTTGCAGTCGATTCGTTCAAATGCTTTAAGATATTGTAGATATAGCAAACATATTGTGATGTCAATAAAACTGTTCTGACTGTTCAGTCATACAAGTGAATTGTTCATATTGTTCCTTACAAGCCTCATGGAGTGTTCCCACTTTCTCAATAGTCAGTCAAAATGTGTTTGTCATTCATTCAAGGTCAATGATTTGACCCATTCTTCTCTCCCTGGACACTGTAGCCTACTCAGTCAGTTGGCTCTGTAACTTCTGCACATGTCATTTTCTACCACTGCCTTGACTCCAGTGTCATCCAGCTGCTAGTAGTCACCAGCTGTTCTATGTCAGCAACCAGAATGTCTTAGCTGTTTTGTAGAACATTAGGACTAGTAAGTATGGAGTCTTTCAGATGGTGCCTTAGCAAAATCAATAGGTCCACACATAATTCAAGAAATGGAAAAAACATAACTGGATGATGAAAATGATAGAGAGTTGATTCCCTCCCACTAAGCAAGGGTAGTGAGTGTTTTTTTGTCAGGTACTTTTCAGCATTAAATTACTGAGATTATTTGAGGAAATATTCCTTTATTTTAATAGTCTGCCCCAATTGGCATGAAGATGATGTAATAGTGTTTGTAATCATATTATAAAGGATACGATTCCAATTGAGTTTATTGCTGAGTCTCAACTCCTGTGGAAAACAGATCTTCATATTTTATCCTTAAAAGAAAATCCAGTGTTTTGGACTAAATAGCATATTTTCAAAAGCTATTAACAAATTTGTGTTTACGTGTGTATATAAGTGGGATGTGCATGTGCGTCAAAGCTGTAGAAATATTTGGGCACAGTAGTGTCATGCACGCATTACTGAGGGAGGCATTATGTGTCTTCCATCTGTGCTAGTTTAGTCATATATGGAAATACTTTTTCAGCTGCTTGATAGTGGGCTTCTAGCAAAATATAAATAATAAATAGTGTGAATCAGCAAGGGCTGACTCAGAGTTTTATTGTGAGTTAAGTGGTGAATTCTGCCATAGAGGGGTTTATTTGAACAATGAAAACACAGTGTTTCCCAGAGCCCATACATTAATGCAGATCAGGCAGCACATTTGTTCTGCTCTATGCCAGTGTCAGAGGAGAACCTTGGTCTCTCTGCATATCAGCGCCCCAGAATACACATTATAGGGCTGGAGGAGCAAAGTCAGCCCCAAGCATTTAGAGGTTGTATTTCAGTTAATTAGACTTCCGGGACATGCAGAACTAGGACAATGCCAGCATGGCAGCCATGACTTAATTTGCCTTTTTAAACTTCTTGTTTTCTCTTTCTGAGGTTAAGAAACAAAAATAGTCTTTGGATTCTGTTTACCATCACGTGTCAAATATATGCTTCAATGAGGCTTTCTTTATCATTTATTCAAATAATTGAAAGGACTGAATTTTTTGGTTTTTGCTTATTAAGAAATATCTATTCTTCTATTAGGATAGGATGTATCTATTATTAAATTAGACATTTTTCAATAATTGGGTTAGTGAGTGCAACTGGCGGCACAGGAACTGCTAGTTGATATTGAGAGCTTGGGCACGTCCACAGCCTATTGCATACATGGCTGTCAATTGGGAATCAGGTAACTAATACGTTTGCAAACACCCAACAAGTGATAACAGCAAAAACTAAAAGTGAAACTGATATGCATAACTATTAATCTTAAGCAACTATACAGGTTATATATTATTTAAAACATTGAATGTACGCAATTGTGAGTTTTCAGTGAGTTAGTCTCGACAAGGCGTAGCATAAGCTTGGCTATTTATTAATACATTCTATTTTATTTTGGAATAACACAAGGAGGTTCCAGAAACCAGTATGTAGCGTTTAACTACAACTCCCGAAGTTCTCCACAGCACGAGGTCGCTTACCACCCCCCAGGCGCGCATGACAACCTATATTGGTTTATCGCCGCGTTGGGTGGGATCTGTAGATGATAGGCATTTAATTGTCCAATTAAAATATGATAACTTTTCTTATTTTCTGTAGACAACCAATTATACATCAAGTCGAAACGGATTTGTAGCCAATGAAATATATTTTGACGAACAGTTGAAACTAGCAAGGTAGTACGGAATCGAAAGTCTTGCTTGTTTGTTGTTAAGAATCAAAGATGGTGGCTCTCGGTTAGACGAGCAGCTTGTGCATAGGAAAATATTTTTACCACCGTCCTTAAATAATTTTTCTCGTATTAATGGGCTTATACGTTACAGTAATACGGTAGTTATCTTATGTTGGAGCTGGAATTCATACTTCGTTACAGCTGCTGTTAAAACGTGCAGATGGGTTCTTACGACATGGTTGTAGCTAGTTGGTTAGCAAGTTGATATATTGGTTTTTTTTAACTAGCGAACGAGCGGGGTTGATAAAAACAGGTTTCTTGAGTTAGCAATTGGATAGCTATTCAATATTATTTGACAGTTTTCGTCATAAGTTAAATTGGGAACTCCAAAATACATCTAAATATGGACAAGGTAAAGTATTTATCTTTTGTTTAGACTTACTAAATTTTATACAACCGCTATTCATTTCGCTAAATCTTTTTTTAATAAACTGCACCCATTGCCTGTTAGGTGGAACGTTTGTTATTTATTTTCTTATTGTTCGTTGGCTAGCGGCAACTCGTCATTAAGCTTAGCTAGCTTTGTGCTTCACGATGATGAACGAATGTGAACTGGCACAATGCTATCGAGCTACTTGTGGCAAGATAGCGGGTACCGGAATAGTTTTCTTTGCGTTACGTTGTAATTATAACGTTACAGTGCTTTTGTAATTAGCTGACTGGCTAGTTATATCAGCAGGGCTTAGCGCTAAATGTCAGAAACTGGTGAAATATGCAACACTGGCAAATCTCGCTAAGTTAACCTTGCAATTGGCTGTGGTTAGCTGCTAGCAAGGTTTTTGGGCGAGTCGGCGAACTGCCGGCAACAAACACGGAACAATGCCATTAAAATTTAGTCGAGATTGACTTTTATTCGCCAGAATGACTAAAGCAGGCCTGGAAATGTTAACTTAAGTCGATAGCTAGCTATCTATTGCTGATTCTGTTAGCGCCGAACACTAATGTTTACGCTCGTCAATGAACACGCCCTCCCGAGTTATCCTCTTGTGAAGTGTGTTATCAACCCCTCTTTCGTCACTAGCATAGTTAGCGTGGATGAATTACTCTTCTTGAGGGGTAGATAGTTGATGATGATGATGATAATAATAATAATAACAACAATGTGTTCAAGTATGTTCATGTCCAGTATTATCTAGCTATATTGCTGCAAGTGATTGAAGTGATGGTGTCTACCATTATTTTCTGTCATTACCATTTCACACACTAGGCTAATGTATTTATTTGTGAAATTTGCGGTGGCTTGTCCGCATGCTGCCATGTGCTGCCCTGTCCTCAGAACAGTGTAGCGTCCGGACAGACGACTACCTCGTGTCTTGCAGTTATATGCTCTGCTCTGCGGACATTTAAAATCTTGAATTTTACTGGTTTCTTCGGGTTTGGAGAACGTCTGTCAACTTCCTGTCAACTGGCCGCAGAGAATTTCTCCAGTTCAAGGTTCTATGATTGAATGAATAACGATTTTCCTTACAGGCAGATTTCTTGAAGGGCTTGCCTGTCTATAACAAGAGCAATTTCAGCAGATTCCATGCGGATTCTGTGTGCAAAGCATCGGTGAGCCTCCGCATTACAATACTATTTTGGGGTTTTCTGAGTGCTTGTATGATGAGTTTAATTACCCAGACAGGCCTGTTTTATTGATTAAAACGATTCTCTTACTTGAGGGACTGGCTTTGTGCCCTTCTGAATCAGATAGGTCTTAACTGTCAGTTTGATGTGGGTACACTTTGATTTGATGGGACTATGTTTCACATTGCTGAAAGATTTTGAGGGTAAGGATCTCAGACTTGAAGTCAGACTTCATTATGAGACAAGTTCATGGAGACCGTGCTCAATGATAAGGTCTTTATTAGTATGATATGATGTTAAAACGAAAGAAAGATTTGTCTGAGAGAATGTAGCAGCATTAAGTAGCTATCCATAATTGATGGAATGAGCCAGTGTGCTTTTTCTTGTGTCTATATGCAAGACCAGCTCCAACTCATTAAGCTCTTTATTACAGAACAGGAGACCATCTGTTTACCTCCCCACACGTGAATACCCTTCTGAGCAGAGTAAGTATCAGTGCAGTCCCAAAATATTAAACCTTTTCACCATGTTTACATCCTCAGTTATCATTTCATAATTGCCTGTCGTGCCACTGCTTTTACTCCCTCTGTGAGCATTAAGATGTGCAGGTCAGACCACAGCCATGTCTGCAAGTGACACGGTCCAAGATAAATAGCCTCAAAAGAAGGCAAGGTCAAGTCTGAGCCAGTGTGAGAGACTGGGTTGCCAGGTCTTTATTTAGCTTCTGCCTTGGGTTATTGAGTCACACACTCAAGCATTGTTTTGCAGAGATGCCCAAGAAGTCAAAGGAAAGTCTAAAAATCTACTACTAATGAACACGATTGCCTATTTACGATGCTTGTATTGATAAAGTAAGGACACAGAGAGGCTTTTGCTTTATTGATGGATAGTCTCTAGTGTGTCCTGAATTCCTGGTCCTGGATTAGTCCTGGTTCCCATTTGCCTACAAGTGTAAAGCAGTGCCTTTCCTGTAGTGCCAATCCCCCAACCCCCCACCCACCTCAGTGCTCTTGTGTGTTTGGAACCTGGTGTTCATGTTACTTCTCCCAATGCTGTCCCAGTGTACCCTGCTATGAGCTCTGTTTACCAGTCACATTTTATCTGTTTGACAAGGAAATGCTTTCAGTCCTATTGTTTGTTCTGTACTTAGCTGAGGTGAGTGCCAAATTCTATTTTCAGGGAAGTGCTTCTTGTTTCTCAGTGACCCCAGTTTATTTTGGTTCAATAAAATGGCAAGGAGAGCCTGTCAGTTTGTGACGGTGAGGGTGAAGAAGACACTGCCAGGGGCCGGCCTGTGACTCGGGTTCTTATGACACTGCAGCAGAGAAAGGACTGCTTTAGACCTCCACTGTGCCTGAGCTGCACAGGACAGAGGAGGCATGAAGCAGGGATGTTAGAGAGCAGCCTGCTGATTCATTTCAGTCCTTTCAGGATTCGGCCTTTTACCACCTACTCTCTCTTTCAGCATTGGCTGTGCAATTCCTGTCCTAACAGGGAAAGCCATATTCTGTAGTTATCCACATTCATTCATCATTTTCCTACGATAATGTACTGTAGAAAGCCTGCTGGCAATGCCTGTTCCTTTTTTGAATGACGTTTACAACGAGTGCTATTCCTGTTTCAATTCAGGAAAGTTGCATCCCAACAGAGAGATGTTTTAAAGTGATAAAATTGAGTTAAGAGCAAGTTGTGATCTCTCAGCATTTCTTAAAATCTAATGAATGCCTTTGCCTCCTAGTCATTGTGACAGAGAAGACAAATATCCTCCTTCGCTATCTTCACCAACAGTGGGACAAAAAGGTAAAAACACCAATAAAGTAAAAAATCTTTATTGGTGATGTGAAATGTATCAAAGCGATTGGATTGAATTTATTAGTCATTTAGACTGCATGCACCTCAATCTGCAGTTATATCATAACTGACAACTGGCAAGACATTTTCTGGCATGACATATCAGAATTCTGCAGCATCCATCATTTTAAACATATCATTAACCTAAACTCGTGCTGGTCCGAACAAACCTACTTAGGCGGCCAACTCTTCCAGAAGTTGATGTCCATTCAATGGAAGTTTTTCTCCTGATGAATGAGGTTTATGATTGTGGTTTCCTATTGGCTGTCTGAGACACTAAAACACTTTGATTGATGTGAATTGAACCAGTATGTAGAAAAGGCCCAAACAACTCCACTACTTTCCTGTGTTTGGCGTACTGTATTACCTCACTGTATTACGAACACTGTTCCAACACTATTCACGATGTTCCAAACAGCGCACCTGAAGCACAACTGCTAGCGTTTTAAGCTCTGTCATACAGGCAAAACTGTATTCAATCACCATTTGGTCCATCCTTTTGTAAATGTTAATTCACTCAGCTTTATTCAGTGTTAATTGCCTATATTTATGTATTTTCTAGACTATCAGTTGAAATAGTAGGCCTAGCTGTATAAAGAAATGAATCATGGACAGGACAGCTTAAAAAAGGAATTTTGCATATAATAATGTTTATTAAAATCTTTTAATCTCATTGTTATGAAATAAAAGTTCTTGCTGGCGAGGAGAAATTGCAGGTAGTGCCAGCAGTTGCGGGGGCAGTGCAGTCAGATACATGGTCAAATTCATTTAGGCTAATAGGTTTTCATACATCACAGCAAAGGAATTCAACTCTATAAGTGTCTTGTGTTGTTTTTTTAAATGAGAAATTTACTGTTTAGAAGCATTTTTCACCATATAAGCCTGCCCTCTTATAGTGAGTCTCTCCCTATATCAGAAACCTCCCCACCCACACTGTCACAGGGGAGCTCCAATACATTGTCATTATGTGCTGAGTCGAATCACACGGGTGTCATACCAAGTTTTTATGGAAAGGGAACTTTACACGTATGTAAAAACCAAAGATGACCTGGAAGTAAATTTTTTTTTCTATTTTCATAAACTGAGCAGTGTTCAGAACATCACGTGCAAACTTTGTGTTCGGAATACCACAAGTCTTACATTAGCTTTGAGGTTATTAAATATCGCCTTGATTTGTTTGGCATTTTCTTTTGTACATGTTTGTGGAAATGTTCTAAAATTAATTTCTAGGTGCAGTAGGCACACAACAACCAGAACTAAAGCACCTTTTGTTATTTTTCTGTTGTAGTCTGAAGAAATACTTTTTCTTTTTTTTTCGAGATGAGCTGACACATCCCCCCCCTCCCCCCTCACCCTTTTTGTCTTTAACAGAATGCAGCCAAGAAACGGGAGCAGGAGCAAGGAGAAGCGGAGAGCCCCGCTCCACCCCGAAAAATTGCCCGAACAGACAGCCAAGAGATGAACGAGGACACTTAAACATTTGGAGTTGTGCATGTATAAATAGCCATTCATACACAAGGGCAGACATGAGCAGATACCAACAAAACAAAGCAGCACAGACACACAAACACAGAAACACTCACATTCAAGTGTGCAGATAAGTGAAGGAAAGTCCAACGACTTTGGAAAGATGCCTGCAAAATAGCATTTTAATGTTATTTTTTAATTCTGTGTTACAAAGAGCTTCCCTGTCTTGCGCTCACAGTACCTTCTTTCCAACTGCACTACTCCAACTTTACCACATGGGGGCACCTCTCCATACTCCTGTTGTTTTGGACCCAAGGCCATATTCTCTGAACTGCCAGAACAGGAGAAGAACTCTGGGAAATTCTCTCTACTTTGTTGATGTTAACATGTACTTTTCATTTTTTATTGTGTGGGAAAACTCATGCTGCTCTAAGTTGATTTAAGTAAAATCTTTTCTTTCTTTCCTGCTGTGTATTGACACAAGTTGGCATGACATAAGTTGATTAATGTGGTGACTGCACAGCTTGCTTGGCAGGAGTGTTTCTTAGCCGTTTGGCAATGGGTAGCTGAAATTGGACATGCTGAAATCTGCTGCCAGGCACACAGGTGAAGGCTGGCCAATTAGTAGTTTTGGAGGAGAGAGACAATAGTACCTTGGAGGAGACAGGAAGTCTGTAGCACAACAGAATTTCACAGATTGGATATTAGTATTACAGGCATAGTCGTTTTTGTAACAAATTGTACTCAGAAACTGTACTGTACATAAAGCCTTCTCTTTCCTAGCAGAATGGTGAATTTATTAAAGTTGACTTCAGTGGATGTTGGGAACTAAGGCACAATTGCTTCAGATCTTTTTCAGATTTGATATTGATTGGAGGAATATGCACAAGGACTGTAAAGTTATTTAAAAGTGGAGGCATGTATGGAAAGAATACGCTGAAGCAGTGAGACTCCTTGTAATGCTGAGTTGTCTGTTGGAAAACCTTCGATTGAAGGATAAGTGAGCCTGTGTTCATAGTGTCTCATTGTAGGAATGCAGATCCAAAATCAGTTTTGCCTTTAGGCTCAAATGGATAGGCTTAAGATACGGCCATGGGCAACCTGATCCTAGGAGATACTGTGAATATAAGCCCTGAATTGTATTTTGGATGCCTCTGTAAAACCAGGCTGCCACAGGTTTCAGCCTGTGCAGAATTAATGCCAAGTTGGAGTGTGTTCTTCCCAGAATGCAGAGGTGACGAGCTACACATTGGCCCCTTTCTTCATCCTGCATGTCAGTGTGTAGATCAGTCACAGCCTTGTTGGCCTGCATTATGGGAAGAGGCTGCTGGGTACTACAGATCCAATGGCACAGTGAGCTGACGTGCCAAGATTCTCTGCACGGCTTACTCTGCAAAACTGACTCTGTACCGTTCCTGCCCTTTTCAGGGACTTCAGCCATTTGTGTGAGTATGTACCGTGCTGAAGCTAACTCTTAGCTTACACAGACTTACAAGGCCGAGTCATTTTAAAGCCTCTACACATAAAGCCGACTATAGCTTATGAGACAGCCAAGGGTAAGAAAACCCACCTGTTGTGACGTCATTTGGCCACGAACAGACATAGACCCCTCTCTTTTGATTCTGCGTGCGTAATCTTGGTTGGCTGTTAGTGAAGACCCTTTAATCACCGAGTCAATCAGAAGTCATGCTACTTGAGGATTTCTTGAGCTTCTGGATTTAGCAAGCGATGGGAGATGAGGTACAGCTGGCACTGATGCTATTTGTCCAAAAATAAGAGGAAAAAAGTGGATTATTCTAAGAACAAAGCAAGTTTACGAGGCTTTTAAGTTGACACTAAAATGGAAACTGAACGGGTGCACGAGGGCTCACTTTAAAAATATTGTTTTATAAACCTTTCAGTTTTTTTGTTGAAAAAAGATTCTTGCTTAAGTTTCAAAAGCACCAACAGCATGTTTTACTATTGCAGTTACATTGATGATGCGAATTATCAGAACAGTTTTTATTTGCCTTTTGATTTACCCTGCATTTCTCAGGCCTCATAGCCTTAGGGAGTGTTATTAGTCTTGTCACCCCTGCTCTGACTCAGGAGACAGGAAATGACCATTGGGGTCTGTTCTATTCTAAAGAATGTTAATTGGCCTGAAAGAATCTTCCACCATAGTTATATGGACAGGTATAAGATTGATATGTAGATATTTTTACAGTGGAGCATTTTTCTGATGTTTGCTTGCTCTCTATTTGCAGACAGACTTCTAAGTCTCACTCTGTTCCTTCAAAGCCTCTTATACAGAGGTTGTCTGCCCACTGCATCATTTCTCTCCATTCAAAATTTTTTTAAGTTAGATTTATTAATTTTAATTTTATAAAGACTTCCAATGTCAGGACATTACTCCATAATTTCAGCAACTTTCAGAGAGGTTTAATTTCCCTTGACAAAAAAGTTAGAGCATTTGGAATATGGCCTGCCCGCTCTACCTGTCTGGATCACAGGAGTACTTGGTCGCAAAATGTTTTTGCCAACTCGCTGTGGGTAGGACTGCTCACTACTCGAGCTCTGTAGAAAATGAGTAGATGTCTGCTGGCTATACATGCATAAGTGGAAGTTCAGGGAGAATTTGCCATGTTAAAGGCACTTGCTCCCTCTGCTGCTATGTAAATCCGTGTCTGCTTCTATTAACACCTTTTGTAATGCATAGTTCCCTCCAGGTCCTCAGTTGTACAGCCATAGTTTATTTGACTCGTAGTGTGTATTTCTGGTGTGGATGATCTCAGTTTAAAACAGCCCACAAGAGCAGTGGGGCTGCTGTGATGTGAGGTTGATTTTTTTTTATTTTTTTTTTATTTGTTACAAATACTGCAGAAGATATCCGGTCTCTGGAAAGGATTTAAAGAACCCCAGTTTTCAGTAGAGATAGGTGCTATTTGAGAGCAGTTTTCTGTTTGTGTGGTATTGTTTGATTTGGGAGAATGTTATATAGCATGCACCGTGGCTTGCCAGAAACAGACATTTGTTGTGTCGTAGTTCATGAACATAAAATGTCACTGAAATCAGGCCTTTTTTTCTCAGTGGGAATTTTATGGAGATCTTGCTAATGTGGAGACGGGGCTGGAGAAACGTATTTGTTTGACATGAGCGGTTGTCATTTATCATAGACGTAGGACATTGCGCTAGTCAGTTGCGTGTGTGTGTAAGTCCATGTTTTATTCCAGTTGAGCAAGCCAGTATGTCGTACTCTAATAGACATCCAGGTAGTGGGTCACAAAAGGAGACCATGTTCTATGTTGGTCACTCTTAGAACTGTTAGTGAATAGCGGATTTATTTCCTAGCACAAAACTCACACCTATTGTTCTCTGGCCTGCCTTGGTTGTAAATAGTGTGTTGTGGTAGACGTATGGATATGCAAAAAAAAAAAAAGAAAAAAAAAGTTTTGGTCTATTTTTTTAACCTTTTCTGTTTGTACCTGTCTGGATTTAAGACTTTGGATCCTAACTCTGAATAAAATGTATAAATTATACGTTTGTATGTGTAGAGCAAATGCATCATGTGTTGTCATAGTTTGAGCTTTGGAGAATCAACCCAGTGCATATACGTCAAAAAGACGCGGCCAACTCATTACCAAGACTGGAGATTTTGACATGTATCCCTGAGACGCTTAAGTGGTAATAACTGTGAAAATGGAAAGATGTTGAAGAGAAACTCATTAGACCATGGGTCCTGAACGCTGGTCCTGGACGACGCCTGCTCACTTCTGTTGCTGCTCCTCAGCGCTTCATCAATGAAAAATCATTTGTCACAGTTGCCTCACCTGGTTTCTTAGGTCTGACCTGGGGCCTGTATCACAAAGCAGGATGACTCGAGTAGCTGGATGACTGCGCTGAGTAAAACCCGGAAACCTCCCAAATCTGAGCAAGGACTGAAGTAAAAAGAGCTGTTCTGGGTTTTACTCAGTAAAGTTATCCTGCTGACTCTAATCCTGCTTTGTGATACTGGCCCCAGGTGGCTGCCTTTAAGGTGAAAACAAAAACCTGCAGACGCTGCGGCCCTCCGGGATCAGTGATGAGAAGTGTGGACCGTTCTCAGGTCGAGCTGGGGGAAGAGCAGCCGAACGGTTCACCACATGGCTGTACCCGAACCGTGTGAAAGTTGCTCAGGTTCTGACACTCACAGAGTAACTCCTTACAAACGTATCTGAATATAAATTAGGTTGGTGTCAGGGGTGTAAATATAAAACACAAACTATAAAACACATTTACATTTGGTCAAAGGCAGTTGCCTTGCATGCTACAAGACATTTGGGAATTGAAACACATTTTATTTTGAACTGTTTTATTATCTATTTGAAGGTCTTACAAAAATATGACAAAATAAATTAAAAGAAATAAATAAATTCATTTTCCAAGTTTTTTTTTTCTATTAAAAACAAAACTTTTTTTGTACAGTGGTATATTGGAAGAGCACATGAAGTCCACTCAGGTGAAGTTTTCATGAAGACTTGCTTTTTTATTAGTAAAGAAATGGGTGGGAACTCTCACATTGCAAATTCCTTCTCATTTTCTACCTCTCCTCATGGTCCAATACCCTTACTTTCCTATTCACTTGTTTCTTCCCCCATATAAAATTAAGCTCATTTACAGCATGTCAGTTAAACATAAACCAAGCATACGTTGTTTGTTTAGAATTTAAGTCTGACTCATGCTACTCTGAGAACTAAAATCCCAAAATTCAAATCTTACTTTTAAATCATTTCACATCCCTTTGACCCTTCAGTGCAAAAACCAACAATGGACCCACCGATAAACTGAACAAAACCGTACCACAAGGGATTTCTTTTTTCAGTAGTTTCGCATAATTCACATCCAAAAAACATCCAAGAGCACAAATAGTCTCTTTTCAAACTCTGAATTAAGTGCACAGTAGTAACGTGTTGCAGAATCCAGACCCAGTGAAGATGAACCTTTTTCATGACCACTGATGCAAGACATTCACTTGCTGGGATAATGCATATCCTCTTTGACTTGGTTTATTGCATTAACATGTTTATGTGTGCCCGCCTCGTACCCCCGTAAGGAAATCCAGTGGGCCTCTGTGTTTGAGTAAAACTGAATATTTTCATAGAGCTCTGTCTCTTTCATTCATTTATGTTTGACTATATAAGAGCAGAAATATTTGAATTAAGAATTAGCCTTGAAGCCCAACGCACATTACCATCGAAGATGGGTAAATCCATTGTCATGAATGTTTTCTTATGCCGCCAAATGTTAGTACAGTAAGTACTATAAGTCATAATTTGAGAGAAGACGGGGTGATAGCATTTTTGGGGTATTAGCCTAAACCTAGCCTAAAAGCAGACATGGATGAGAGTCTTAAGGATACAGCGCGCTAGGGAATAATTATTTAATTAGATTTTATATTTTAGAAAGATGTGTCTGCATCAGCCCAAACTGTTCAGATTGCGAATGAGAGGGAGGTCAGACTACATCTGACTTAAATTGCTGCTTTAAAGAATGCATAGGAGAGCATTCTTGACAAGAGTAGTAATGTTGTACTATGGTTCAGTGCTCTTTATTGCAAAGTTCCTTGATAGGGTTAGTGAGGAAACAGGAAATGCACTGCAGACTTATCTGACGACATGCATTATGATGATGGTCTGGGTCCTATCATTAATACTTAGGCCACAAATGAATCCTTGGATTCTTTTCAGCTTGTTCCATGCTTTAAATTACTACATGCCGGACCTGTAAAAACAGCTGCTGTATAGGCCCAACTGCACTAATCCTCTGTATATCTTTCCTCTAACAATGAAGCTGTTGTCAGGGTCACCAGGGTTCTTTTTAAAACTTGTTTCTGGCGCAACCTTCTGGTCCAAAAGTGGAATTGCAACACAGATGAATCACGCATTGAGTTTGTTTACTGAGATGGAGAATATTGAGCCGTTTCATCTGTGGGATTCCATATGCCCCATGGGACTCTCTACGGAGGTGGTAGGATGTGTGAAATCTACATTTTAAATAAGACAAGTGGAAAGTGTCACATTTTTTAATATTGACACTAAACACGTAAGTATGGCTCCGGATGTGGTTTAAAAGCCCTGCCAGTGTCCTGGATTTGATGTTGCTTTGGCAAATCATTAATTAAAAAAAAAAAAAAAACAAATAAAACCATGTCCACATAAAAAATAAACAAACTTAACATAATCTAAGACTGGAATACATGAAACATTACTCACTATATTAATAAATAAGAACAGCAGCACCAAAATGCACAAACCAAGAATCCAACAGAATGGATTGAATGTCTAAAAAATTTAAGAGACATGTTGCAATAAAAAAAGACATTTCCAGCTTTTGCATATGTTATGAGGCAGGCTGGTATTCTCCCATCCCCCTGCAGACAACACTATTTCTCCTTGTAGGGCGTCAGGGTTTAGTGCAAACGTTTTTTTTGTTTGTTGTTACTCTATTAATCTGCCGTGAGCCGTGCATGATAATGTTACCTCACCGCTTTCTGGCTTTCTTGCGAACTGAACGTTAAAAGTAATGGCACATATTAAATAAACGACGCAAACTGTCCCAGGCATAGACGGACATCTCTACTCTACCTGTGGCACACAGTAGCCCTTTCCTCTGGCTGACTGGGGTATGAGCCAATACTCCATCCCTGTGTGAAAACTTAAAAACATGTAGGCCTCTCATTACGCTACACCTGTGTCGTTGTGACAGAGATACTCAATGTGCTAGAAAGAGAATCCGCATTCGTAAGTTTAAGACCACCAACACCACCGCACTTCACCACCAGTGAGCCAGCCAAATACACAGCTACTGGCTCAACCATATGTGATGCTCTGTTAGTTCCCTAAGCCTTCCTTGTCAGAAGCTACTCTTCTCTCTCTCTCTCACACACACACTCAAACACACTCCCTCTCTCAATGATAAGAAAGACACAGGGTGACATAGCAAGTGTGTTCCCGATCTCATCAATTTCAACTGTGCCTCTCATTCCCCACCAAAGCTACAAACCCCCTTTTCTTACATTCTGTTGAAAAACATCATATTCTTTATATATTGCAGATGGCTGGGAGGAAATACACAAAGCATTTTGATTATTTTGCTTAGAAAATAAAGCTTGTGGTTTCTCAGGAATTCTTAAATGGAAGTGTATGAGGTATGAATTGTCTTGCTTGTGGTACTAATCACATTTGAGACACTGATTGACACTGTTGAGCTTACTCAACTTTCTTCTTATATTAAAAAAGAACAGGCCTAGAAACATTCAGTTATCTATTCAGATTCAACACTATGGTTATTCAGAGATCATTTCTGTGATGATCAAGAAGGATTTTAGTATGATTTTGGAGATGTCACATCTGCGGTTCAGACACCAGATTTGTCTTTCTTTTTTTTTTAAAACCAGGCTGTGCGTTTCAGTGGAAAAACACTGATATATGCTTACAATTTTGAGACTATAGAATAAATTAAGAGACACTGCACTTCCCTTTTAGGAAAAAAAGGCTTTAAAAGGATAAGAAACGCAGCTCATGCATTCCTATATGTATTGCAGAAAAGGGAGTGTAGACGGGGAGGGGGATTTCTCCGGAAAGCCTGTCGGGTGTTTCAGCACACAGCAGGCTCAACGCGCATCTCAGTTCATCTTTATGACAACCCAAGCCCGGCTGACATTGCTCAGAAAAAAAAAAACAACAGGCTTGGGAATTCTCCTCAGTCACGGCCTTCCTTTGTTTTGAATGTTTTTTTTAAATTTTATTGTGGTTGTTTCTGAAGGATTAGATCTTAGGGCCAGAGGGTTCGGAGTCGGCCGAATGTCCGTTCTCCCCACCTTCTCCTCCGGGCGAGGGAATTTCCTCAGGCACACCATTCAGGTCAGACTTGGTGGGCTGCTTATCGGGGGCTTGGGAGGCATCCCCAGCTTTACACTGCTGGGCCCCGTTTATGCAGAGTCCCCCTTCTGACTTACCGAAGTTAAAGAGTTTCCCAGGGTTGAAGGATTTGCTGGGCGACTGGGACTTTTCCAGGTTGGTCATGGTCGCCGTGGCAGCACCGCTAGCGGCGGCAGCAGCAGCAGCGGCCGCCTCCTTCTTGGTCTCTGGAGACTTGAGGAACTTGAAGCTGAGGAATCCTGGGAGTTTGGGTTCGCTGCCAGTGGGGGACTGAGGGGATCGCGCCGTGCCGGAGGAGAACTTGCTCTGCAAGGGGATGATCTGCTTGAGCTTCATCACGTTATTGTTGGCCAGCAGAGAGCTCGGCCTCTTGGGTTTGTCGCCGCCACCGCCTCCGCCGCCCCCGCCGGACCGCGACTTGCCCCCGTGGCTCTTGTCGTGGTGGTGGTCCCCCCCTCCAGAGTCGGGCTTGCCCTCGTCCCTCTCCCGCTCCCGCCGGGCCTGGTACTCGGCCTGCCTCTGCCTCTCCTCCTCCTCCCGCTTCCTGCGCTGCTGCTGCTGGAAGTGCTGCTGGGCCTGCCGCTCGTGTCTCTGCGGAGGATGGCGCGACACACGGGCTCAGGCGCACGCCCAGCTCCGCCACATCACCCCGCAACTTCACCCACCCAGCAAGTCGTATTTTTACATAAAAAGTAAACTTGCTCCAGCAAGGAAACACACACACAAATTTTCTGACTAATACTCAGTGCTATGCACAAATACGCTCAACTGTCCAACACATTTTAACAATACAATTTAACAAGCAAGATTGGATATGCTACTGACATATTAAGAGGTCCTTCAGACCGCGTTACCTTGAATGCTTCTCTGCGTTGGTATTCTAGTTTGGCCATTTCATCTGCCACCCAGCCGGGGATATCAGGGATGGCAACATGGATGACGTACTTCAGGAGGATGGCAAAATGCTGCAGATAAATACAGACAGACAGATAGACAGAGAGACAGACAGGACAAGGGAAAAACAGAAGGTAACCTAAGACTGGGGCTTTAAATATTTTATCTGGACTGGAAGATTGTGCAGAACATTTGGGGGCAGGGCAGGACAGAGCAGCATGCTGCTTGCATCAGTCTTAATATAGAAAGCTATGCTTGTACTGTACGTGCTGTGCTGTGACATCAGCAAGGCTCCGTCCCAGCTCGCGGCAGTATCCAATTGTAACGTCACGACGAGCTCATGTTACCGGTGACATTTACTACAGGTGCACAGCTGGCTGCAGCTCAAATCTCATTACTCATCCGTGGTTTTGTTGGCACAGAAATAAACAGAAATGAAAAGTCCGACACGAGTTACATCTTTCTGCCCTGCAACATAGCCTAGAAGCGAGAAGCTCCGTCAGACTCACAACTGACCTCTGAGGACAAATACATATGGTTTCCCCAAGAGTTTTCTGCTCTCGACCATAAATGTTTCCACAAAATCATTAACCTACATTCTTTGAGTATTTGTTTTCTTAGCTGGACAAACATGGCAGAGCACTGGTGGTGAAGGTCATAGCCAGATGAGAGAAATGGAGACAGTGGGAGTATGGACCAGTGTGTACCTCCAGGATGACGATGGAGATGATGGCCATCTCTGGGCTGAGCCAAGGGAAGAGCCTCTGCAGCTGACCACACTGGCCAATCAGGTAACAGTTCACAATTATGGCAATGAGGCCCATGGCTTCCATTACCGTCTGCAGACAGATTGGAAAAAATAAACAGATTCACTAGCATGACTAGATATGGCAAGTTAGATGCGAGAAAGTTGAAAGGGGACTGCAATTGTCACTGTTGCATGTATTGTTTAGTGAAACACACAATCCAAAATATTTGTGGACTGGTAATATATATTTTGGGTGTGCTTTGATGTGAGTCCGCTATGGCAAGAGCCTGCCAGGTCACACAGCAGAGGCCGATACTCTGGGGGTTTTCAAGACCAGGCTTGATATGGCGGTAAATAGGTAGGTAATCGGAGCACTAGGTACAATTATTTAGGAAAATGATGAGCGTTGTTGGACTGAATAGCCTGTTCTTGTCATTGTGTTATGCTATGTTATGTTATGTTATGTTATGTTATGCTATGCTATGCTATGTTATGTTATGCTATGCTATGCTATGCTATGTTATGGCTGCCTTACCTGCCACTGGCCGATGCACTCCACCCTTTGGCCAAAGGGCCTCTGGAGCCCAGTGCAGAGCTTGAAGGCATCGCTGCGAATCTCAATGATGTTGTTGATGAGGGCACACATGGCAGCAAGTGGAAAGGCAGAGGAGAAGAGCACTACATAACCAAACTGGATGAACATCTCCTGGTAGTCCTGGAAGGTGTCCTGCAGGGCACAGCACCAGAAAACAGGACTCTATCGTGACTCCAAAAATGCATAAGGCTGCATGTATTTACTAGACTACATTAACTGCTCTTCTAACCAATGTTTAGCATGATCTGAGCAGCATGCAGTTAGGTCCAGGTATACAGGTATCAGTTGATCCACTAGCAAAATTTGTAAGGATAAGCACTGCTTATGTTTTTCAGGATGTAAAAGAACAGCTAAGGGTGTAGGGCATAGGGTATACAGTATAGGGCATAGAGTGTAGTGCATAGTTCATAGGGAGTAGGACATTTTCTTTTATTATAAAGAAAAGTGATCGGGTGTATTGACACAGACAGTGGGTACCTCATATGTCTGCATGCAGCTCTCTATCTCGGCCTGGGTGAGGGTGGTGGGCTCGCTCTCCTCCGGGGGTTCAATCCATGACTCCCTCTTGGCCTTGCTGTCCTCCCGCTCCAGGCTCCGCCCCCTCTTCCGGTGCCGGAGGGTGACGGTGCTCTCAGGGCCGGCCGGGAGCGGGGCGGGCAGGGCCTCCCTAGGGGCCTCCTTCACCTCAGGGACTTCGTTGTCATCGTCGTCATCGTCGCACAGCTCAAAGACGGAGGCGGGGTCCATGCCTTTCTCCACCATGGTGGGACTGCCCTCCTCCAGGAAGTTGTCCTCCACCTGGGTCACCACGGCCCCGGGCTTCCGTTCCACCTTCTCGATGAAGCTGACCTTGCGCAGCTTCAGGCCGCAGTCGATCAGGCTCTCCTCCTCGTTCTCCTCCTCGCTGTGCCTCGTGCTGTCCTCCTGTTCCTCCTCTTCCTCAGGAACGCCGCAGCCCCCGTTCAGACACTTCTTCTCCCGGCGCTCGGCCTGGCCGATCCCAGGCCGCGTGCCCCTCAGACCCGGGCCGGGCATGGTTTGGTCGGAGGGGGAGAGCTGGGCCTTCCCGGCTGCCAGGCGTCCGTACTTGAGCAGCGCAGACAGGAGGAGGTCCCACACGGCCCGGAGCGTCAGGTCGCCCAACTTGTGCCGCTCGTACAGGTAAGGCTGAATAACCTCCTTCACGTTCTGTAAGAACTGACGAATGATCAGCAGAGTGGCCAGCATCTGTGGAGGAAATATCAGAGCTAATAAAAGTGTTGGAAAGAGCCTCACTCTTCCACTTAGAGCACTGAGCAGACTTAGCTACTGCTCTCACTGACCACTTTTAATTCCCTCGCCTCCTTAATCTTTAGCCAAAATAAATCCAAAATAGGTCAGGCAAGTCATAAAAGATTATGAACACAGATCTGCAAGGCCACTGCAGAATAGTTTGGAACAAAGCAATCATAAGGTGGAGAATTAGGTTTCATAGACTTTCATGCTTTGATGAGACCTGATACAGTTCAGTCCAGTTCAGTTCAGAAGCAATACGTGGCCTTATCCTCTATGTGACCTAAGAAATATCCAGCTAAAAAATACAATAAAAAAGTCAAATACAATAAATCCACTGCAAACACCTGCTGAAATATCAGACCGTTCTCGGCTTCTGAAGCAAGCGAGACACAGGTGCCATAACGCATGCCACCATTCACAGTAAATGCGTGACCTCCTAGTCTTCACTTTTGAAAGTACAACCAAAAACAAACCCATTCACAATCCAGGTTCAACACTGTTCATCTGACTCTGCCGACAGCTCAGAGAACAGTACCAAAGAGCACTTGAATTGCTTAAGATTTTACATACCAGAATTACCACGTTTAAGAAGCCAGGCAATTATCCAAAGTGAATCATTTTAACATTTCAGCATTCACTTCAGTCACTTGATGCATGGAAAATGATTTCAGACAAAGTGAATAATACAGTATATAAGATCCTCTATGCAAATAAAAGTCCTTCACAACAGGTGAGAGCAGGACTCCTTTAATATATCACTAATAGTTTTAATATATTTTGTTTCTCTGTGCGTGACAGTAGTCATGACAATGGCTTTGGTTTCCGGTATCTGAATGAAAGCCGCAGAGCAGGACAGTGCGAGCAGACAAGACAGGTTGACAGACAGATGGATCAGGCACAGATGACCAGCCACTGGCATGCACGGGGCGGGGCATAAGAGGGCGTGTCCCCCAGGACCCGCCCCAGCAGGCGTACTTTGGACCTGAAGGTGGCCCGGAGGGTCGGAAGGGCTTTCATGAACACGAGCTGGATCTTGAGGAAGAGGAAGGGCAGCACATTCTCCTTGACCTGTCTCAGAATGCCCTGCGCTATTGAGAAGACCAGCAGCAACTTTGGGAGCCAGACACATGGACAGATGGACAGACAGGAGGGAAGAGAGAAGAACACAAGTGAAGGGAAAAGGAACGGCTGAGCCTGGGGGAGAACAAGTGGAGGAAGGGGGGGTGTAACTGCGGAAACCCATGACCACTCAGAGATGCTCCTGACCCCAGCTGGACTGGGCAACGAGCAGGATTCCTGCAGCTCACCTCTTTCAGACGCTCCATGTCTTTGAGGTAGAATCCAATGTAGAAAAGGCTGAGATAAGAATTTACAAACTGAAACTGCAAGAAAGAAGAGAGCATAAAAACACATATGACCTCAAGAGATGTGACAACAATGAACTCTACTTATCAGTTATACATTTTTTTAAACCTCTACTTTCTCCAAATTTGGAAAGCCCAGTTTACAGGCTCAATATTGCAACCTTCTCTATCAATCGGGGAGAGTACAGGCCAGTGTACTCTCTGGTTGGAAACGAGATGTCAAGCGACCTCTTCTTTTCTTCACGTATAGCATTTGCCGATAAGACAATGGGTGCTTGGTTGACCATAGGGGGGCGCTGTTGTGCAAGGAGACTTGGGGAGATTTCCCCTCCCTCCTCAGGCGATGATTAGCCAATTATACAGCACCCTGTGGGGCTGCTGGCCACGGCCTGGATTACACACCAGACGGTGGGGCCCATTCACACACACAGAACAGCGCCTCACCAGGATAAGCAACCCAGCAGGCCGACGCATAACATTTCTTTTTGTTATCTACTATTATTGATATCCAATGGCCTGTCATACAGCTGTCACCAAGAGCAAGACAAAAACAATAAAAAAAAACTCACAAGAACCATTTTAATGATGAGATTTTTCTCATAGGCACTCTGGAGTCTGTAGTTTTCTGTAGAGATATGGGAGAGAGAAATGTCACATCAACAGCCACTTGCAGTGAATCATTGCACCTGTCACATGACAGTGAATATGATCTCCATGCAAACACATTAGTCATGCGGCCTGAGAGCGGGGCAGCAGCTGACGGATCTGTCCCCTGCGCCTCTCCCCTCCTGCACCCAGGGTCACCACCGCAGGTCCCGCCCAGCTCACCCATGTCATTGAGCCAGCAGGCGATCTTCCTGTACACCTCGTCGCATGCGGTCACAGTGATGGCCAGCATTATTTTGGGGATGAACCTGGCTACGCGGGGCAGTTCTTTGATCCCCATCACAAACTCCTGCAAGACAAGGGACCAGCACTGAGGCATTTTACCTGTTCACACAGTGCGAATGGCAGCCGTGTTAAATCGGGACGTTACATTATTTATGCGCTGACAAACTGGAGTGACTCACTGAGGCCCTAGCTGGCAGTCTGGTACACACAGACAGGCATATTAACACACGATTAACAGTCACGGACATTAAGGAAGTCAGGGAAACATGAGGCGGCGGGTGCGCAGAGAGACCGGCTGCCAGACCATCCCCACTGACCTGCAGCTCAAAGCAGATGAGCATAGCCAGGAAGACAAAGGAAAGGCATAAGATACAGATGGGCAGGCTGACCAGCCACCTGAACACCCTCCTCTTCCAGGGGGGGTAGTAGAACTCCTCACAGCCGGTCACCGGGCTGCACCGCTTCACGCCCTATGAGGGGGGAGAGGGAGGGGGAGACAACTGACCCATAGGACTGAACAGAAAACAAATACGCATAACACAGAATGCTTAGACGGGAGTAATACCCTGCACGTCATGTTTCCTGTCATGCACTCGCACGCATTTTACATTGGCAGGGCTCGGCGTTTCTGACCACCATGATGTTTTTCCACCGTCTTATTGATTCCTAGACTCCTCATTATCCGTACGCTCTGTTTATTTTTTATGAGGCCTCGTGAATTCCTCTGAGGACTTCAAGCACTCGCTCAGCTGCAGCCGCGGGCAGGACGCTAACCCGCGAACCACTCACCCGAAACTGAGGGCGGGGCTCCTCCAGAGATTCGGCAGGGGTGTCCAGGGTCCCCCATTTGTAGGCCAGCTCTGCCCCCCTGCGCTTCCATCTCTCCAGGAAAAGGGTGGCCCACACCACGTTGAAGAGTGCAAACACCACACAGCAGATATCCCGGCTAGTCTGCACAGAGGGGTTTCACAGCACGTCAGAGACACAGAAACACACACAACCAAAAACGCACACAACCACAAACGCGCACAACCACAAACGCGCACAACCACAAACGCACATGCACACAAATGCATACAACCACAAACACACAACCACAAACACCCACAACTGCACATGCACACGAACCCTACTGCAGGAATTATTCATGTTAAACACAGAAGGTGACCACATTGAACAATAATATTTCACCTTTGACTTTGGGGAGAAATACAAAACATGCCCCATCTCCATCACACTCTCAATAAGCACTGTATGTCTCCCACACATTCGCTTTCATTCGATATAAGCCATTTAACACCCGTCACAACACATGGGAGCTGTATGTGCATTGTGTGAAATTGCTGTTATACAGAACATTAGAGTGGAGAGAGCGTCCTACATTCTGGGCAGATTCATACATCACACACGTGTTCCCACCTGGTCCGATTCTGTGAGCATCCAAAGCACAAACCCGATCACTGCAGGATACAACATGGAGGTGGTGTAGAAACCCAGCCAGGCAAAGTACATCGCTATTTTCACTCCAAAATAGTCGCAAATGTCATCTATCAGAGACAGAGAGAAACAGAACATACTCTGCTTTAAAAACCATTACTAATTACACGTCATAAAACCTTGCTCAAATTGCTCATTTCTACATGAAACTAAAGAAACTTTTATACCTAACATGTGATGCCTGTAATGTAAATGTGATAAGGGTCGGTTTATACATGCATGGCAATAACTGCTTAGCATAAGTCACATGACCCTTTGTGAGCATTAATGATCCATACAGCGCTGTAAGAACACAGTGACAATTTACCTCCAACGCTGTCGAAGGAGAGGGAAGGTGCACAAAATGTCCACTGTAGAGAAAACTTTATTCAGCTATGCGTGTGTGATTATAGCAGCTGAAGAAAGACCTTCACACTGTCTGACTCCCTGTAGGAATGGACTGCACTGAGGAACACTGACCGAGAGGCTGTTTCTCACACACGGCCTGGACCCAAGACTTCATCAACTGACTGAGAATTCTCTGCTCGTGGAGGGGGAAGACCTGCTGAATCACACCCCTGGCACTGAGCTCTGGTACTGAGAGAGAGGAAAAACACACATATGTGCACACGCATGCAAACACAACAATACAAAACAACACGGCGCACACCCACCAATGCCAGTCTTCTTCCAGCTGGTAATACAGGATTCAATAAGTGGAAAAAGCAGACATTGTGCAGAATCTGTCACTTTTAAAATATCTAGTGGCTGAGCACTCATTCTACCTTTTTAAACAGTAAAACAGACTGAAGAGGACAACGCAAAGAGCTCCTTACTGATTGGTTGTCCCTCTAAGAATTGTATATTGTGAAGGGCCTCCCCTTGTTTGGCTCGCAGATTGTCCAACCAATACTTAATGATACTCTGACGCTCCTGCAAACAAGAAGAAAAAAAATCAGCAACACTGAAAAATCAGCTACAGCCATGGTAGATGGGACATATCAGAGGATATCAGTGAGCTGTAGGGGATGGGCATGGGGATGGGGTGTCGTGCTCTCACTGACCTGTGAGGTGAAGAAGCACAGCTCGCTCTCGATGTTCTCGTAGATGTAGTCCTCCTCGCAGGAAAAGCTGCGTGTGCCTCCGCCGAACTCCGGCTTCACTGCTTTGCGAAGACCCATCTCCTCCGCACCGCGCAGTAAACTGACAGACCGGGAGACAAACAACATTTTTAGCATGTTACACATTTGAACCAGACACAAAAATGATGAGAGAATTCAGAAACGCATTACTGAACGCCCTGTGAAAATCAGATTGTGTTAGAGGTGAAGGAGAGCATTATGGGCCGGATTAGCGAATCAAATCAAATCAAAAGCTATTTCTATATTGCATTTGGCAGAACATTTTTACACTATGCTTCACAGCATGGCCTAAACGTCAGAAAAAGGTAAGCCTAGGGCTACAGTCACAAGGAAAAACTCTCCTACAGGAAGGCATACAGGAAGAAACCTTAAGAGGAACAAGATTCAATAGGGGAGCCCAACCTCCTTTGGCCAGCTCAGGGTATAGGTTCATATTGACCAAGCAGGCCATTATATTCTGACAAACAAAGGAACTAGTTGTAAGGATGGGGAGACTCATGAAGACAGTGTTATTACAAAAGGGACCATGCTGCTTGGAGCAATTAAGCTTCAATTAATGGTCTGTTTTTACAGTAGAACTTCCCTGCTCACGCCTCCCTCGAGATCTGGGGTGTTTTGGAGCTCTGAGGCCAGCGCCTCCCTTCCCTCTCCTCCCCTCCCTACCCCTCCTGTCACTTCCCAGGAAGGGCGCACATCCGCAGGCAAACAAAAAAAATAAAGAAAAGCTGCTCGCCTCACGCCACGCAACAATTCGCCATCTGCTGCGAAAGAGGACCGTGTACTCCCTCCCCGGGGGGCTGCATATGTGCAGCTGCGCAATGGGCCAATCACGCGGCGTGACCGCTGCTGTCTGCGTGATGTCATGCGCTCGCCTCTCGCAGCCAACACACGCAGCGAGCTTCTGAGCACGGCCACTTTTTCAAATGGGCTCCCCTGACAGATGTCTGGCCTCTGTGCAATGCTGACTCAGAGTCAAGGGCGGGCCCTTCAGCCACACGACGATAACAATGGGAGAGTATCTGTAAAGCACAGAGTAATGAGCCTGTAAACCCTAAAGGCTAAAGTCTAGTGCATTACCCAAAACAAAAACAATAAGACCCAAAAGCCTCAAAAGATGCACTAATTAATGCAATGCAGCAAATTCCTTTTTTCTGGCAGTGGACTGGTTATATTTTCTAATGCAGAATAAACATATTAAATGATTTGCACAGAAAGTAGTACTTGGTGCAGTGTCTTCCTTAGCAAGTGGAGAAACCTAACACTAAATTAAACTTATTTATCATTCAGCACTTATGAAAAATGCATCCTTTTGATCATAAAGATTAACAAGCTTTGGTGTTCCATTGTCATGATAATTAACTTGTAAGAAATGATCAGCGGGACCTGATGTACAGCGATATAATATTACATTAATTTAGATAATATATCGGTATCTACAATATGAGTAATGAAGCAGCAAAAATACCCCACCAAGATCCTTTGTTTGAAAATTAGAACAATCATTTCAGATGTGAGTGGCCACCTGCAGCAGGGTAAGAGAGAAAAAATTGTTTTG
This sequence comes from Anguilla rostrata, assembly GCF_018555375.3. Lineage (NCBI taxonomy): Eukaryota > Metazoa > Chordata > Actinopteri > Anguilliformes > Anguillidae > Anguilla > Anguilla rostrata. The sequence continues at coordinate 23,671,176 of NC_057936.1, read as the reverse complement.
TCAGATGCTTTATGGCCAATTCGGCGAGAGTCGGTGAGGTCAGATGAAATGTCTGATGCTCACTAGGAATCTCTCTCCATTCTAGAGGCCTCTGCATAGGGAACTTGTCCAGATTACACTAGCTATTCAGGTATGGCTGTCTAGACCTGTTGGGGTCATAAAATTGCGATTAAATACTTCATGCACCACGTGCACTAATGAATTAATCCAGAGGATCTTTGGAGAACTGCACCTTTCCTTTCATTCACCTTCCTTATGAAAAGGACCGAACTGACACAAAAAAGCAGATTCTATTTTAAAACATCCCCTTAAGGAATACAGCAATCAAAAAAATGTGGGTCACGCCAGCTACCTGGATGGGCCTGAGTGTGTGTCTGCCTGCATGTGCACGTGAGGAATGGCATGTGTGTGTGTGTGTGTGTGTGTGTGTGTATGTGGACGTGCTGATAGCCAAGATTTTAAGAGCTGGGCGAGTGAAAACAGCTCCCTCTCCTGCCCGTGTTTCTGACTGATACCACAATGCATTCTGGGAAGTGCCCTCCATTTTTTTAAAGCACTGTCCCTGTGGGCTCACTAAGGTCAGAAATCTCATTACCACCGTTCTTTTCTCAAATCACACCACTAAATGCTCGACTATGACAAAACCTGATAACATTCAAGAGCCGATTTCACTGACATTTAGGGATATTCCTGATATCGATATTCTTGATATCCACGTTTGCCAGATTACACATAACCAAACAGATGCTCTCCCATCACCGGATACAAAAGGTCACAGCTGAAGGACCAGAAAGCTCTAACAAGCAAGGGTACAAACTCTTGAAAGGCTTTTCTGTGGATTAACTACATTACTACTTCACTTTCAACACCTCATAAATGTGGTGTGGCAGCAGGAGGCTTGTGGAAATTAGCCATGTCCTTCAGATAAGGTTGCATATACAGAGGTATTTCAGCAGCCAGAGCTCAATACTCTGGCTGGGTACCATTCAATGTTCCCTCATCACAGATCGCTATACATATTCCACCACTGTAAACTCTTAAAAAAGATTCTTTAAAATTACTGTTCCAGACCCAACAAAATGACAGCTGTAGCAGGCATTCAGAACATGACAACTCCTTCACCTCTAAATGATAATGAGTTATTGCTTTCATAAGTGGGGGTATGCCTTTAAAACTGCCTTTGGTGATACTCTGTTCCTTAACTATATTTTAGGGGACATTAAATTCCAGAATATTTGAAGTTCCTAGTAACTGTAAATGGCCAGCGCAATCACTGACAGGACAGTTTAAGGTTTAAATCACAGTGTTGCCTCCAGATGAAGACGTTTGGCTAAGGGATAAAATTAGAGAGGCATAAATCTGATACTGTAAAAAGATACCTACCTGTAATTATCACATTAAAACTGAACCGTGGACTCTGTTCTGATGCAACTAAAAATGCAGCTGATTCATAAAAAAGGCTACACTGAGACATGCAAACTATGACTCCCACTTCTGAGTCTCACAGTGCTCAGCCCGTAGCTTACTTTTCGTAGGTTGCCGTGACGAAGAAAGCATAGACCCGTGTTTGTTTGTGGTGCCGGATCTGGATTATAAGTTCGGGAATACCCAGGCGGATGTGATTCAGTAGCCATAGGAGTGTGTGGTCATCTGTGCTGTCTAGGGAGAAAGAACACAGGACATTCAGGGCCAGTTTCACAGACAAAGATTAAGCTTAGTCTTAGACTAAAGACTAGATACATATTTCCATACATATATTTTAGAACTGTGTATGGTCATTTAAATCAAAATCATTCTTCATGTACCGCTGCCACCTTTGCCATGACATTTTTTCTTATGATTACAAAAAGGATTGATTCGTGCTGTGGTTCCCATCCTCAGGCTTGGAGCCCTCCTGTATGCTAGCTTTCGTTCCAACAACAAACGAAATCCCAAGACGTTCATTTTTCTAAATTAGGTGCTTTTCAGGTTAAGAGGGATTATTTACCCTCTTAAGCCACATTGTCAGAAATAGCTATGCATGCCAAGAGGAATAAAAGTCCCATGCTCACATTGTGCTTACTGTACTACACTGCAAACAATTACATAAAAAGAGGTAAGAAAATGATTTAACTGATCAAAATAAAGGTTGAGGCATTCAATGGGCCCCTAAAGATTGAGAGCATTCAACAGGCACATGCCTGCTAAAACTAACCATTTGGTAGATGATCTACAATGTGTTAATAAATTTAAGGAAAAAATTATGAAAGAACTTAAATACGTGTACACCAGCCTAATTAGGAGCCTATTGATTCACCTCAGTCTTTACTTTGAACAGTTTTGAACAGCTGTTATGCAATTGATTGCAATATAGCACAATAAACACAATGTGCACAAAGGATTTATATTCCTCATGGTATGCATAGCTATTTTTGACATGATGTGGCTTAAGAGGGTAAATATAATCACTCTAAACTTGAAAAGCACTTAAGGAAGATTAACAGCATGTTAAAATACTGGGATTGTAATTGTGATCAGAAATGTGATACACAGGGGTGCCCCAGGACTGAGGTTGGAAACCACTTTCAATTCGCTGCCTTTCAATTAAGAGCATATTAATTTATAAATCTAATTTTCAAATTCTAGCCTGTAACCATAAGCACTGCCTTAATGAAAAGTTAACAAATGGAGATGTGAGGCAAAAATACATTATTGTTTATACAATAAGGCCTACTTGAAGTATAAAAATGTAGTCCAGACGAATGGCAGAACAGATAGCCTATAAACCAATGAAAAAGACGTGCTTGAAAAGCAAACAAACGCTGCTGAAAAGGCTTGTGGGTATGAATAAATAATGACACAGAGCAGGACAGATACGGTGTAACCAGGACCTGTTTCGAGCAGTAATTTACAGCACCTGTAAAAGTCATCAGGACGTCACAGTTTTCTGTGGGCACTGTCTTCATCCAGGACTTATGGGACATGATGTACCGTCCAGCCTGCAGGAGCCGCTTTCCAAACAGCTTGTCTGAGAGAGAGAGAGAGGGAGGGAAAGAGAGAGAGAGGGGGGGGAGACAGAGAGAGAGAGAGAGAGAGAGAGAGAGAAGGAGAGAGGTGTCAAACTCCAGTTATGGAGATGAGATGGTCAGCCACCTCATTACAGTATTGACAAAGGGGACAGACATGGACACTTGCTGTGCTGCTGCTCAGTGTCCCTCCCAACCCCCTACCCTCACACTACAAACTTTAAATGTCACCCATCATTCCCCTGGAACTTGAGAGGGGCAGGCTTGCCTTAACCCCCTCCCAGCTGGAGGGGGACCCACCTACTACCGAAACTCAGCGACTGCTGCCATTGTGCAGTCTTTTAAAAACGTGTTATATAAGTGTAATGTAATCCTGCTATGAGGAAGAGAGTTGTATTGTCAAATGGGAAGCACAGTAGGTTGGTGTGAAAGTGCACAGCTGCTGTGGCTTTTCTCTGACCAGTGTCAAGGCAGCTGGCTGGCAGGTCAGAGCAGAACACAGCAAGCCTTACAGACGGCAGCGGTTAATCAAGGTGTCGTACTTCCTCAACCCGAGCGCAGACCAGCTGAAGGAGCACGTCTGTGTCCAGTTGGGTGGGAGGGAGGGAGGCTCTGACAGAAGGTCAGATCTGCTATCAACGAAAGCAATTTTATGTATGCATCTATAATAATATGCTGCGCCTTTCATTGGCAAGGTTCAGGTTACATACTGGGTAAGTCATAAAATAAAGGGCATTATCAGATTTCTGGAGGGGCTGTTCCTCGACCACTACAGATGCAACTTCTGTGCTCACAAAGTGCTGTCTGTTCATTAGCTGTGAAAAGCTGTGAGGACAGCACCTCAAAATGGCTCACCTAAAAAAGATCCATGTTCACTGAGGCGTGCAGGGCTCAGACATGTTCATTCCCCGTCTCCATCTACATCTAGATTGTGTCTTGTGCATTTTGGCCGGCAAATTAACGTTTTTAGACATTCTGCATGGAGTTGAGAATTGGTTTACTTTAGTTTCATTTCAGAGGCTCAATGTTCACCATCTTTACACAGGATTGCTTTAACCAGAGTGCAAGCTAGATGTTTACACAGTGCTCGTTTGTGGCCCTGCCCTTGTCCTCACATGGCCGACAGTTTTCACATATGTAATCTCTTCGTGTAATCTCCAATCTGCCTATATACACTCCCCTCAGTGAGATCTCTGACATTTTCTCCTGTTGGTCAGTCAGAGATACTCTCGTGTCCAAATTAGAAGTCCTATCAGTTTCTTTCACAGATGAGGGTGGCCACCAAAGCATCACCAATGACTCTCAGCCTGACGGTGTTCTACTTTTTAAACCCTTATTACCCCTGATCTTTTTCGCTGAGCTAAACCCCAACACAAGCACGCTCACGTGGACAAGCATTTGTTAGAGTTGCAGTGGAGTCTAAAGCCTAAGACTACACCCTATTAGTCCCTAAGGCTGGTTTATTGTCCTCAAGTTTGTCTAAATTGACAGCAGTTTTGTCAGCATATTAGTCTGTGTATAGTATCCCCAAGGGAGAACACATACACCTGCCTCTCTCTTTGATAAAAAGTACCACAGGGATAAACAAATTGCCCTGGACTGATGCGACAGGTGTGCTCTGTGAGAATTCCACGCGCCTATGATGCAAGATATGGTCATTTCCAGTTAATTGTTTACACAAGACAAGTGCAGAGCTGCTAAAAGCTAGCAGCGAGCCTATTGTGTCATAAAGACAAACAGGACAAGTGAATGACTGGCATGCTCGTATTGCCAAGAGACACAGCACTGCTTCAATGGGTCTTATCCAACAGCTGTGAGGTTCACAGTTTCTAGGGTGTGTTCAACAGATGCTATACACACACAGGCTTCATAGCCTGCTCCAACGTGACCTGCTGATAAAACAAGCTTCCCATCTACTCAGTTTTGCATATTCAAGATCAGAATGATTATTATAATAGCTAAAAATGTAATTCTTACAGTTACAGTCCTTTAATATGTGGACTCTTACTAGGAACAGGTTTGGTGAAAAATAATTTTCTGTTGTGTACTGTTATGCATGTTTATTGCACATAGGCTGCAGAAAATGAAGCCCAAGCATTGTTTCTGTCATGGCATCAATTTACACACGGTAAATACATGTCTATCCCGCTAGACTGCTTTACATGCAATACATTAACCCTGTAAATTACACAGAGGAAATGACACTTCTGACAGCACAGCAAGTTCAGAAATAAACCTATGTCTGTAATCTAAAAGATACCAATATAGCTATCATTGATATAAGCTTCAAGCTATAATGCAGTAGATTTGTCAGGCCTCCACAATTTTTCACAAACCATAACTGTTCAAACAGCAATGCTAACAGGTTATCATGGGATTCTTAAGTGTCGTGATGAAATCCTGTACTACTGACCTTCAAATGGGGTGGTGGAAAGAATTATTTGAGTATTACCGGGACTGCTCTCATGGTGTACGAAAATGACTCATCTGTACAACCGTGGAAATGACAAACGTACACGTAGTAATTCAGCAATTCTTCTGAACATTTGACAAACACTGTGTAGAAGACAAACCCCATTAACCCCATAATACCACGACTTTAGCTTAAAAAAAATACTCCCCCATCTGTGCGCTCTGTACGCGTTTCCTCCTGCTGAGGCTCCGCACTGGACCCATAATCGAAACGCACCCCTGCAGGCACAGCCGAAACTGCAGAGTCCTCTGTCCCGGCGGTCATTTTAATCGGCACGCACGAGTGACACGGCAACCGCACAAGCGTTCATTACGCATGCAAGCCCCCAGCGCCGGTCCCCTCAAATATATTCTTTTCAATCGAATTCCGTCTGAGGAAGGACAACCGAATAGCTGCATTCTGCAGTTGCAGCCCACACACGGTACAGACAGAATTTTCTAAAGCATGGCCCACCGTCCCCCCTCCCTATCTCTCTCCCTCTGTTCTCTCCGTCTCGCGGCCTCCGGAACAGAGATCCTCTTTATTGCTTGTCGCGATAGCCCCTTCCACCACCACCAACCACCATCCCCCCCACCCCCACCCCCACCCTACAAACCTAACACAGATAGCCGCACATGCCCCTCCCCGCTTGAAATCCAGCCTTTTCCTCCAGCAGCTGGATGCACAGACCTGTTAGCGGATATAAAAGCCTCTCTCACTGGCTTTCCAGGCAGTGCTCCCTCCTTCCCTCTCTCTCGCTTGCTCACTCGCTACCTCCCTCTCACTCTCTCTCTCTCTCTCTCTCTCTCGCTCGCTCGCTCGCTCTGTGCTCGCACTAGGCTCCTGTGGGTGCTGCCTGTGCCAGCAGTGTGGTGGGTAGAGAAAAGAGGATCAACAATAAGGGCACTGTCTCTGCCCCCCTCCTGTACCGCCTCCTCCAAAATGGATATAATATGGGGGGGGGGGGTCACAGTGCTGATCCAAAGAGGAAGGCTGTGATCCAGTCGACTGCACGCCACAATCGCTTCAGCCCTAACCTGCCTCCCCAAGCCATTACTGCACATCATCATTAATAAAATGATTAAAACGAGAGCCGTCATTGTTTTAATAGGGTGGTGATTTTAGAGGCTTTGTACAGTTCCAACGTGCTATTTTTACTTGCTTATTCACCCGGCACACTCACTTATCCAGGGTGCCTTTCAGAGCACATACTGAACACAAGTACAGGCTAAAGCGGGAAGCACAGGATAACTCATCTCCCTCTGTATGCAAGGCCATTTTTTCATATGATCAGTTAAAAATGAATACACTGCATTTCCTCCTGTCAGGAGGATGTCTTCAAGCATAACAATGTCTCTGTCCTCAGAGCACATGCAGTAACCAAATCCATTGATGCCATGGCCTTCACCAGATCTGAACCCAATCAAGCGTCTATGGAAGAAATGAGGTCTGAGACAGTTTCCTGACCTCCATCAACAAGGCATGCACTGATTGGCTTTCTCATGGACCAATGGTGGCACATCCTTCCTGCAGAATTCGAGACACTATAGAAAGGTGTTCTATTAAGTGACATCTCATTGGAATTTCCACCTTTTTGGCCAGTTCATATATACACAAACCTTTTCTATTGTTATTCATTTATGTGACTTTTTGTAACATGCCAGTTATGAAAGTTACTCAGCATCATGGAAATCATTAGTCAGGCACTGTGAATACAGACAAAATCTGACTGGTACCTGCAGTATACAGATGTGTAATTGCTTTAGTTGAGCTCCTACGCTGAATGTAAAATGCATTTTTGCCTTCTGGAGATTACATTTTTTTCTGCTATTTAATAGCGTAATCCAATTTGGCTGTCCTAAAATGTCCTCTACATTTTGACGGTAGGTAGTATGCAGTTTAATGCACAAAATTTGAGGTGGTATATGTGGTATATGTGAACATGCTGACATGCTCCATTTTCTCTGTAAAAACATAGGAGAGGTTCCTCAGATCAAGAAAAGTTATGTTCACTTTCTAAGCACTGGAAAGTGACAACTCTGTAGACCCTGGGGGTTCTGGGGAGTCCTTCAACGTACTGTACGGGGTCCCTGGCCAGCTGACAAGCTTACAGTTAGAATCTAAACATCCCCCTCCCCCAAGTTTGTGATCACAATCTCCCTACCTAACCCCACCTTGCAACCCCTGCAATTGCACCCTCATCCCCGCCGTTTGTAAGTATATTCCTTTAAAGCTTATGAAGGGATTCCCTGAATGTCCGTGAGGGGGTCCCTGGATCACAAAAAGTAGAAAACCCCTGATTTATGGGACTGGGGGAAGACTGTATACAGTATCCTTATGTGTGCCAACAACAGAGCATGCTAGGAGTCAGGCCAGTCATGAAAGAAAGCTTATACTGAAGCCCTTTGATAAAAACAGCTGAACTCCCCCAGAGATTCCCAGACCGGTTATCCAACTGCTTCAATTGGGCTTTGTGAAAAGGACTAGAAATTATGAATCAGTGAATGGGCCTGAAAGCAGCTAATGAACACTTCTGTCAGTCCTCTGGACCGCCTTGTTTATTAGCGCCCACAGTGACATACCCAGGCACTCACCACCACCAACATTAAGGAACAATCTTATAATTAAAGAGGGTTAAAAAGAAATTGTGCCGGCAAGACAAATCCACACAACAAAAAGGTTCCAACAGGGGCATTAGCGTCAGCCTGTGTAGATCATTTCCCCACAGAGGTGCAGGGTGTGGAGACGCAGAGAGACACTATCCATGGACACAGCGGCAACTCTATCTTCTCCACTGATAATTTGAAGCACGCTGCCATCCAGACATAACTGCCTGCACCCAGAGGCGCTGATTTAAGACCTCTGCTGAACAAGTCTGGGATACACGAAGACTACCACACGCACAAGGTTTCAGTGACACAAACTCATTCATTATTAAACGAACAGAGGGTATTAGCGTTGGATGCGCTGACCCACTTTTGACCGACGCGGTATTAAGCACGCAAGTCATTTTAGGCTAAGCCGCTTTTTTCCGCTTTTTTGGCAAATGGACACTATTTTGAGACTACACTAAAACAGTGTTGTTTCAAAGTAACTCGCACACTGTGGCAGCTTCCGATTCTTACGTATTTTTATTCCATAATACAAGGTACAATGTTCCAATGCCTGGCAGGCTCTTGTCAGGTTTACAAAAGGAAATCAAGTAGGATCAGGTGTTTTCCATTATTAACTAGCTAGGCTACACCCAGAGGTGTGGCCGCGTGAACCACTTGATTGGTACCCACAAAATACCCAACAGACTCCAAAATCAATACCACATACAAGAAATAGATTGTATTTGTTTCATTATCAATTCCAATTAAAATGTGACTAGGATAATGTATCTCAAATTATGCATTTACATAATTTTGAAACAGCACCGATTACCATTTTTTACTATGCACCTATGAATTAGATGTGCATGCGTACTTTGGATTAAATGGGTAAAACAGAAAATTGTTCACCAACATGGTTAACAGATGCAGCCACCCTTGACAGCATTACAGTGAGAAAAAAATTGCATGTGTCTACCTCCAAATACAGGGGATTTTATACAGAGGAGTTTCTAGTTCTCCTTTCTCTGCTAATGCATTGAGCTTTACTAGTTCCTTGTATGACTGAAGTGAATATTCTATGCAATATTAATTCTTGGTTTTAACTGAACTGGAAAAGACAAGGGTATATATGTCTTTTCGCTATTGCTGAACTACTGTCCCTGTGCCTAATGCATTAGCATGATGGTGACTTTCCACAATATTCCACAAGCATTTAAAAAGTACACTCAACACCGGAAAGTCTACTGACTCCCAACTGAAGGGATTAATTATGAACTACCAATGAGTAAATTCCTAAAACATAGTAGGTGTGGAGCTTGTAAAGATTTTGTGGTCCCAGAGGAAAATCATGACAGCAGGTGGTTGAGACAAAGCACTTCCCTCTGCACTGTTTCAGTTCTGAGATCAATACTGATGACTGGCTGTGGGGCGAGAGTGCCACCCGGCTCTGGGGTACACTGTATGGTGAGCTCTCAGCTCTCACTCACAGCCTGCCAGACAGGAAAACTGCCTTGCATGTTTTACTGCTGCTACGTGTCTTTCCTCCTCACTGTACACACACACGCATGCACGCATTCAATTGAAGAGCCTTATTCAAAAGAAGGAGAAACACTTCTGTGATGGTGGCATTGCCCAGAGGTGGCCACCCCAGATCCTGGAGAGCTGCAGTGTCTGTTGGTTTTTGCTTTCATCTTAAATACAACAACCACTTCAGATCCAACAAACCAGATGAGGTGGGTTAACTATATAATCGACCACTGTAATAAATCCATTAAGTGCTGAGTAACAACAAAAACCTGCAGAACCTGCAGCTCTCCAGGATCTGGGTTGACCACTTCTGGCACAGGCTTATACTTGTATTGGTGCCCCACCCAGTGATGGGATGAACGGTAGGGATGATGGACGTCTGCGTGAATGAAGGACGGACAGCAGTGCTTCTGGGTACCAGCAGCCCTCAGCTCTGATACTCTGACTGTACAAGAGGCAGAAGGCCACATCAGTTCTGTTTGTCAAGGAATTACCACACACGAAGTGTCCCCGCTCTTTTTACTCCATGACAATCAGAGGAAGCCGTGTGAAACCACGCTTGGGCTGGCCTAGATCATAAGCATTTCCTCTTCGTTGCAGTGAATTTCTTGTTTCACAGTCCCTGCTTTTACAGTTTATTAAAGCGAGCTTGATTGAGAATACAGACAACTTAATAGGAAACCTGCCGCTCATTTCATAGTGTAATGGTATGCAGCAAATAGCCAGCCATGAGGTTTGGATCTTGACTATCGGTCTATATCACACTCTTCCTTTTAAATCCAAGTCCACAAACATGCATGTGCATATGTCCATGCAAACTCATGTATGCAGGCACTCACACACACAACGCCTCCCCCCCCACACACACACACACACACATGCAGGCATACACACACAAACACAAACAGCACACACACACTATGTCTTTGGTCAAAACAACAGAACTGTAACTATTCTGAAATAAATATACAGAAAACATTCTATTGTCAAACATTCTTCTTTTCAATCTGTAAAAAAACCCACTTTGCAATGACAGTTATTACTAATACCTAATACATTTAGCGACCTTGGTCACAGCTATATAATGAGCGTGAATGAACTTTTGTCACATAACTAGATAACCTCCAAAAAGTGGGGATTATTAGAACTGTCTGTTTAGTAGATATGTTTCTCTGTGTCACTGCACTACGATTGTTTTACTTTTGTTTTTTTAAACTCGGTACACACGGAAGCTTCAGGAGTAGGCTAATTAGAGTTGCAGTCAGGGTACAAGAAGACAGAAAACGATCAGCGAACCACCCAAGCGGAAGAGGGCATGAATGTTTTTCAATCAGAATTCAAGAGCAGCACACAGTTAGCCTGAGTGTCTGGAGTTATTTATGTGGCTGGTTCCAGTGACAGCCCCACAGTGAACATAGCAATGAAGCCTAGTATAGTACCTATAATAGTACCAGCCAGATATTATCTGGCCAAATCATCCCATTGCTCAAAATGTATTGCTAAATATCCTGAACACCGTACATGCTCAGTCATTTCCCTCACTTGAAAAACCTGTTGCCCCACACTCCAATTTCTAGAAAAATACATTGCCATCATTTTCCAAGAAGTTCAATTATGTAGGTATCAGGTCTGTTTTCTGTTGTCTAAGGAAGTGCTTAAGTGTAAATGGGTAATAATCTGAATCCTGTCCCAGAGGTCACTTCATAAATAACATATTTTACTCACTCAAAACTGATGTTTCAAACAGCTGTGGAGTCTGGGTGCCCTGATGACTATGTGGCCCTTTTTACATCAATATCACAAGAGCCTTGCTCTTACAGCAAGGTTTATGTTTTACTTAGTACAGCCAAATGCCACAAGGTGAACAATGAATGTCCATTCAAAAACCCCATTAAGATAGTGTGCAGAGAAATCTGTAGCCTTGAGGGTTTTTTTAAGCCACTCTAAAATATGTGAATGTGAGTTCAAGCATGTATTTTTCATTAAAAGTATTCTGTGGCAATATCACAGGTGTTCATACAACAGGGGGTGGAATCAGCACCTGCCACGATTTATTGGACACACTTCTTTCTCAGGTGGTATCTGAAGAACCTTCTTATCTCCTGATAAGAAGAACCATCCCCTTCCTATTAGTCTATCTGCACAGGGACCACATTCAGAAGTACACAGCCTTAACACTCCCCCAGTGCTGGAGTTAAGTGGAACACAATCCTATTGCACTTTGAGAGAGAAAAATGCACATTTCCCCACATCACTCTGCTGAATGAATGAAATGAGACAGAAAAGTCTTTGTACCCCTCTGGCCAATCAGGAAGGCCTTCAGCCAACAAAAAGCACCATGGCGCTGAACTAGAGCTGTCCTCAGCCCATGAGGCTAAAAACAGCATTTTGGGCCGCTGTAGCTCTCCATACCATGAGCTCACTAAGCAACCAGAAAAAAAATGTTCCCCCAAGTCAGCAGATGCACGGAATAGAAGAAAAGCGGCCAAATACTGATTTATAGTTCAGACATGGAGTCTGTCAACTGCTAAGTGATAACACAGCCACACTGTCTAAGTGGATTGTCACTGTCTAAACATCCCCCTAGCTGAATCTGCAGGCAGTAACATGAAGAAAAAACAGGACACAGATATTTGGAACTTTTCATATCTGGTTCTGGTGTCATAGTCCAGTACGCTAGCACACAGAACATGCTAATAGCCACATTAGGCACATAGGTGTTTTGCTGGTGTTGAAAGCGAAGCTTACACATTAATGTTTCCTGAATTGAATTGATGTCTACTTGTGTGGATGAGTTACAGTGAAGTCAGGCATGTGCAACATGCAGTCAATGGAGAACTGCATGTTGGGTCTGGCAGGCAGAAAAAAAACAGTGCTAAAGATACACTCTACTCCACTGTAAGTTCTTTTCACTTCTGGATCACTGGATCTTGGTTCATCAACCCAACATATTATACATGTGTTTAAGGTCAGCCTGCATTTCTAATCTCTCAGGGAGGAATATCTCTCTGGAGATTCCTCAAGACTAAACGAAAGAAAGTGCACACTGCACTTAAGCAGGATTAAGAAATAAAAATTCTGAAGTATGCCATATCACATGGTGAAGGGGTTATGCAGTACTGGTGATATGTTATAGCAAGACAACTATCTTATTACTGGCACCAAGGTCACCCCACACTGCAATTTCCCAGGTCACCAATAAAGATAATGCGTGGCTCAGCATTATACTGGAAGCAGATCCAGGGGAGAGGATATGGTAGGATCATGTCTGCCTCTTACTCCCCTTGAGTAAACCAATGTTAAATCCGCCATAACCACCAGCACAGAGCATCACAGCCTTGAACTGTGATTTACTGAAATGCTGGTTCTGGTTCATCTCCTCAACACAATCTGGATGAAGCACATTGTTCAACTGAGCAAACAGCAGCCTGTCTCCATTCTGTGACGATTGCAACATCTTAGCCCCACACCACTGCCCCACATAGCTGTTTCCATAGTAGACTGGGTGATATTCAACTCACTCACATGCCCCACTACCTTACTAGCTCGCAGACAGCATACAGAAGAGGCACAAACTCAATAAGAAGGATGAAGTACCACTAGAAGGTCAATCGCTCATAACCAGACAAAACTGGATCTCCCTGCTTAAAATGTTTCACTCATGATTTCAGCAGTGGGAGGAGTGTCTTTTTAAAGACTGAACAAAAAAGGCTAAGAATTAGTTTACACTATTCACAAAGGGAAAGAAGTGGAGGATCACAGGAAAGGAACCACTGTAAGATTCAAAATGGAACACATGGAAACCCACAAAGTGCTCATTTATTTCATGTAGATACTGTGTATCTGTATAGTGCTTCATATGAGATTTAAAAAAAGTATTCATATGAGCAATATAACTCATTTCATCATTCCAGAACAATAAGAATACAGCCCAGTAAGATTTCCTGTACAGATTAAGCATACAAACAAGCATCACCGCTACCAGAACCGGAACCAGAAGCTAGATCAAACATTTCCTCACTACTTGCTTGACCATAACCTCAGCTGTCAGAAACAAGCATATTTTGCTAATTGTCTGAGGTGGCAGTTGAAAGGACGTCTGAGAGCAAGATTAGCGCCGCTCTGGTGGAACACCATACAAACATTAGCCTGCTGTGACTCCACACGTAGTTGAGACATGCAGAAGGACCATCAGGCATTGTAACACCACAGAAAACATTCTGGTTCTTTCTCGACACAGCTGTGCCAGTCGCGCTTGAATGGTGTTCGAAGGAGGGCCTACAAACACCATCAACCACATCTGGACAAAGTGCTGAATTAATGATGGAGCTATTTTCCTTTATGCACATATGGCATTTATAGTTGGACTCAAGCCTATCCCTTTCTAAGACCACTATAGCTCCATTACAAATTGATTTATTGGAGGATCACAAATGTAAGGCAAAATATAATTGCATGCACATCCAGTGTAAGTAGGTAGGAGCAGAGCCAAAACACGAACGCTGGTAGAGAAAAAAAAGTATGAACAGAACACATGAAAAACTCTAACAGTTTACATTTTATCCAGGAATGATCAAAATGACTAAAGTAAAATAAACTGTATTTTACTGTAAACTATACAGAGCTGATTTAACACTGAACCTTCTTACGGTGTACTGTTGTGTGTGCATACATTTTATTTTATTTGAATGTACACATGACAACAAAACCATATCCTGACAACGAGCCTAGAGGACATTATCCTGTGTGAATGCAAATTAATTTGTGAAATTAATCATGCGGACATAATTTCTTTGATCAGAATAACAAATATGACCAATAATGGTCACCTACCATGAAGGGTGTGGTCTACAGTACTTCCTGTCTGGAATGCACTCACTGCAGTCTGATTTTCCAGGAGAGAGCTGGCTATCGAATCCCTCGGATTCACTCAAGTTTCACTTCATCCCAGCTGTTCACATTCAAGGGGCACCTAAATTCTATTGGTATAAGTGAAAGCTGCTTAAGTCTATGAGGCAAAGGGCAATTTGATAGTACAGAGGATCTGATTTTCCATTTTCCACTTCTAAAAGCCATGGTTCCTATAACAACGTTTAGAAATTTTCACTGTCATATGCTTCCAGTAAATCATCCAGCCATGTTCACTTAGCAGTGCAACAAAACTACAGTAGGATGCTGTGGCTGGGGTTTTAAATTTTCACATAGGCTATTTGATGTACAGCAGCACTTCACTCACATTAGGCCTAGACTAAAGTGTATGCACCTTTTCATTATCTCAATCTCAGATCTAACACATAACAATAAGTTTTACCAGTGCTATCTGTGAAATTTATTTTCTTCACTAGCTATCCCGAGAAAACATTCCTTTAGTTCTCACTAACAGCAAATATCAATATTGATGTTAAGCCAAGAGGCGTCTTCAAGCGTTAACTTAAGTTCAAATATTAACATGCTTTGTCAGCAGTAATGCTCTGTGCTTGGTCTGTACCAAGTAGGCTCAAATCAGGCTTTAAATTTTGACTCTGGATCTCGTTCCAGCTGGGTCAGTAGTCAACTGCCCCTCACTCAAAACCTCTTAACACCTGTCTGCGTAGGAGGCCCATCTATGCTGTTTGCCATTACATGCAGCTCCAGGACAGAGGACAGTAGAACAACCATTATATAAAGGAACTATACAGTCTGAAGGCCCTATTTTGGTAGGGCAAAATGCAGAGCAAGGGGCAAACAGAGTTGGTTTGTGCAAATACTGGTATATTCTGTCTGGAGTACCACGGGTACAATAAATGATTGTTGTGGCAAAGTTGTGATGTTCACCTTTGCCTTTTTAGCACTTTGAGTGGGTGCAAAAGGACTAGATCCATTATTTGGAGGTGTGCACTGGCACAAAAAATGAAGAGGTACAACTGTCTGACTAATCTTCCTCAAGAAAAGGAGTCTCGGCACAAAGGCAAAAGTGCACCAATATTTGAGAGGGTAAATGTATTTATTTTTAAATTTATTTATTCAGGAAGTGGTAATGCTGGTGGAGTGTCCATACCAGATGCTACAACAGTGATAACATCATGTTGATCCATAAAAGAATCATGATATACCTGTTCTATAACTGCTTTTTCCCATGGCCCGTGGGCTATGCATGGCAAATTGAGGTCACTCACTCACGGACAATCTGAGAGGGACGTTTAGTCGGCGCAGGTGGTGCTTTGCATTTCCTAAAATCATTGCATGCGCAGGTGGTGCTAGCGATGCCTTTCTTTGCATTTCTTAAAATCAACGTTACTTCAGCTAAACCTGACACGTTAGCGTTTCGCCTACTTTAGTTAACCTAGTTAGCGCAACGCCTTTATCTGTCTACATCTCCCAAAATCACCACTTCGAACTGCACAACATTTTTACACACAGTTTTATCGCCTAACGTTACTATAGTTAACTGTAACATGTTCGCGTTTTGCCTACTATAGTTAACCTAGTCAGCGCGTACGGATGCTATCCTGCATGCAAGAGTAGGATCTAAGGACACACTGCTACAACCACCGACACAGATGTATGGACACACAGAGGACAACAAATAACATTACAGTGGGTAGGACATGCCATAGCTAACTAGCTATATAGTTAGCACAGCTGCGCCGTGGGTCTGGATGGTTTCGTGCTTGTTTATGTAATATTTGCAAAGCTAAGAAGTATATTGGTAAGCATGTAATATCACATTGGGTGCATGGACATCATACCACGACCAATAAATTCACATCTGTTCTGTAAACAGCTAATTAATTCCCCATCACTCAAAAATCAATCATTCTATGTTGTTCTGCAGACACAGAAACAGACAATTGAAAGTGTCATAGCCTTGTGGTGAGTATCTCCCAGTTAAAGTGAATCTCAGATGGTTTCTATACATGGAGATATACTAGATCATACTAGACTGCACCATAAATACAGTACTTGTTTTAAAGTAGGCTACATTTCATTACACTTCCTTACACTGCACAGTTTTTGATCAGATGTTTGAAGCCGAGGAAATTTATTTTTGAAAGACATTTCAGGCATTTTTATTAAATTATGGTATTGTATTAAATTGATACATCACTTACAGATAAATAATATTTACAGGTTGAAATGTTTGGTGTGTTTTGTGGAATGGATTCATTTGACTAGTTAAATGAAACAATACATTGGCAATCCTGAAATCCAAAGTGGCTCTATTTCCTGACTTAAAATAATAGGCATATCATAAATAGACAACACAAGAATATGATGTATATATAAACTAACATATTCAGAAAATAACAAAATGTTGTTGTATTTCAATTAAACAGTAAAGCAGTAGTGTAGTGCAATTAATAATGTTGTAATCTTATAGCCTACATATCGGATTCTTTATATAAATTATAAGAACACAAATATTTAATATACAAATAAATGAATGGGAAATGTGTAGATAGTAGAAGGTAGATGGAAAAATTCCTGATGTCAATGCCACCAACTACAAAAGCAAAAACCTTTTAGTTTGAGATTGGATGTTTGTAAACTAATGTCCTTCCACTGATACTCACGTAAAAGAACATAAAGGCAAGGAGAGAGTGGAAGTCGCTAACAGCTTCTTCTTTTTTTAAATATGTTTTCATGCACAGTGAAATGTTCAGTGTTAATTAAACTCTAACAGAGTATATATGAATCTAACATGGACCACATGCACTCTGTAAGAGTCGATTTAACACTGAGCATTTTACTGTGTATATACTGTATGCCATACCATTTTCCTGAACAGCATGGCTGTTGTCAAGAGGTTAAACTGATGAAATTGAGTCAAATGTGGCATCTATGAAAGCAGGTTGGATACTGCAAGTGTCTAGCAGGTGTTATGTTTAATTCACGGGGAAATTTTGTGTTCATATTTAATTTCTCTGAGAGTAAATACACAAAGGCCTGTGTGTGGGTTCAGAGTTCAGTCCTCTATCAATACAAAATCGAACAAACATATCAGGAAACACGACCAAAGAAGATAAAGAAAAAAAATAGTTAAATGCTACATGGTAAATTTCTGCAACTCCATAAACCATATTCAAGATGCCAAATAGGAAACATACAGCAAATGGTCATACACAAAACCCAGAAATCCAATAGCTTCTTCCTGTATTGAGAAAAGCATTTTTCAGCAATGAATTCCCATTGAGCCAGCAAGGATTTCATCACAAAGATGGAAGACACAAAGTCAACACAATCCAACCCAAATCACCAAGATTAGGCAATATGATGCAAATATGAAGATGAGCATCCACACACCCCACCAAGAAAATCCTTGCAGGATGGACCACCAGCTTAATTATATATAGCTTTGCATTGGGAGATCTGAGAATGAAAATGACATGTGTAAATGGGGTTCTGTAACATTCTGGTAATCCTAGTTTCTCACTTCCAACCCAACCCCACAGCCTTTTTTGTTCATGGCATGCAAGTCAAAATACAACATGCTCCTAGCTGAAACACAGCTTGAGTATCTAGGACATGATCACGTATGGCACGCTATGATTTAAAACTGTATTTTGATAATAAAACATCTTTAAACTAATGAAAACTACTTAGTGGGCTTCCCTTGTTTTGTTTAGCAAGCGAACTGCTGACAGACAAGAGATAGCCTCATTCGTTTTGGCCCCATGCTTGTACGCATGCACAAAATACATACATAAACTGCTCTCAGTCATGTAAACATAATGACATATTATAAAACATCAAGCTTAAACTTACATAGTACACCTTTAAGAGCTGCTGTGCACGAGTTACCTTGCCTTGCTCTTGCATACAGAACGTCCCTTCCAATACACTGGCCATGGCTACACTGCATCATCCTGCACCACAACTGGAGGAGTGCACGCGGCGGCCCCAGACACAAAAACACAAACCGCCGCAATTAACGTGTTCTCCAGTCATTTAATACTGAATAACAAGGATAACATGCAGCCAAGAAAAAGCGATATGCAAGGCTAATAATAATGAAGAACATTATTAGCCCGTACAAGTATAGTATGGTATTTAAGTTAAGGCCAAATATAATAATAAACACCGTAGTAACACTGTTGATGCTTCAACTAAATAGCTAGCTCGGCAATATTGTATCTACAATGGCACAACTGTGCAGCTATAAACCGTGGCGAGACGTGGTTTTTAATCTACGGGTTATCTGAATTCGGCAAACGGCCAAGCTATTAAAACTTTCCCGTTATATGTCTGAAATACCAGACAACGCGTAATAGCAATATCGCTAGCTAGCTACTGTAAGTAAGGAGCAGGAACAATGCATCCTAATTTTGCCTTCTTGGTGTGACTTTGGAAAGTTCATTTTTGAGAAAAACTAGCACACGGGATGTTTGACGTGCGAGAAAACAGCATATGTCACACAGCAGATATCTAAATCCGAAACGCACCTTACCACTAAAATGAGCGAAAAAAAGAAACAGTGGAAGCAATGATGATGCGTTTGACCTCTGAAAACAAAGACATCATTTTACTTTAGATCGCCGTGTTATTGACAAGAAAATATCATTTTGAAGGGCTTCCATTGCTCTGGAGAATTAAGACAAAAGGACGTTGCCCGCATGTGACGCTTTCAATGTAATAGCTAGCTAACGTCCCTGCACTTGTTTTCCCCTCACATCCACCTGTGCTCGTAGCTCATGTTTTACATTTCATTCACGAACTCAATCTAGGCTGCCTTAACATAACGGGAAACTCACCCAAAACCCCGGAGGACGTTTGTTGAGAAGCAGCAGCTGGATCTGTCTTTTCGCCCTCTTGTGATCGGTGTCTGTGCCGTGAGCTCTCGGTGTCAGTGGAGCTGCTTGCGGCTGCAGCGGCGGCTGCTGCTGCCGCTCCCGTCTCGGGCATGCTGCTTCAGTGGGGAATGAGTGCGGATATTGTCGGGGAGACGGGACTGCAATATCGTGTGTCAGGGTAGCATGGATTCCGGCCGGCCGTACCGAATATGGGGTTAAATGGACGTGAGAGTGGAGTGAAGGTTGTTGTGGTTCATCCTGTTTGCAGTGGGATACATGCATACAGCGCTCCGGCGCGAGTCTTACTTTGGAGGAGGGACAAAGAGAGAAAGGGGAAGACAGTTTCACACACACACGCACATACACACAGACTCACTCACACACACGCTGGAACATTTTCATGTTTCTCCTCGCCTTCCAAGAAGAAATTTCAAGCAGCAATGCCGTTTACAGGGGTCGAACGCTGCCAGCCGTCACAGATGATCTAATGCTTTCCATTAATAGAATACTGGACTGTGATGACAAAGATGAACTGGGCAAACGCATGTTGACGGTAGTACGGGGCATACAGGCTGTTATCGTCAGCGTAAACGTAACGACAACATTTAAGCAGCTAACGTGTGATTATTTGAGTTAGGATGAGTTGAACCTCTCTACTGGCATATTAATAGTAAAACATATATACAATAATACCATAGTTTTAAAAAGAAACTATGATGAATAGGATACTTATAGTATTATTATGTTGCATAGTGAAGGCTATAGTAGGCTATGTCCTTTGCCTGTGTTCACCTGTGTTTCCGACGGAGTACTTACCGTGTCAGGCTATGTGAAAAAGTTATTAACCTGTTATTCTACAGCAGCTGGTGGCAGAAGAAACTTCTTAAATAGCAGGGTTACTTCAGCAGGGCACCTTCATAGATGAGGGGCAGCCTAATGAACGAGCACAACCTGTCATGTGGGATTAAGTGGGTTATGATTTATTTATCAACGTAAAAATATCCTCTTGGTTTAATTTTTCATCGAGCCTCGGAGACTGGGTGAAGGTAATCTTCTCTCCTAAGGTCATCAAAATTTACTTTGTATCTCTTTTTGCTGTTCCTCTCCAGTACATAAAATGAATGATATCTGGTGTAAGCAGGACCAAAGAATAATTCATCGTGCATTTTCACTTCCCAGGAAAGGATCATTATAACAATCGGGGTATGTAGAAAATCAACCAAGAACAGATTTCATTCTCTTTTCTGTGCAAACCAGTGCAAACCATCCCAGAAATCAAGATTTGGTCATCCTGATCTTCCTCAGCAAAAACTACACTTTCATGCCTTACAATTTAGATTTTTAAGAAGCCATTCTTGTCTACAGTCTACAGAGTCCAAAGTGTTACAAGTGGTGCAAATTAAAATAACTGGCTTGTAGTTTCCTGGATTAGTGTAATGTGTATCAGTACGTTTATATATTGATAACTCCCTTGCTTATAGTAATCAATTTCTGCTTTCTGAGATGCATAAAAGGCAGGATCACATATTCTAATCCTTATAAATCTTATTTACCTCATAGGATTACACTTTTCATCTTCCATAAATTTATTATAAACTAACATTTTAGCAAACCTCATGAATAAAAAAAAACCTTTGTGTGCAGCTAATACGTTTCTCTCAAGAATATATTTTAGATCTATTTTGTGAAGTCACTTCTGTCTTAAAATCCTATGTAAAGTTCTATTTAATTGTATGGAAACCTGGTTTAAATTTCAGTGCATTTTAAATGATTTTAGATTTTTCATTCACAACTTTGGTCCAGTTCTACAACTTGTAAGCAGTCTATGATGCATATATTCTCTCTCATATTATTTATGTTGGAGAATCTAAAATGAAAGCCCTAACATTAATGTCTGATGACATTAATGTTAAAAATAGCACAAATGTGACCTTGCTGTGATTATAAACCTGCAGTGGCCCTGCTACATCATTCAAATTTTAGCAGCATCATTACAAGACTAACCACACATGCATGCCTGCACCCACGCATACACACACACACAAGCACGTGCACACACACACAAAACAGGTGTATACTTTGCCTCTAGCAGATGATCTTGGTTAATTGCATAAAAACAATTATTTACAACAACTTTGAGTTCATGCAAATTTTGAGGGTATTGACACCTTTTTGTTAATAATTCAGAGGTATATGAAGTAACCTAATCAATGTCTCTTTATTTTTCAAACATTTTTTAAAGGAGGTTGCACAGTGGAACCTTATATTGGGTGAGAGTCAGCGTCACACAGTCTCTCCAAATTGCTAAACATTTTAGATTTTGCATATACCCAATTTTCACCTCATGTCAGAGGTCTATTGAGTACATTTACCTTAAAGCTCTTCCAATTTCCCCCAGTAATGGAATCCAGATATCCTGACTAGAATTGAACAGGTCAGTTCAAGTAATTTTCTGAATATTTGCACTGAGGCTGCAGTGTCCCTCCCTTCTGACTGGCTTCACTCCCCTAAAGTGATGACAGTTCCCATTATGATGACATCTGCCAAAGTAGTCTGAACAATTCTCTTTTTAAAAAAATATATCTTACATATTTAAACAAAGGTTGCATGCTAGTACTAAATGAAATATTAGCAAAGTATGAATTCAAATATAAGGGTACACAAGAAGGATTTAAGTCCTGAATGTGCAAATGTACTGCTGTAACAGGATAAGGATATGACTATCACATGATGTTTTACCAGCGTGAGAAAACAAACATGGTGCTGATGCCTCGTTGAAGGTGGCAGCTTTGTGTTCATGTGCAGACTGATGATGTCAATAATTTGGCATACAGTTTACAGATTGCCCCCAGCTGGGCTCTTCAACAAAAGTGTGTCACCTCTTTTTCGTTTTCCTGGCTGCTGCCTGTAGTAAACCCTCCCCCTCCTGCCTTGTTCAGAGGCAGCCCAACGGCGTAAATTCTGCTTACTCACCACCCCATTGCTGACAGCTGCAAAGATCTGCAGTGAGTCACAGCAGTGTACATGTAGCACTGTAATGTATATGCACTCTGCTGGTACTCCAGTGCCCGTGCAGACTGGAACCCACAGCAATTGGCTGAGATAGAGAGCGTCACCACAACACACAATATCACAATCACTAGGGCTGAAACCACTGTAAGGATCAAAGTGGTGATGGGGAATTACTTTTTTTTCTGAATGATCCACATTTTACAGAGAATTCCAGGCAAAATAAATGATTTCCCCACTTCTTTTTATAGCTCATGTTTGGCTTTATTTTACATTTGCATTCTTCTATACAGTGGTATGTAGGCTGTATTTTCAAATTGAAAAACAACCCATTATCAATTAATTATTAAATATCAACTGCAAAACATCATTTTGAATATTTCTTTTAAAATTTGAGATTCAAATTGAACATTTTTATTTATCTGGTTTATTCCTGAACAAAAATAAATAAATAAATAAATAATAATAATAATAATAATTTGTTAAAACATTGGTTAATATTCAATACTGTAATTTATGACACACTTAACAAAGAGGCTGATTCATTTATTTTGCCATACCACTATGTACCCTGTTCCTGCTAATTGGCTGAAGTTAAACAAGTATGGGATTGGGTACTTGGATGGGAGTACATGGATGGGAGACCTCTTGGGAAAAATATCAGTTGCTGCTGGAAGCGGTGATGGTGGAGCAGTAGGGGGATGATTTTCCCTCTGGTCAACTAAGCCCCAATGCCCCAGTGCAACAATGGGAACACTGTGTTATAGGAGATACCATCTTTCAGATGAGATGTTAAACTGAGGTCCTGACTCACTAAGGTCGTTAAAGACCCCATGACATCCATCACAAAATGTAGGGAATTCCCTGGTCTCCTGGCTAAATTCCCAACCCGAGTGCCTAATCTTCCCCCAATTTAATGGGCTAAAAATTGTTCCCTCCCTCTCCACCTCAGCTGATGTATGGTAAGTGTTCTGGTGCAAAATGATTGCCATGCATCACTACCAATGCTACACATTGATAGTGGTTGAGGTGAGTTTCCCCCTTATTACAGTAAAGTGCTTTATTATTCTTGATGCTTTTATTATTATTCTATAAGCTATATGCTAATATATTTTGCAACTTCCAGGAATTTTTTTAAACTTTCATTGTCCTTTCGGTTACAGTTAAGCTGTGATAGGGGTGGAACTTCCTGATGGCTGGATTAAATAAGAATGAAAGGAGGCCTCTTAAATCTAAAGCATATTTCTGGCACTGCAGGCCTTCAGCTATGAAAATCCTTAAATGTTTCTTAATAAAGACTTTGGTAACCATTTATAATAAAAAAAAAAACAGAATCAGAAGTGTGTGCACTAGCATATTACTCAGTTTCAAAGCATAAAAAGTGTAATGCATACAATGTGTATACATATTACTCTTGTAAACATACACAAAGGCTAATGTAAGATCTAATCAAAATTTGCCATTAGCATTACTTATTGCCAAGCATTAGTAGCTCAAATATATAATTGATTTTGTTACTCTATTATATATCCATTTTGTATAATTTCATTTGCATACTCTGGAAAAACATGCAGACGTGTGTGATTAAGCTTTTAGCAAATCCACCCTGGTAAATGTTCAGTGTTAAGTGAACTCTAATGGAGTTAATATGAGTCCAATATGGACTGAATGTACTATCTGATAGTGAATTTGACATCGATTTAGCACCATTACATTTGATCCTGATTAGGCTCATATGAACTCTGCTGGAGTTAAATTAATGCTGAACATTTTGTGTTTTTTCTCAACCTGAATCTGTTTTGAAACTTTTGGAATAATGGTTTACCATATAATGAGCTCCTTTCTGTAAAATTAACAGGGTTTTAATTGTGTTATTTAGTTTTGGGGTACTATGTTAGACACAAACCTATTTGAGAAATTGTCCATTATAATGTTTCTTGACATACATGAACTGAGTAAGATTATTACATTTATTTAAATGTTCTTTTGGATTTAAAAAAAAATGGGCAATAGTTTTGTATGAAACACAGCTCTAAGACTCCCCAAATAATAATAACAACAACAAAAACAACAATGACGGCGACAACAACGACGTCAACAACAACAATAATAATGTACATCACAATTCACTTCATAAATTGATTCAATACTTTCTTGTAGAAAGAAAGAAAAAATATGTGAACAAATGAAAGAAATGACAGCAAATACCAATATATGGTTAGCGACTGAAAAACTTCTCAGATTTCAGATAAATTTATTTCACTTTGTCGGCCATTCAAAAATGAAATCAGTCATAATCTGTGTTTCTTAATCAAATAAACTCAGTTGCTCATATGGGACATGGAGCTAATTATAACACGTAATCACTTAAGGATAGGAAAATAATCATTTGGTCTGATAAACTGGTAGTAATTTGAGTGCCAACCCATCTGCTCAATGCATTAGAGTTCAGAGGAACCTAAATTATTGTGCACAACATCGGCTACAGAAGGCTTATCATTAAATTAAAATATAATTCATTAAAAGTGCCTACCTTAAACAACTTGGTCACCTTAATCCGATTAAATAAAATTGCATGTTAATATTACAATAAATAAACAGTAATAATAATACTATTATTATTATTATTATACTACACTGGTTTTATCTGACACACCATTGGCTACATTTCTGAATGCATATGTATCTAATACATTTGGCTTCTGCGCTACAGTATATCCATTTTATGAGAGGGGGTTCGCTCCAAATGCACTGAACCTTTACAGATTAGCATGGATGCGTATCTTCGCTGACATAACAAACAAGCCTCACCTTCAGATTTTACAATGCTTGGTAAATAAATTATGTTTCACGTTTCCAACATAGTCACATGAGTTAAAACAAACAGAAAACGATATTGCACTTATATATTTCTCTGATGATCGAGGTCAAGGTGAATTGTAACGCGCAAAATAATGGATAACGTGCGGTATTATCACTGCCAATTCTTGACTATTATTGGCTATATTGGCGAGTTTTAAACAGAAACACTAAATGATGTATCTTAAAATAAACATAGTTTTAACGCTCGATATTCTATGAAGGAAAAGGTTTATCATTAATACGGTCCACGCCATTACAAGAAGCATAATAACGAGCCTTTTGAGCAAATTAATGAACGGTTGATATCATAGATAACTGTATCAATAGGGAAACAATTCGACAACACACAAGTGGGAACCCTTTATTGATTGACAGTGCATAGACGAATAAAATTCGTAAACCCTTCATGACGTAAAGCATAGACCAATCAACGGAATGCAGAGTGGCGTTGTACACCAATTGAATGTAACCGATCGAACAGGGTCAGGGGCGAGCTGTGCGTACTATGTTAGCGACTCTAGATTCTATAAGTTTGAAGCTCGTTTTTCTGAAATACAACAGCAATTTTTGTGCTTGTGCTCATTTAGCATAACTATCTCTTGATTCCACGTAATGAAGTCTTTGAAATGAGATGTAACACCACTCTGTGGCTTGGACGTTGCATTTAGCTGGCTAGCAACATACAATGGTAAAAGTAATTGACATTTAGTGCTAGATGCTAGCTAGCTATATGGATAGCCAGTTGAGTGGAAGTCACACAACCATAAGAATTGAAGGGTTCATATTGGTACGGAGGGACTGACAAATGTTCCAATTTATTTCTGGATCGCTGCGGAGAAGGTCGTCCTTCATTATAAAGGGATTAAGGTTTGTTTAGGCTTTTTTGGTCACCAGTACAAACAGTTATTCTTTGGTACATTTTTATCTGATATAGTTGTCAATCATACTAAATCCGTGTCGTTTAATTCTTTGTGGTATTGTTTGACAAGAGTCCTCATGCAGTTCTTGCTTTTAATGTGCTTTCAGCTTACCCATGAACGCGCTATTTGGATAAAGAAAACTTTGTGTCTCTAAAAATGTTATATTTTTATTTATGGAATATCACGATAACAATACATTTTACGCTTTTGTACAGGGGTAATCCATCGAAGAATCTGTGCAGCAGTAGCATTTGTGACGCTGATACCATCTTTGCGCTGTCCTCTGGCCATGGGAGATGTGGTGTGGCTGTGGTGCGTGTTAGCGGCCCCGCCTCTGGTCTAGCTCTAAGCAGACTGGCAGGCCGGGCACACAGCCGTACTGTTCCACGTACTGCGCACCTTTGCAACTTAGTTGACCCTCGTTCCCAGGAGCTGCTTGACAGGGGACTGGTCCTCTGGTTCCCAGGTCTGCCTTCAGCTAAAACTGATCAAGCAATAAAAACATCAATGAATCTCTTTTTATATTCTCTCTCTCTCTCTCTCTCTCTCTCTCTCTCTCTCTCTCTCTCTCTCTCTCTCTCTCTCTCTCTCTCCCTCTCCCTCTCCCTCTCCCTCTCCCTCCCTCCCTCCTCTCACAAATACAAGCACATAGGCCTAAACATACACACAAACTACTGTGCTCAGATAATTTTGATGATATAGCAATATTTTTTTTACTTTAGGTCCTCGCAGTTTCACAGGAGAAGACAGTGTGGAGTTTCACATCCATGGTGGTCCTGCTGTAATTAGCGGGGTCTTACAAGCCTTAGGTGAGTGTAGGAGTAAGAGGTCTAATAACAAGTCTCGGAGAGTTGTTCAGTATGTCCAATTTCTCTCCCCTCTTCCATGTAATACGTATCTTGACTCGAAACCACTAATGAAGAGACATTTCTGTTGGAGTTGGAATCTTGTGGATTTGACTCTCTGGAAGCCTGTGTTGGTGGCTTTGACCTGGCAGTCCTTCACTAGATGGCAGTGGTGTACCAGTTGGTATCAGAATTTGATGCTTTGACATCTGGATTGTTGCACTGGAACAGCTCAGGCATTTTTGCACGTGTCACTATGTAGTCCACGTGTTTGTTTTTGTGAGACGCATTAAGTCTCTGACCCTTGACTTATTTCACTCATTTGCGTCTGTTCCAGATTTTAAAAGTATTGTGATCTCCCACATTTATTTGAAATCCTTTTTTACCACACAGCAAAATTAGTTTGTAGCGACAGTCTGTGGAACTCTCGGGGGTGTAAAAACATCATTACAACATCTACCAGATTTTCAGTTTTAATTGGTATGATCCTCCTCATGCACAGTAAAATGTCCAGCTTTAATTCGACACCAACTGAGTACATATGAGTCCAATTGGGACAATGTGTACTCTGTGAGTGTTGATTTAACACGGAACATTTTACTGTGTGCTTGTTTTGGTGTTTTCCCCCAAACTGAAGAGACCTCACAATCCTGGTGAGCCTCATTGTAGGTACTGTGCTCATCAGGGGGCTTGCCCGGGGTTCGACCTGCAGAAGCCGGGGAGTTCACAAGACGAGCCTTCCATGCCGGGAAGCTGGGCCTCACGGAGGTGGAGGGACTTGGTGACCTGATTCACGCGGAGACGGAGGCCCAGAGGAGGCAGGCTCTCCGACAGATGGCTGGAGACCTGGGTCAGCTCTACCATGAGTGGAGCCAGAGGCTGATCAGGGTAAAAGGGCTCCCACTGAGGTCCATACAGCATCGCAGCATATCCTACCAGTGCCTCAATTACGTAAGGCCTTTCCAGGTCTTCGATAAAGATCTTGTTGAACTATATGCAT
Source organism: Anguilla rostrata (assembly GCF_018555375.3). Lineage (NCBI taxonomy): Eukaryota > Metazoa > Chordata > Actinopteri > Anguilliformes > Anguillidae > Anguilla > Anguilla rostrata. The sequence goes on along the minus strand of NC_057936.1, from coordinate 23,643,192 downwards.
CATATGTTTTTCTTGAAAACACAAAGAATATTTTCCTGCTTTTTCTACAAATACTTCAGCCAGCTAATCAGCACCTGTTGTTTCAACAATTTGTTATTTCCTTCCCAAAGCTGGTGTGCTTTTTCTGTATTTTGGTGCCAGAAGGTAATTATGCTCACAGCTGCGGTGTAATTTTTCGAGCAGCCCCATTTTGTGTCACTCCTGTCTTGGCAGGGAGTGGGGTCTACAGAGAATAGGGCCCTAGGCTGGCCAGAGACAGGGCAGGAGACAGGATATCCTGGCCTGGGTGCGAGCCAGACTGCTGTGGACACGCTGAGACCCCCAGAGAGATGTGGGGTGCGGAGTGATCCCGCCCTGAGACCTGGCTTGTTTGCCGGCGTTCTGTAAATGCTCCCGTAACTTTTTCTCAGCGGGTGCTAATTCGAGAGTTCCTGAGGATACGTGTTTTTCAAAAAATGCTCTCTCTTTTTGTTATTCAGATTTCTATAAAAGTCACAGATTATACCCTGCTGGAATCCCCCACTCCTTAGTTGAGTGAAAAAAAATGATACCAACCAAATCTCTACTCGGCACACACAGGCTGTGTAACAGCTTCATAATGGACTGGTATCCTGTCCAGATGGCACAAAGTAATTTTGAATTTTTTTAAATCAATCAAAAGGTGCTCGTCTAGCACGTATTGAAATATCTGTGGCTAATTGCAGGGACCATTTTAAAGGCTTCATAAACAACATCTTCCCATTGTCTTCCTGTTATTTCTAAAGTTTGTTCTCTTGTAAAATTAATTTAATTCTATTCTACTCTAGCTCCATAGTAATGAACAGCCTGAATGGCACTTTCTTAATAAATGCACACTTTTTAAAAACATGACTTCCACTTTAATTTCTCTGTGCATTTTTCATTAATTGAATTTTGAAGCCATTATTTTTGTCGATTGCATCTGTGCTTTATCTAAATTGGATTAAACTGCATGCGTAAATGCATTTTATCATAACACATGTAATATATTGATTCTTATTTGAAGTGTGAATCTAGTTTTTGTTTGCAGTAATATTCTTTTTGTCACACATTGTTGCCTTGCATTAGTAAATCTACTGAGTGAACAACAGGAACTTTTGCACCTTTTGCCTGGTTTGGTCTTCAATCTGTAAATTATATTCTGTCCAACAGTGCTTGGCTCACATCGAGGCTTACATAGACTTCAGTGAGGACGAGCTTATCGAGGATGGGGTCTTAAACCAAGGTAAGTTTCCATCGATGGAAAACAAAAAACCCATCACTGGGAGAAATTCCCAAGGGTTTGGTTTAGTCTTCCTGTTTGCTGTTAGCGTGAGTGAGTGACTGCGACTGTGAAGAGAAGAGAAGATAGAGATCAAACTGCTGAAAAGACAGTTTCCTTGAGGATGTTGGGAGAAAGGGCCATGGGGACCAAGCGTGGCATTAGTCTCATCTTCAAAGCATGCCACAGGGTCCGTACACAGGATTTGACGGCCAGCAAACGGCACCTTAAAACCCAACCAATTCACTCCCTTTCCCACTTTTTTGTGAACTGACAAACATTCCTCTGTGTTTGTCACTACTTTGTGAGTGTGACGGTAGCTGACAAATTCCTCGTCATTTGATTTGTCACCCGCAGTCACAAAGCAGGGTTTGTGCAATGTGCAGATTACAGCACGTACAACATTGGCTTGGTGTCACTAGCAACGTATTTAGCAAAGTTCAAAAACTGTCCTTTCAACACTAAGGGCTGTATATGCCTACAGTGTTCCCCAGTAATGTTGAGAATGTGTTTTTGTTTTTTTAAATGATTTGAATAGTGACAAGTGTTTAGAGGTCAGCCAGCTGTATAAGACCTCAAGTCTCATTGATTTAAAACTGGTGTCACTATAGCATCTCAGAACGTTTTCATCGATGCGTCCGTTTAATTATTACTCTCAAGCTAGTTTGAGATTAAGATTTATATAACCATAGAAATAATAATGGAATGTATTTATAGACACCTTTAATCTGATGATCTCAAAAAACATTATAGGGAAGGAAGGAAACTCACCTCATTCTTAGGCAACCTGGATATCCTGCAGTATATTATAAATATGCAGACATTTTTTAAATATAATGATAAATATAGTTCACTTTAATTTCAATATGTTCAATTTCTATGAGGGCATCCATCACCAATGTGAAGTGGAACGATTTTGGTAATAATTGTGTAGGCATGGCTCAAAAAATGATTCACACTGGAGGTTATATTTAAATGCACTTTATCCATTATTTTAAACTTGGTATGAAATTTGGCAACAGGAGAGACAAACTGTCGTTTGGAGAAATATGGAATGAATGGAGTGAAATGTGGACACATAAGTGTAACTTTGACCACCAGTGTGAGGGCTGGTCAGGAAGAGGACCTGGGGTTGTACTGCTCCCTATGCAGTGACATCCTCACCTTTTTTATCATTCCCAGTGGACATCTCTGTGTCCCAGCTCCAGAAGGAGGTGGAAAGACATCTGCAGGATGGGCGGAGGGGAGAGAGGCTTCGCAGTGGCGTCCAGGTGGTCATTGCTGGAAAGACCAATGCAGGGAAGAGCAGCCTTCTGAACATCCTTTGTAAGTGGCTTAGGCTGAGAATACAAGACGCTGTCGCCTGCTGATACAATCTAGTTTTCATGTTTAGAGTGACTGTCAGGTGGTTTTGCATTACAGTTTACATTCCGCCGCAATAGTTTAGTTGCTTGTGTTTTCAGCTTGTTTTTCAAATTCATGGGGAGAATTTTGTCGATACCATCAGGTAGGTCCAATTTTTAACACCCAGATTCTCCAAAATGGCTGACCCTATGCAGTTTGGAACTAGACCTAGAAAAATCATCCACCTATTGTCTGCTCTGCTCCTTGTGCAAAGCTGCTGACGGTCCATCCACCATTGGCTCCCCCAGTGCCACTGATTGACAGTTGTCTTATTTGACAGGGCCTCTTTGTTGCCGTGGTTCCTCTGTGTTGTGTTTCGTTGCGAGAAATGAGTGAGCTACCAGGACCGGTGCTCAGACTGGGAAGAGCTTTTGAGAGAAGAAGAAGTTCTTCTGGTTTTTTAGCATTATTAGAAATTTCTGATAATGCAGCCTATGACATTGACTGGAATTATATGTGGATGATCTAAGTCTTATCTTTTATGTACATAAAACATCCAATGCCCAAGCTACACTGAGTAACTTGAAAATAAGTATCCACGAAAACCATCTTTAAGGGGAAAATGCAAAACCCTATCTCTGATATTCATCAGAGAACTGCCCGCCCCTCATCTTCTCCACATCTCAGGCCTAACGGTCTGTACAGTACTGGGTGGCATACTGCAGTCAGACTTGCAGTGGAACAAACAGGTTATAGAATACTTCTGCTAAGGTAAACACAAAGCTGTTCTGTCACTGTCTCCAAAGATGACCTTGTCACAGTTTATACAGATTATGTACACGCTATGCTGGAATAGCATCAGCCTGGCAGGGGAATTTTATACTAAATCTAAATCAGGAGAAGTGGCGCTTGTTCAGAAATGTGGAGGTAGGATCATCCAGGGAGGAGCCTACTCCAGTTACACCCATGCCATCCACGCCTCTTGCTGTTGTTGCCCATGCTGAGGGCGAGAAAGTGTGCCATCAGCATGGGCCAAAGAATTTGCCATCAGTCTCTTTGACTCATTCTTTAGAAACTGGCTATCCCCCTTCCGGGAGCTAACAACAGGAAAACAGACGAGAAGTCAACGCAGGCTCCAGTTACTGAAAGCAAAAAACTACAGATGCAAGAGGTCTCCAATTCTGTGTTTATAGAAATAATAATCGTAAGATTTTTAAACATTTCAAATAACTTCTTTTTTTTTAACATATAATTGATTCCTGTTTCCTGCATCCCTTTAAAACATTCCTTGGCTTCAGGTGTTTTAAATTTTACAGTTTTTAAAAACATCCTTTTGGATGTGCCCATTATAACTTGTTTGTCTTTGTCTATTTATTGTATTTCATGATTTCCTTGTATGTTGTTTTTAACATTTTCTTTTTGTTTTTCAATGCCCATGAATTTCTGTTTCTATGTGAACTGCTATGTGGGTAGCCTGAATAAAATAAAAAGTAAGCATCAGTGTAAACAAATTGCATTAGGAAAAGAAATGGTAATAAAACACTACTAAGGACTGTTTAGAGTGGCTGAAGTTCAACTTCTCACAGTTAAAGTCTGTTTTTATCAGCCATTTAGATTAGGGCCTGTTATTGTTTCCTGTAGACACTGGTCTTCTCCCAGAAGCATGTGCACCCAGATGTCTGCTTATTTATTACATGTCAGAGGTTGTTTGGCTTGGGATGTGGCGGAGTTCCTGCACGTTGGGGGAGCTCTAGGCTCAGTGACTGAATCAGATGCTGTTTATCACTGAACCTCTACTATGGGTGATGGAGGAAGCAAGAGCAGTTGGCATGAGTTACGGGATGAATTTAGTTGGATAAAATTTAAGTTTGGTGAGAGTTAGTCTTAGCAGCTGCGACAGAGGATGAAAATATGGGGGGGGGGGGGGCTGGGGGTAACTGGACAGGTCTGCAGGGTCTCTGGTTTTTGTGCCATCTTCTCTCTGTTGCCCGTAATGCGGTCCTGTTGGCACAGAGGGAAGCAGTCACCCAAGGGTTGAGAGAGCCTTCCTGGTCTGCTGACAGGGGGACAGAGCGAACTGAGCATTGAAGATAAAGAGGAGAAGAGTGTGGCTGCAGCAGTATCAATAGATAACTGGGAGAAGGGCTCTAGATTCCTAGCTATTCACCTGTCCAATATTACAGTTTGGAGTACACCAAATGTGGTGATTGGATTTACTGGTAGGGATCTCTGTGTTTTAGGATGCTGAGAGGGAAACTGAAGTATTGACTGGTTTGTGCTGTTTTATTTCACCCAGGTCAGCGTCCTGTAGCCATCGTGTCTCCGGTTGCTGGGACCACCAGAGACGTGGTGGAGACGCATCTGGACATCAGCGGCTTTCCCGTCCTGCTGAGTGACACCGCTGGCCTCAGAGACTCCCTGGACAGCGTGGAGAGAGAGGGAGTGCGCAGAGCCAGAGAGAGGTAGAGCACAGAGAGAGGGAGTGTGCAAAGAGCCAGAGAGAGGTAGAGCACAGAGAGAGGGAGTGTGCAAGAGGCCAAGAGCAGGTAACAGAGAGAGGGAGTGTGAGATAGGAGAGTAGGAAGAAGAGGGGATGTGAGAGCAGGAGAGTAGGAACAGAGAGGGGAGTGTGAGAGTAGAGAGCTAGGGAACAGAGAGAGGGGGAGTGTTGTAGAGTTGGGAGAGCTAGGAAAGAGGGAAGTGAGAGTTAGGGAAGCAGGGAACAGGGAGGGTGTGTAGAGTTAGGGAGAGCTAGGGAACAGAGAGGGAAAGTGTGTAGAGTTAGGAGAGCTAGGGAACAGAGAGGGAAGTGTGTAGAGTTAGGGAGAGCTAGGAACAGAGAGGAAAGGTGGATGTGTAGAGTTAGGGAGAGCTAGGGGAACAGAGAGGAAAGTGTGTAGAGTTAGGGAGAGCTAGGAACAGAGAGGGAGTGTTAGAGTTAGGAGAGCTGGGAACAGAAGGAGTTGTTTAAGTTATGGAGATCTAGGGACAGAGGGATGTGTAAAAGTTTAGAAGCTAGGACCAGAGGAAGATGTAGAGTTGGAGCTAGGGAACAGAGAGGGGGAGTTGTGATTTATGGGAGCTAGGAACAGGAGAAGTGTGTAGTTAGGAGAGCTAGGAACAGATGGGGGAGTGTGTAGAGTTAGGAGAGCTAGGGAACAGAGGGAAAAGTTGAAAGATTAGGGAGAGCTAGGGAACAGAGAGAAGGGGGTGGTGTATGAGTTAGGAGAGTCTAGGGAACAAGTGAACGTGGTAGAGTTAGGAGACTAGGGAACAGAGAGAGGGGGGAGTTGGTCGTGAGTTAGGGGAGCTAGGGAACGAGAGAAGAAGTGTGTGAAGAGTTAGGGCAGACTAGGAACAGAGAAGGGGAAGTGCTTAGAGTTCGGGAAGCTAGGGACAAGATAAGTTGGTAATTAGGAAGCTAGGAAAGAGTAGGGATGTGTAGAGTTAGGAGAGCTAGGAAACAAGAGAGGAAATGTGTGTTATTTAGGGTAGCTAGGACAGACGGTGGGTGTGGAACGAGTTGTGGGAGACTGGAACAGGGGGGAGTGTGTAGAGTGGAGAGCTGGACAGGAGAGGGGGAGGGGTAGAGAGTAGGGAAGCACAGAGAGGGAGTGTGTAAGTAGGAGAGCTAGGACAGAGAGAGGGAGTGTAGAGTAGGAGAGCTAGGGAACAGAGAGAGGGGAAGTGTGTAGAGTAGGGAGCTTAGGGAACAGAGAGGGAAAGTGTGTAGAGTTAGGGAGAGCTAGGAACAGAGAGAGGGAGTGTGTAGAGTTAGGGAGAGCTAGGGAACAGAGAGGGAAAGTGTGTAGAGTTAGGGAGAGCTAGGGAACAGAGAGAGGGGAGTGTGTAGAGTTAGGGAGAGCTAGGGAACAGAGAGGGAAGTGTGTAGAGTTAGGGAGAGCTAGGGAACAGAGAGAGGGGAGTGTGTAGAGTTAGGGAGAGCTAGGGAACAGAGAGAGGGGAAGTGTGTAGAGTTAGGGAGAGCTAGGGAACAGAGAGGGAAAGTGTGTAGAGTTAGGGAGAGCTAGGGAACAGAGAGAGGGGAGTGTGTAGAGTTAGGGAGAGCTAGGGAACAGAGAGGGGAAAGTGTGTAGAGTTAGGGAGAGCTAGGGAACAGAGAGGGAAGTGTGTAGAGTTAGGGAGAGCTAGGGAACAGAAGAGGGAGTGTGTAGAGTTAGGGAGAGCTAGGGAACAGAGAGAGGGGGAGTGGTAGAGTTAGGGAGCTAGGGAACAGAGAGAAGTGTGTAGAGTTAGGGAGAGCTAGGAACAGAGAGAGGGGAGTGTGTAGAGTTAGGAGAGCTAGGGAACAGAGAGGGAAAGTGTGTAGAGTTAGGGAGAGCTAGGGAACAGAGAGAGGGGAGTGTGTAGAGTTAGGAGAGCTAGGGAACAGAGAGGGAAAGTGTGTAGAGTTAGGGAGAGCTAGGGAACAGAGAGGGAAAGTGTGTAGAGTTAGGGAGAGCTAGGGAACAGAGAGAGGGGAGTGTGTAGAGTTAGGGAGAGCTAGGGAACAGAGAGAGGGAGTGTGTAGAGTTAGGGAGAGCTAGGGAACAGAGAGAGGGGGAGGTGTAGAGTTAGGGAGAGCTAGGGAACAGAGAGAAGGGGAGTGTGTAGAGTTAGGGAGAGCTAGGGAACAGAGAGGGAAGTGTGTAGAGTTAGGGAGAGCTAGGGAACAGAGAGAGGGGGAGTGTGTAGAGTTAGGGAGAGCTAGGGAACAGAGAGGGAAAGTGTGTAGAGTTAGGGAGAGCTAGGGAACAGAGAGGGAAAGTGTGTAGAGTTAGGGAGAGCTAGGGAACAGAGAGAGGGGGAGTGTGTAGAGTTAGGGAGAGCTAGGGAACAGAGAGGGAAAGTGTGTAGAGTTAGGGAGAGCTAGGGAACAGAGAGAAGGGGAGTGTGTAGAGTTAGGGAGAGCTAGGGAACAGAGAGAGGGAGTGTGTAGAGTTAGGGAGAGCTAGGGAACAGAGAGAGGGAAAGTGTGTAGAGTTAGGGAGAGCTAGGGAACAGAGAGAGGGGGAGTGTGTAGAGTTAGGGAGAGCTAGGGAACAGAGAGAGGGAAAGTGTGTAGAGTTAGGGAGAGCTAGGGAACAGAGAGGGAAAGTGTGTAGAGTTAGGGAGAGCTAGGGAACAGAGAGAGGGGGAGTGTGTAGAGTTAGGGAGAGCTAGGGAACAGAGAGGGAAAGTGTGTAGAGTTAGGGAGAGCTAGGGAACAGAGAGGGAAAGTGTGTAGAGTTAGGGAGAGCTAGGGAACAGAGAGGGAAAGTGTGTAGAGTTAGGGAGAGCTAGGGAACAGAGAGAGGGGGAGTGTGTAGAGTTAGGGAGAGCTAGGGAACAGAGAGAGGGGGAGTGTGTAGAGTTAGGGAGAGCTAGGGAACAGAGAGAGGGGGAGTGTGTAGAGTTAGGGAGAGCTAGGGAACAGAGAGAGGGGGAGTGTGTAGAGTTAGGGAGAGCTAGGGAACAGAGAGAGGGGGAGTGTGTAGAGTTAGGGAGAGCTAGGGAACAGAGAGGGAAAGTGTGTAGAGTTAGGGAGAGCTAGGGAACAGAGAGAGGGGGAGTGTGTAGAGTTAGGGAGAGCTAGGGAACAGAGAGGGAAAGTGTGTAGAGTTAGGGAGAGCTAGGGAACAGAGAGAGGGGGAGTAGAGTTAGGGAGAGCTAGGGAACAGAGAGAGGGAGTGTGTAGAGTTAGGGAGAGCTAGGGAACAGAGGAGGGGGAGTGGTAGAGTTAGGGAGAGCTAGGGAACAGAGAGAGGGGAGTGTGAGAGTTAGGGAGAGCTAGGGAACAGAGAGAGGGGGAGTGTGTAGAGTTAGGGAGAGCTAGGGAAGAGAGAGAGGGGGAGTGTGTAGAGTTAGGGAGAGCTAGGGAACAGAGAGAGGGGGAGTGTGCAAAGAGTCAAACACCCAAAAGTCAGCCGTAGACATAACATTTGTATGTAATCTAGTCGATAAACAACAGGGGAATAACAGCTTTGAGAGAATTTACTACTTGACAGAGGCATTTATCAGCATTAATATTGTTGACTCAGTGGTGCACTGAATAACAAACTGGATTTTCAAAACCCATTGTCTGTTTTCGATATCTCTAGGTTATCGTGTACTCTTTTTCACATATTATAAAAACAAATGGGACATCAGAAGACAAATATCTCCTGTGGCTGTCATTTATAATTTGGTTTCCAGAACAGTAAGTGATGAAGTGTTGCACATTTTTTCTTTAAAACTACCCATATGCATAAAAGCTTCACTTGTGGTAAATACAGGATTTATTGAGACAATTAATATTCCACAATGTGATGATCTTTGTTTAAGAAGCTGGAGAGGAGACCATAGCAACCTCACGGTGCTGCACATTACAAAAGAAGTAAAGTGTTTATAAGGGCCCTGCCCATAACCTGCATGTTAATGTAATGAATCCAATGTTTTCTTTTTAAGGAAAAGTATGAATTATTGCACAGTATAAACAAATGTTGGAGGTCTCGTATTTTTACCTCTACAATTTCCACTTACATAATATTTCCTCCAGTAGGGCAAAGTTGGTTCAGACTGTCCTGTGGTGGTCAAACTTGTTGATTTAGGACATCTGCTTCCACTGTTTACTGTTTTCGAAGCGAAGCATCAACACAGGAGAATTTTCCCTGGTCTTTGCATGGCTGGCGGGACAGGGGCGAGCCTGGCATGTAGGAAGCGCGGTGTACTCTCGCGCCGAGGTGGGAGTGTTGGTGCCGCGAGCCAAGAAGGGGCCCCGGGCTTCGTGACCTGGAGCAGGAAGGAGGTAGCAAGAATAAGCGTCCGTTCTCCCCCCGCAGGGTGGAGCAGGCAGACCTGACACTGGCTGTTCTGGACGCCACGCACCTTCCAACAACGCACCGGGGAGTACCCGACTTCCTCTCGAGCCACCTCAGGACTCTGCTGCCCGGCGAAGAAGACCCGGAGGCTGCCGCGAGGCGGTGTCTGCTGGTGCTCAACAAAAGCGACCTGCTTACCGAGGAGCAGGCGGCCGAAGTGCAGAGCGCCCTGGCTCGGGCGAGAGGTCTGCCCCCTGCCTGCCTCATGTCCTGCCAGACAGGTCACGGGCTGGATGGCTTCATGGAGGCCTTGCTAAGACAAGTCAAAGCCCTGTGAGTTTTTTGTTGGGAGTTGGAGTGGAAGTGTGACCTTTGTATATGTGTATGCACTGGTTCTTAAATTTTTAAATACCGCCATACGAATTAGAAATACTTTTTAATATCGGGACCCAAATTAGAAATTTAGTACCTTTCAGGGACACATCAAATACACCTACCAGCATAGCCTAGGGGACTACAGATTCATACCAGGAACCACCTCAACCGCCTCCTATTTTGGGTCCTGACCCGTAGTTTAAGAAACACTGAGGATGTGTACGTATGATTTTGTTGGGGACTTGTTTGTTGATTTGTTTGTTTGGGAGTGTTAGCCTGGTCTTTGTATATGTTTTTTGTTTTATGGGCGATTTCATTTTCACTTTGACTCGAGGTATGCTGTTTCTGTCCCAGGTGTGGAGACCCCCTTAGTGGTTCCCCCAGTCTGACCCAGGCCCGTCACCGTGCCCATCTCCAGCAGTGTGTGCAGTCCCTGGGGCAGTATCACCACTATCGGGATCTGGACCTGGCATTGGCTGCAGAAGGGGTCCGGTTGGCCCTCACCAGTCTGGGCAGGATCACAGGCAAGGTGGGGGCGGAGGAAATCCTGGATGTCATCTTCAGGGACTTCTGCATAGGAAAATAGGCAGCTTGCCAAGGCCCGAACCGAGACCGTGACATGCGGTGGTCAGTTGAGACGATTGAATATTGTTGGTTTCTGTTTTGGGGATTGGAGCTAATAAACAGTCTCAGTTACTGCTTGCCTCTCCATGAGGACCTCAATGCAGAACTTGAGGAGTAAGTTGAGTATTAGCTTTTTCATTTCAGAAGTGCCTCTTGCGAAAATGCTATAAAAGACCTTGCGCTTTGTGTCTTTTGACGTGAGCCATGCACTCAGTTACGCAGGAAAGGGACTTTTCAGAAGCAGAAGCACAATGTCCTTTGTTCCCCTGTCAATCTGGCCTTGATTAAATATTTATGCTTCCTCAATGACCCTTTCACCCCTCTTCCCAAGTTTATTCCTCACTGCTGCCTCTGACGGCATCTCCTCCTCTGTAGAGCTTGGCTCGGCTCAGCATGGTGTACCTTCAAACCTTCCTCCAGTTCACCCCAGGGACATGTTCACATGTTCTTTTCATCTGCTGATTGATTAATTGAAGGGCTTTGCATGAGACAGCTGGTCTAAAATAAGAACATGTGTTTGCGTGTTGCTGTACTGGTTACGTTGGTGATTCCTTGGAATGCCAGAAAAAACAAACAATGTGTGGAATATCTGGAATATTCTTTTGTTGCCTGTGTGAAATTCTGTTTTGAGCCTTTGAAATCTTTATGTAAAGGGGCATTCCATAAATATATAAACAAAATAAATCCGCAAATAACATAAGAATCCTTTCTTTTGTCATACTGTAGGTTGTATTGTGTGTGGTATTGCAGTTCTTTAGGTCTCTTTGTTAAATTGTTTTGTGTCATGCCTGGCCGACTGTCTTTTTTGTATTTAAAATAACAAAATTATATCTTATGGACAAATAACTCTTAATACAATCATATGATCAGTTTTAGAAATATTATTTAATTAGTGCATCCCCTTATTCAGTGGCTGACCAAAATCCCATAGGTTGCATATTATATATTCATATTATATATTTCCATTTGTACTACTGAATTATTTAACTACATGACCAGGAAATTGATATGTTTGACTTTAAAGGTGTATTGATTCAAACTGTGGGTGAATGTGTTCCCATCTGATGTATAGGTTAAAAAATATGCAATAAAACAAGCATAACGTTTTTAAGATTGCATGAGAATATTATTACCATATTCCATTTAGATTTTGTGTACAGTCTGCACAAGTCGTAAAATTTTTTTTAAATGGAATTGTTTGTTTTACTGTACTGAAAACAGGCTTTTAAGGAAGTGAGAAGTATGAATACAGGAGCTGGGTGTCTGTATCTGTGATTTATGTGGCAGGTGTAGTGAGAAGGAACGCGGCACAATCAAAACCGCTGTGCTGGGGGGTGGGTGGTGGGGGGGGGGGGTGATGGGGAGGTTAGGGTTAGGGAGCCTCCTTGACTCTACCCCTGCCCACCCTCACAGTTTACTTGGGGGCAAGCCTGGGGTCTGACTGCACGGAGTGGAAAAACACTTGCTGTTTAACAAAGGATATCCTGGAGGGGACGCTCCCTCACCTGACTGCCATTCGTCAACGGGCGCCCAGGTCCTCCGCTGGGAACTTGTTTTTTTAATCTCCATACATTATTCCCTCTTGCGTTACTCAAAACAGGAAGATGTATATGAACTCTGCAAATTGTTTGGTGGGGTTATTTGTAGTGATTGGTTCCTATGAGAAGCTGTGTTGTCAGCAGCACCCCTTAACTAGTACCGCAATGATGCTGCACGCAAGTTGTTGACGGCTCTGGAGGATGGGGCATCCCGTTAGGATGAAATTCTGCGTGTAATTTGGTTGTATACCATACTTGAGGGAGAACAGTGAAAAACTCAAGCCACATTTTCTATCAGTCAAGCCAAAGAGGTCCAAGTTCACTGGCAGTCCTAGAGCCTGAGTTTTTAACATGGTGCTTTGCATATTTTTTATATTTAGGGGCTGAGGGTGATAGGAGAGGGTTATGTCCTCTTTATGTTTTCCCTGCCAATATAAAGTTCTATCCAATAATATTCAATTGTTATACACTGCATATATAGTTGTATAAGTATAGAAAATCTGGTTAGGTCTACATGGAGATCTCTGAGGTTTGGTAGATGATCTTCATTCAAGTTTCTCTATACACAGCTACATAAACACTCAAAAAAGCAGGAGATATTGAAGAGTCAGAGAAAGTTTATAAAAATAATTTTTAAAAAAAACAGTTATTTGTAATTTCACTGGATTTAGCTGTTCCTAATAAATATATTAGGAATAGCTTTAAATAGTTTTTATTCAGCTGTGAAGTTACCGGATAAACTGAAAGTGGAATTAGTGGTGTCTCAGGAAATATTTGTTAATAGCTGACTGAATGTTTATACAGTACGAATTGCTGAATCTGTAGAACTTAGAAATGTGCAACGCAGCATTTTCTGTATTCACTGCAGATACAAATGTTGTTACTGCAAGAATGAAATATCAGATTCAGATCTGAACCTAAGTGATGCACATACATTATTCACCTGAAAAATATCCATCGTGTATCTTCAGACAAACAAACCCACTCTTTTTTTGCGGTGTCATCATTTTAAATTCATGCACAAAATAGTTTTATGTGTTTCACAATTATTTGTGTATTATAGATAGGATTATGAAATATGTATGATCACAAAAAGATCTATGATTGCAGAACTAGCTAAAGATTTTATATCTTTAACATTTTATTGCACATTCTTTTACAGTAGGTCAAATGCAATTTCAGTGAGAGAGGTTGTATATTTAAGTTCAGGTTGCAAGGATGGAACAAGCTTGTTGGCACAAAAAAATTACCTGTTTGTGCATGGAGACAGGGAGATGTGGGTGTTTCTCTGTGAAGGACCAAACACGACCATTACTCTTCAGAACACAAGGTCACAGGCTAGACCAGTACTATAAGCAACAGAGTAGGTCTTTGTGTTTTGCTTCCCAAAATATACTTTACAAATCTGATGGATTGTTCTGTTGTACGTAAAGGTAGATGGGAACTGACTGCTATTTAAAAATGATTTTAGGACTTTAAGATGACTTTAGGATGACTGTAGGACATCCAACCATGCTGTTTGTGAGATACTGTTCTAGTGTTTTATGTAATTCTTAAGTGGTGAAACATCCGTGTTCTGAACTGCATGGGAAATATAGGTTCTTATGTAAACACCCATTCACCTTACATCTGACATGCTGGCAGACATGTAAAAATATTTTGGTGGACTCTGATGGTTTATATTAAATTAGGAATTCTGAATAGTCAAAGAAACAATGGCACAATTCAGAATGTGCCCAGACACTTTAGTAATGGTAAATAATATTTACTCAATCTGTAGGATGAAGATAGTAGGTGTATTGTTTTCATTTAAGCTTGGACGAAATCAACAGGAAAAATGTTTAAATAATGAAATTTAATTAAATAAATTTAATTATATACATCTAATACATTTTTTTTTTTTTACATGCTTACCTGATTAATGCAATGACCTTAAATCTGTAGTTCACAATGTTTAACTGCATATTGCCATCAAGCTCACAATGTAAAAATGGATGAGTGGAGCTGATAAGCCTTTAAAATGAAGTGGTTACTGGGGAAGCCACGTATTTGTTTTTCATTCCTGAAAAAAAGATGTTTCTACTATAAATATTGAAATATATGGGGAGGTGGTCCACAGAAATCAGATCCAGTGTCATCGTTTTATACTGAAAATGCTGATAATGACAGATTGCAAATTACAACCACATTATTGTCATTATGATTTTGTTGGTTTAATTTAATGTTATTATAATCCAATGTATACACAGCACTTCAGTATAAAGGTTCTCTTGGATTGTGGTGATGAGGCTTGAGAGTAATTAAACACCAAGAGAGTAACTTCAATTGCTCACACTTCACACTTTATTAAGCTGTTTTACACACACTATTAAGCCATCTTATTAGTTAATATTAACACGACAATAGACCTATGCTTCTAAGTAAAGGTTACAATGCACACACACACTTCACCTAGGTATATATTTCTATATTATTAATAAGGCATACAGACTTCACAACTCAAACTGATGTAGTAAGTAAGTTAGCTGTTTGAGTGGTTCTGTTACAGGGAAAGTTGACTTTCTTTGCTTGCTTCTGGTCTGGTTACCGTCCGTGTCTTGGACACGCCTCGGCTGGCCGTTGGCTTGGCGTTTGCTTCAGGGCTAGCAGCCTTCAGCTTCTGAGTCCGCCCGTCGCCGGGGTCGCGTCCTGCAGTGGATTGGCTGCCTCCAATCCACACACACGGCACTGAGTAATCTACAGTGCCAGTTTTTATACTCTCCTTATCTGTCAGATGTCTACTTGTCTGTGTCAACTTTGCGTCACAAAAAGTTCTCACACCCTTAACAGTCTTCTAATACAAGTTAAAAACAACATGTTTATAACAGCAACTCTACTAACACGTCAAAAATACACACATCAAAAAATATATTTAAGCAACTTTTTTAATATATGTCAAAAATATGCTCACAATATTTAGCACTCTCCTGGCGCAGATCAAATACATGTTTATAACCTTTGCGGTCTTACTTCACTAAGTTAAGTTGAGCACTCCATTTTATCTGAGTCACGGTTAGGGCCTCTCCTGCCTAGCGTTGTACAGGCTTCAGTCTTGTCTATGTAAGACATACGCTAGGCTCCCTCTGGTTGCTAATGACAACCCCCCCTCTCTCTCTCCCCTGACTGCAACTTATTTTCCACAGCACAGAAAATATGAATTTTGCTCCCTTTAAACTTCATCATTCTGTAATGTCACAAAATGCCTAAAATACGGAGAATTTTTTAAATACCCTCTACTACAGTCATTTGTCACCTTATATCTTTTAAATTGATGGAATCTTGAAACAAGTGGTCTGATTCGCATCCATACATACTGGCACAAGTTATGGAAACACTGTACTTAACAAAGAAATTTAGTACACTTAAAATGTTTATCTGTGCCCTGTTTTTGTTTCTCAGAGCCATTTTCATCTGTAAAAATGTATTCGGAACAGCTATATTCTTGACCACAAGAGGTAATGAAGTGACCATCAGTAAATATACTCATTACATATTACATTTATTATGCTAAAAAGAGAAATAGAGCTGACCATTAATCATCAAACTGTGTTTATAAATGCAGTGTTTCCATAATTTGTGCCAGTACTATATAACATGCTACAATTGATCATTTTAAATTATTGTTTTTTTTTAAAAAGCCAAGTGTAGCAAAGTCAATGCCACACTCTCCAAATACGATTGTTTCCAACAGAAACCACTGCACATCTAGAGTACCATGAAAAGGGTACTTTCCTGAGTTTATAACGGAGAAATACACATATTAATTTTATCTTTTCCTTAGTTTCAGTGGGTTTTTACATTGATTTAATGAACTAGATGATTTTTAGATCAAATCCCAGCTACATGGGGATATGGGATCTGAGTAAAATGTTATCCAGTTATGTGATTATGAAGATGAAAATGAGTGAACGGAAAACAGAGGTAGAAAATGGATGAACGCAGAGGGAAAAGAACACCCCACACTATTCTTGAGTGAGCATAGTATAATGGCCTATTTTACACAAGGATGCCACTGGATTCTGCTTGACCTTTGATGAATGGTGGATTCCCAGGGATACCACCTCAAAAGTGTTTTTATTCACAGTGGTTTCCTAGGGAAACTGCCACAGAGTATTTTCTTTTGGGGTTGAACCCCTCCCAAAAACCTTTACCCTTATTTTGGTCCTAAATAAGAAATGTTCCGTTTATAACGTCACAATAGTTTTGTTTTTCACTTGTATAAACATTTGTATGCCTGTGTCTCTAAGGGATAACATACAAAAAGATTTTACACACATACTGTACAATAATACAACAAAATCCAAAAACAAAGTTGATTGCTGCAACGTGGTCCATCTCCATAGTCTTTTCAGTCCAAATGTGCAGATGGCCACAAAGACAATTTTTACACACAACTTTTATTGAAAATATCCCTATTGTTACAGTAATTGAGTTTAAATAAACAACCTCAACAGCAGAGCAGATGGGATTTTAAATGACTTTTGTTGTTCTCATCTAGTACTGTGTGGGGAGTTACCCAGACACTCTGGAATTAAAAGAAAAGACAAAAGTACATTAATTCCATACAGTAATACATTAATTTGCCTAAACCTTTCATGTGGTTTTTATATACATTTTGAACTATAAAATAACTTTATTCAAAGTGCTTTCGGAAACATTATATTTTGTGCCTCTTTTCTTTATGGGTCAAATCAAATTTTCTCTTTCACCGGCTTTTTTCTGCCACTGCTTTTTTTTTGGCTGGCCTGTGGCACCATTTTCTTGTGTTGTCTTATATGAAATAAGTTGTGTCTGTATTTGTCAATTATGAAAAATGCTTCAGCTGTAAAGTTAGCAAAGATAAAAGCTGACGTAAGCATTGTCAGCTTTTACTGTAGAAAATTAATTTTGTCAGTGCTGACTGGAATAGTTACTAGATGTGGCAAATAAAAAATTACCCTTACTGAGAATATTTTAATGCTTGCTTCTGCTACTGTGTTACCTCTAAGTGTCTTTGATATAGACTTTTATAAAGGCAATGTAATGTACTTGTATATTTAAATAAATTCTATATAAATGTGTTAATTTAAATGCCATTTATTGTGCTCTGTAAGTCTTGGTTATGTGAAGAATGGTGTATACATATAGGCTACTGTAAAACTCCTCCAGATATCACATATGATGGTTTAAAGTTTTAAATTTCAGGTGGGTGGAATCAGTGTACTGATAACTGGTACTCACCCAGGACCCGTTTTTGCTGGCTCTCACGGCTCCTTGACTGCTTTGTTCACATTGGCTGTGGGTTCAGAAAGCAAAATATCAGTTGCTGTCTGGGTATCATAAGCGATTATGTGAACAGGGCAGCTCTGTGTGAGATCTGGCTGTTATGTAGTGTGTAGAGCAGTACCAGAACCCCAGTGTCAATGTAGCCCTTAACACTTAAAACTTGTGATCCCCTGTCAGGTTCCCTGGCCCACTTGGTTTATTGTACCTGCTCTGCTCACTGTTGGTGTATCTATCCGGGGAGCCGTGACTTGTCCACTTGGTGTATTCTGCTGCTGTTGGACTGGAAAGCCACTATGCAGTCCGGCAGGTTTTGGTCCAGATGCCTGAAAACATTTTTTAAACATATGTAAGTGTATTACATTAAGTAAACAAACTACATGTCTATAAAAATGTTGGGCAGAATGCTAACTTTAATTAACACTAAATGCAAAAATTTCTCTTTCTCTTTATCTCTCTCTCCCTCTCTCTCTCTCTCCCACACACACACACACACATATATTATTTTGCTAGACTGCAGAATCAAAGGCACAGTAGCCTCTAACATTTATCATGCCTGCTTCCTTCTCTGAATTAGTGTGTGTTATCATTTCTTCCCATTTCCTTCCTCTGTTGGGCATAAAGATCTTTTCTTGACCTCCTGTTCCTTTGCGATGTGATCTTTGACAGTTTTCCATTCCTGTCTCTCCTCACACCACGTCTGAACAGCAACAGTTTTGCTATGTTAGCGTCTGTGAGGCTAAGGCTTCCTTTTCTTATTGGCAAGGTCTGCAAGAGTATGAGCTTGCAGGTATCTATGGTTAAATGAATGGCCTCAGATTACTGTGCTTATAATTCTAAGGCAGTGTTCTAGAACTCAATTTCTTCCAATTATCGGTGTTGATTGTTACATCAGCATTAGAATGTTCAGTGTAGAGCTTTCTAATCACATATTTGTGACCTCACACCTTAATTGGTGTCTCACTTACTTTGCCACAGCTGGCACTGAGGCTCTGGACCTTGCTGGACAGCGTGCTGATCTCTCCGTCCTTCACTGTAATCAACTGTTCCTGCAAGCTCTTCTGACTGCGCAGCCTGCCCTGCTCCCTCAGCACCTGCTCCATCTGCTTGTCGTGGGTGTCCAGCATCTCCTGGCGGAGCCGCTTGTACTCGGAGGCCTCCATGCTGCGGTTCTGCCGGCACTGCTGGACGCCCTCTGTCAGGCGACTGTTCTGCACCAGCAGCAGGCTGCTCTGGCCCTGGATCTCAGCGACCCTGTTGCCCACGTTGTTCAGGTAGTGCTGAAACTTGTCCTCGATCTCTCGGGACAGGCTGGAGCAACTGTATCGGATTCTGTCCAGCAGCTCTTGATGCTTGTCGCAGGTCAGGTGGAAGGTGTGTGTTTGAGGGAACAGGTTTTCTATCCTTTTCAGGAATGCATTGGTGACAGTCGGGATGCCCTCCAGTGACTTCACAAAGTCTTCTTTGCACTTCAGTGAATATTTCTCTAGCTGTTCTTTGAGGTTGGCCTTGTCCCGCCTCAGCTCAATTGCTTCCAAGCTCAGTGCCTCTCTGGCTTTGACAGCACTGTCCAGTTCAATACTGAGGTCTTGGACCGTCTGCGTGAAGTTGGTCTCCACCAGTTTCATCTTTGCTTCCGAATGTTGGATCTTTGACAGCAAGCTTTTCACTTCACCTAGCAAGAAGGAACAAAATTTTGTCTGAGAAAGATACTTGACAGATGTTATTCAGATATTTATTCCGATGTAATAATTTATGTGATTTTGGTCATTTGATTATACAAAGATGTCCATATACTTCCAAATAGACATTGGTCACAGTTGGCAGAGAGCAAGATGTTTCAGTAGACAGCATTAGTGTAGGATATGTCATATATGCTTAATTACACCATATTATACAAAACTCAAGCACACTTACTGTTTGGAGTTGTGGTCTGAGCTCCAGAACACTGGACAGGGGTAGAACGGGTCATTTCTGCTCTTCTTTTATCAGATTCACACTGAGTCTGTTGATCAGAATGTTAAAATATTCGTCAGATATTAGTTATTAGAGTCTGCTGAATTTAAGATCTAGGCAATCTGGATGTTTTTCACTTGAGTTCATGTATATTCTATCTGTTGTGACCCAAGTCATTTGGCATCAGCTTTTTGTTGCCTAAACCTTTTTGTATACACTTACGCAAATCATTGTGGATAAGAGCATAGGGATAAATGTGTCTAAATATAAATGGATATGTAACTTTTATAGAAATAAAATGTCATTTGAAGAATTAATCCATGCACGTCACTGAAAGTAGCCACGGAAACACACACAGAGAAAATGTCTTTACATATTGCAACTTCTCATATAGCCCAATCATTTTTTTCACCTATTCCTAACAACCTGGTGAAGTAAGTGGTGACCTTGAAGTGATCAAAAAAACAACTCAGCACATACTGTTTCAATCACAACATACTACTTGACACGTATTTTGTTCTGAATCAGAAAAAAACTACTAGAATTTTTTAGCCTGTAGAAAAAATTCACTGTGACCAAACAAACGCATTGTAATAAGAGCTACCGGTCATTGCAGGCACATCTTACTAAAGAAGGAAAGTGCTTCCAATTCTCACCATTTTTTTCTGAAGGTCAGACAGCTGTTTCGCTGTGCTGTTGGCCGCAACCTTGGTCTTTTCCAGCTCTTTTTCTGCACTCCCCTTCTCAGCCACTTTCTTGCTGAGCTGCTGCGTAAGATCAGCCTTCTGTTGCTTGAGCAACCGGATGTCCTCGGTGAGCCTGTTGAAGCTCTCCTCCAGGTCCAGCACCCGCTGCTGCTCTGCCGACTGCTCGGACTTGCCGTACACCAGGAAGATCACCAGGCTGACAATTATGAGGGACTGAATAAGTGAGGAGAAGAAGAAGACCATCCTCATGTAGTAGCCACAGCTCTTTCCCTTGGACTTTTGGATGTCCTTGGCTTCCAGCCCAAACTTGGCTCGTGAGTAGCTACTGTTGTACATAACCGTTTCTCTCTCAAGTGGCACCAGAAACCACACTTACGAAACAGTCGGCCCTGCAAACGTTGCTCTTGTTAGTTAAAATTCACCCCCTACTGTGAGGGAGGGATGTCAACAGAGGGTTAAAGCCCCAGAGCCAAAGCACCTGCCAGGTCAGTGAATGCCGCTACGCTGTCTGCCCTTAATGAGCCAAGCGCGTGGACTGCAGTTGTAAACACTCCCAGCGAAATACGCGGCGCTGCAGTGTTTATAAACGCGGCGGCACACTTCCCATTCCACGCTCCTTCCTGGCCCTCCCCTAGACACGGCTCCAGAGGTTATCATAACATCACACTGCGGCCAGGGAGGTGCTTCGGCCTCACTCCGTCATTGTTAATGCTCTCGCTCCGCACTTCAAGTGACAGCTGTTTGCGTTAGTTACCAAATTAGCTCAAGCACCAGCGACGAGTGACATGTGGCAGACTCACTTACACTTTGACTCGTAGCGTCTTGTTAGTGAGACTTCACCCTGAAGAGTCTGACCCATCAGACAAAAAGGTTCACCTCTTGCTAAATGGCAAAGTAATATCAAGGGATACTACTGAGAAAGCTAATTTAATGTAGTCATCATGTTTTGCCCATAGAGTCCATGTTTATCTTGCATCTGTACGCAACCATTTTATTGTAAAAACAATTATTAATCAAAGCGAACAAATAACTAATATGTGGTGCCAATAATAAAATGGGTGGAAAAAAACTAGATAAATGAAAACAATAATCTGACATTCCAGCATATCTTATTATTTTCTGTCACACGCACAAGGACTTGGGGGATGGCTTTGTCACATTTCCTCAGATTTTACTCACATTCAGGAATGTCCATTATTGAACTGGCAAATGAAAAAATGTCTCCCATGTGATTCAGTCGGAAGCAGCTAGGGTTTGGGTTACCACAGAAGTTCCGTCCCAAAACTGTGCCAAGCCCTCTCATGCTGACAAATTGCTGTCTGTGAGAGATACACCTCTCTTCTGGTTTGTGATAATTGCCTTGTTGTACTGCACTAAAGAAACGTTTTATTGATTAACCTAAAAATTTACTTCAATTTATAATACCTATAAATATATATTTTTTGTTTTCTTGTTTTTCTATTTTTTCATTTAATTCAATTTAACCTGAAAATTTTCATTTGATAAAACCTAAAAGAAAAAAATAGGTAGAACAAATTGAAGTACAAATTTTGTTTTTCCACTGCAGCATTTTTTTCAGTGTTTATGGCCTATTGTGTGGAAACGTGACTGCCTTAGAGGAAATGCACAAGCTTCAGCTCCAGTTATAATCATGTGGGTGCAGGTGGCACAGCTGTTGGTGCAATGTATTCTCCCATGTTGGGAAGAAAATGGAAAAAATGAAGGCTGCTGGGGGAGGCAGGTGTTCTTAAAAAATCCCCATGACCAAAACTTACTGCCAGACACCAGGTACGGTTAGAAGCCAGAAAAGTGACAAATTAGCAAATCTTTCCCCGGGTCAAAAATTCCATCTAGCGTACATTATTTAAAAGAGGGATAAAAACATCTTGACGTGCCCTCCAGCAGTCGGAGGCTTTGTCCTGCAAACTGGAGACGTCATGGTGGTAAAATGTTAGGGACAACAATGGAGACCTGTCAACCCTTTTGGAAGCGAGGATAACAAATATTCCCAGCAGTGCAGGAGGCGACGGTCACGTTTGATCTTCGGCGCAGTTGTTTGCTGGATGACGTCGGGGGCTGAGGGGTGTGAAATGTGAAAATAACGAAAGCCAGGGGTTTTCCTGTCAGGCATTGTCTTTTTGCCAACCTGGCTTCACAGGAAGGTGTAATTCATGGAGGTATTTTATAGTGACAAACTCTGAGTAACTACCAGGACAGATCTCAGACAGTCCTCAGGACAAAGACAGGAAATGGATGAGGAGATAGAGATTTGCTTCAGTGTGCTGGCTGTATGCTGATGGTACTGGAACAAATATGGAGGAATTCTGCTTTTTAAACGTCAACACAGATTGCCTACCACACCTTGAATTAAAACAGTAATTGTTCTGCATTAAGTACTTTTTTGCAAGAGATCATGAAACCATTTTTACTGCATAAATGACATATCAACACAGTTTGAAAGAAGAAATGCAAGGAAATCTGTAAGCAATGAGCAATTGTACAATTGTTCCTTTCGCAGTTGTGATAAATCTTAACAGCACTAGGCTTCCACTCATTCTTAAAGAAAATATTTAAAATATAAGGAAGGCTTCACACTTTGCCAGCTATTGATGACAGCATGAATCAAGCTACAATGGCAAATTAATGACAAATTTATAAACATCTGCTTCCCTTACACTCAGACACCATGCCAGGGAATTTGCAGACTAGTCAGCCATTAATTGAAGACATTCCGCCGCCACCTGGTGGTGAAATAAAGTGCTGCTAATACCAATAGTTCACATGATGTTTAAAGGATGTTCAATGGGAAATTAGACACCTTCCTTCAAGACGATACAATCAGCAGAAGGGCCTTCTGTGATCTAACGGACATTACAAATGGAATAATTTAATTAGATTCTAATTGCAGTGAATTCCAAACAGGTCTCTCATCAGTGCTCGATCTGCTGACCAGCTGAAACTTAACTTGAACCTAGCAGCCACAGGTTTTTCTCTCCTACACGCACAGGGTAATCTATGGATGTCAGTTCATTAAACAGGAATGCACAGAATGGGGAGAACAGCACATGGTCAGAGGAAGGTTTGAACCCCAGGCATAGCCACTGCTTCCTCATTCTGCCCTATGAGCCGATATGCTGCATGTAACACAGCGTGACACAATAACTGACATTGCTTCTACCTGTATCTCAAGTGTCTTTAATGGCCAATTTCGTAGGCCAACAATTTGATCACTACTACTAGTGTGAAAATGAATGGAAATTAGGTATCAAGGTTTTTAAAAATAATATTTTCACTTACAAAAATACAAAAAAGTTATTTAACAAAAAATGCAGCAGGTGAACGTTACCTGTACAAGGCTACGCACACATGTTGGGCTGAAAACAGTATGATACACAAC